>NC_092568.1:20008125-20331250 GCF_037975245.1 Apostichopus japonicus
CTTAATCGCTTAATAACTGTACAGAAATTGTAAGAACTTGAGAAAAGTCACAATAGTGTCCCTGCTTACCTAATACAGTACAAACATTAAGATAGTACAGAAAAGAGACCGTAGTGTCCATGTGACTCCCTAGTTACTTAATATAGTACAGAAAAGGAATGTCACAATAGTGTCCCTGCTTACCTAATACAGTACAGAAATGAAGTTTCTTGATTATAGCACAGAAAGAGACAGCTGTGTCCCTGGAACTTCCTGATTACTTAATATATTACAAAAAGAGAATGTCACAATAGTGTCCCTGCTTACCAAATACTGTACAAAAAGTGAGAGAAGTTGCTTGGATTATCTAAACATAGCACAGAAGGAGACCTTAGTGTCCATGGGACTCCCTAGTTACTTAATATAATGCAGAAAGAGAAAGTCACAATAGTGTCCCTGCTTACCTCATGCATACAGTACAAAAAATGAAGAGAGAAGTCTCTTGATTATCTAAATGTAGCACAGAATGAGACAGTATAGTGTCCATGGGACTCCCTAGTTAATGTAGTACAGATAATGACGGAGTTCCTGCTTGTCTAATACAGATCAGAAAGAGAAAAGTTCTTCATGATCTAACATAGCACACAAACAGAATCTGCGGATTACCTGTACATATAGCTCAGAAAGAGAAAGCATTTGTCTGGATTTGGTATTTAAATTGCAGTACTTATTCAGTACTAATTGCAGTAAGAGAAAGCAAGTTTGATAATAAGTCTATATATACAGTGCACAAGAGTAGACTGGCATGAACGTTACTTTATAGAATGATGCACAATGTATTTCCACACAAGACCTATATTGTTGACCATGTGACATAACCCTCAATTTGGCAAATGAAACTTTCTCCTAGTAAAAGTGCTTCTCATTGCCCAATCAGCCAATCAGAGGCCTACTTAGGTTGTTAATGTAATCTCTCACTGATTCAAACCACTTATTGTTCAACCCACTCCTTTAGGAAGTGCTTTGTTCAAAGTTCCTGCTGGTATTAAGACCATCATTCAGTCGAAACTCCAACCCTCCGTCTTGTTCAGTGACGACAAGCCTCTTTTCTAATTCTTTTGACATGTTCACAATAATCTCGTTATGTCAACTTGAAGATGAAGATGTTCCTCCAAATTTGCTGGCAGGTTGTTTTTTTAATGATGCTTAATTAAGCTGCTGTTTATAGCTGACTTTTCTTAGGTGAAAGATATCGTGTAAACATTGCATTTCTTCGTCCTCTCTGCTTCTTTCTCTTTTCATCGTTCATCATTTGAGGAATAAAACGTCTTGTTATCTGGAAATACGGAATTTGAAGTTGGAATTTTTTGGAGGTTTAACTATTGGTAAGTACTGTATAAATGTACTAACTACTACTGGAGAAAAACAAAACACACATACACAAGATAAAAGATCTGTATTATTTTTAAGAGCAAGCTTAATTATCTTTATTATAATTTAAAGTAAAAACATTTTTCTGTCATTCTCTGTCTTAAAATGATTTGTTGATACAAAGGATTTTAAGCCTTGTAGATGTAAAATCGATGGAAGGATTTGATCCACAAATTTTAGGGAAATGGAGAGTAAAGTATTTGGGATGTTTGGCTATTATTCACTATTCAGAAGATGGGAAAAAAACTGCAGTATTTTTTAATGGGAGAAACAGTTTGACTTTATATAATAATCTATTACTTTTAACTATTGACTTTATCTTATTTTGATTCTAATTGCCAAAGATGAGAAGACTACACACTTGCTATGGCAAAATTGTAATAACAATTTATTTTAAATGCCTACAAAAATGGATTCCCAACAAAACTTTAACGGTAGATTATTTTCACATTGGATATAAATTTGTAGGCATACACAGTGACAAAGAGAAAGCTCAACAAATTAAAAGATCAAGAAAATATAGGTAATCTAGTGAAAAGGATATAAGAAATGGGGTTTGGTATAAAGAAAAAAAATTAATAATGTACATTTGGGAGTCCTTTACTTTGTTAAGCCTGTATTGGCTTTTTAAAGGAATTCCCGCCACATTTATATAATTATTATCTATGGAAACTCAAATAAACAAACAAACAAACATCAGTTCAGCACAGTTTATTCAAAAATGAGTGGCAAAACAGGGATGGAACCAGTGCTGACTTAAGAAACGAGAGGAAAGCTGGCTGAAGAAGCTTGATGCTTTTACAGGCAGCTCCTCTTTACAGAGATTGGAGATAAAAGATCTGAACAGAAATAAGAAAAAAAGAAGGAAAAACAAAACCGTAACGAAATGGAATAGTGAAAGTCAAATGTAACTGGGGACCTTGAGAGGCTGCATGGAGCAAGAAGAACATTAGTATGAGGAATACATACAGTGCTAATTGTAATAAATTATGGGTTGAGATAGAATAACTCTGAAAATTTTGGACTGCAATTTTCAGACACATGAAAGTTGTCAGCTGTAGAAGAGAGAGTATAATGCTTGGATTTTGAAAACATAAAAATATGTGAAGATTGACTTATAAATTGTTACTTTATATTTATTTCTGAAATATAAATATCTGAAATGGTTTGTAAAGCCTACACCCATTTACTGGAGCTGGAATCCTGTTGATTTCTGTCTGTTCTAAATTGCAAAAGAGTTCTTGAAATCTATTTAAGTTCTACGTGTGACATCAAACTTAACGTTTTCTTGAAATGTAGCAACTCTTGATGAAACATAACTTTAGTAATTTGTTTCCTAATTTCTCCCCCCCCCCACTCCCTCCCTATAAGTTGTATACATCACTATGAGTGAAACCATATCTCTTCACAATCTTAGCACTCTACCAATCCTAGATCAATCGAGTACCAGTGGGGCTCTCGAACGGGGCCCCAAAATCTACAGAGGGCACCGTTATATCGGTCCTATCTAGTTCCGAGAAACTTGACAAGCCGCGGTTCTCTGACTTTAGAAAAAAACGGTACAGTGAGTTGATCACTAGCAGTATCTATGTATATCTTTCGTAAATTATTGAAGAAGAGATCTTTCGAAAAGTACTTTGAAGTTTAAAGTCAAACTATCTATCTTAAGCGGCACCTACACTTTTAGTTTTCTATATCACTTTTTTCGTTCAGTCAAACTGCATAAGTGGAATCTTAAACTAGCTTAAACTAGCTAGTCCAGTTCACCAGGCTTGTTTGCATGCTAGTGAGCGCTTCCACTAGATCATGTTAATTTTCATTCGGGGATCTCTCTAAACAGTAAAGATTATGCTCATAAGTACCCTCTGAAGAGATGATTCGAATCTGACCCGTTGTTAGCTATATATGCCCTCTACAGAAGACTACAAGAGCTGTCAACATAAATTATGAATAAAACCAGAGTACATAACTCTTCAAAGAATAGCATTATATTTATATTCAATTCAATTCAAGTTTTTTTTTCACAACTGACAGGTAAAAATAAAATATACATAAACATATAAGAATATGACTAGAACACTCCCAAAAGTAACAAAAGAAACATTTACATAATCTACTAACTTACATTTATGTTCACAATTACACTACATTTATTAATTTTGAATGCAATGCCGGGTGTTGTTAAGTAAATCAGGTGCTAATTAGATACATATTATGAATACCATTTATGAGCTCAAACAGACTTATGAGAAATAATATATTAATAATGTTCTCTGCATTGTTTAGTTTTCATTCTATTAAAATGTATTTAAAGCAGCCAGTAATATTTTAATATTTTTCAGTATTTTATTCCAAGTTTTAATGGCACGATTTCCTAAGCTAACATTCCAAAGTTCGTACGAGCTGGACAACAGAGAATTTTCTCAGCATGTCTTGTATCGTAGTTTATGAATAATTTTATTAGGAGAAAAAAATCTTCAAATTAAATGCAGGGGGTAGGTTGTTATCTAAATAGTACAGTGTTTAATAGCTCCCTCTGAGACCTGGCTTATTTGATATAGAAAATGAATAAGAGTGGACCAAGAATAGACCCCCTGTGTTACTCCACATTTAATTACTCAAAGCTGAGAATTTTGTACAGATGTAAACTGGTGCCTATTTATAAGGTAGCTCTGAATCCAATTGAGTGGAACACCTCTTAATATACAGAGAGCTTAGATAATAAAAATATCAGGATCAATAGTATCGTAAGCCTATTATAACAATATCATTCATGTTGGTAGTTTCAGTATATATATATATAAATATATAAATGAAAACATAATGAGAAGGAAATTATATATATATATATATATATATATATATATATACACATATATATATACACATATATATATATATACACATATATGCGTGTGTATGTAGCGCTGTACTCAATTTCAAAAGTAACGTTAAAACACAAATTTGCATATATTATTGGAAAATCAGGAACTGAAAAAAATCACATATATATATATTTATATATATATATATATATATAAATATATATGCAAATTTGTGTTTCAACATAACTTTTGAAATTGAGTACAGCACTACATACCCAATACAGAATAGGCATCGATAACAAGCAGGTTAAGACTACTTTAGATGTTTTGTCACTCACAAATTATTAGGACACTCTACCTATCAATCAGCTAAGTTTACTTTTTAATGGCATTTTAAATACACCACTTTCAATTTATCTACTGGATCAACTCTCTCCGACTTTTGATAGGAATAATTATGTCCCTTTACAATGTAAAGAGGTTTTTAAGGCTTTATCATGGCGTCATTAACCTTCCCCTACAGAAATCAATCTTTATATTTATGACATAAATGCATCGCTGTCGGGTATTAAGAGGAGTAGCTCTCTCCAGCTTTGATATGAATAATGTCCTTTTACAATGTAAAGAGGTTTATACAGTTTCACTAGGGCATCATTAATCTTACCCTGAAGGGAAACCTTTCCGCTTTATTCAACCCAAGCATAGTTTTTGATGGACTCGATCATAACAAACAAAGAGTAATAATACACCTTGCGTTTTGTTGTTAATTCCAAAGGAATTGATCATGAAAGATATTGTATAATGTCAGCTTAAATTTTACCTGGTTAAGACTCTTAGATATGTTATGTTAACATACATATTCTCATGCAAAGTTCCCATTTTATGCAGCCTGTAGAAGGAGCCTTAATCTCGAGGTGATTTACGAGAAACATCGGCCTAATTATCGAAGCAAATAACCTGCAAATTACTTGTTATTTGGAAAAGATTCAAGCGTTAGATTTGTGTGTGATTTTTCACAGTTAGGGTTAACACTGCAGTGGGTATTCAGATCAAGGCATGTTTGGGGTGGTTTACACTAAACTTGGATCCGGTCTTCTGATCTTATCGGGAGATTGAATTACCAGTGAACCATAACTTGCCTTGATCCATAACATATTCCATAACCAGTGGCGGAGCTAGGGGTATTGGTCAGGAGGGGCGAGAATGGTCTGTAGGGGCACTTTCGACACTATCTAAGCGGAGCACCACCACTGCTTGGCGCGTAGCGTACAGAAAATTTTTGAGTAAAGATACTCCCTAGACTGTATGGACGCTCCGCCACTGGCCATAACATGCCATAACATGCCTTGATCCGGGCGTATTTACACAATTAGCATGTGCTCTGATCCTCCCTCAGGTTAGTGCTTTGGCTAGTTTCAACTAGAGTAAACTAAAGTGTCAATCTTTCCAACTTCCGGAATATCCAGTTAACGGAGTAATTACGAACATCTTAAAGTCTTCTAAAAATGCCTGTGAACGGCGACACTGTCGGACGGAGACTTTTATCCCAAACAGTTGTACTTGCAAGGATACAAAATTAAGAAGGGCAACTATAGCGGTCTTTTGGAGAAAGTAGTTTTGATCCAACTTTTCGATAAGATTGTGTTTTGCAAGCAATTACCTACTACTGTACTACTGGGGCATTAAACAGCACTGTAGATAGGTCACTGTAGTACTTCCATGTACACACTAGGTACCTGCAGCACTATGCACACCAAGGCACTGTGGAGTTCCTGCCAGGAAGTCGGCTATTGCATAATGTAAAGGTCACTGTTGATCTTGGTTCACCGTTGACCAATTACCGTTTACACTACAAGCTTGATCTCGTGCTCGGGGTCTGATCCCCCTCTCCCTTGCAAAGATAAGAGTCTGATCGAGGATCAGATCCGGCTCTGATCGGCATTTATACTACAACCTTGATCTCAAGCACAGGATTTGATCCCGAGCATGAGATTCGAATCTAGTTTAAAACACTCTTTGTTAAGTTAATTAGTAAAGTGGAAATTGGTGTAACATATTAATTTGATGTCCATGCAATTGACAACCAGAGCAGTGTTAGCAGGATGCAGTATCACTGAATAGAGATTTTAATGGCTTTTATGAAGTCCTGCAACAATTGATCCAATATTGCTATTTAAGGTTAATGAGAATTAGACTGTGATCAAGAAATTTCCAAAACAAAGAGACTGCCTCATTTATTACAATTTTTGTAACTCACATGACACCATGATTTTGAGCATCTGCAAGTCTACAAAGTTTTACAAGGAAATAGCATTAACTTTGTAAACAAAGACTGCTTGATCATCGAGTAATTCTAGAGTTTTTGATTTGAAAAGTGATAAATACTTCAATGCTAGTTCATAGCAATAACTAAGGAAAACATCAAGTTTCATTTCAAGTAGTGAAACATTTGAAAGTTAAATTTGCTTAAATTACATGCATGCGTTTCATACACTTCTATGAATCGTGTCTGTGAAAAATTTTGGTGCGAAAAAATCTAGCAGGATATTGTTTTAGTTTTGGTAATTGAAATCTTATTTTTAATTTAAAAATTGATGCTGGAAAAAAAAAAATCTGAAATTACTGACTAAATTGCTATAAACATTTTGTAGATGGACAGCTTGCATTGGCTAATCCCCTTCTTACCTGATCATCTGCTCCGTCCAGTCAGGGGATCAAGGGTATAAAGTATACGCTAACAGATGTTGTGCTTCCCTCACTTCATTCAAAAAACTTCTGAAAACTCATCTTATGCATCGAGCATTCTTCAAGGTTCACCAATAATTCTTTTATTTTTTTTTCATTTTTTTATTATTGTCATCTTTAATGAGGGTAGTGATCCTGCTCAGTGCAGAAGCACTGCTTTTTGTGGGTTCATTTTTGCTTTCTTTTTCTCTCTCTCTTTCTCTCCCACACCTTGAGCACCCTTCCGGGTGGATATGCACACCGTTATTAATCACCATTATTATCATTAAAACACTGTCATAATCACTGCATCTCATATTAATACTTAATTACCCTTTGAAAAATCAACAACAATGGTGTATGTATGTTAGACTATAGGAATCATTCCAATCTTGACAAAAAAGTTGTAAAAAAAAGAAAGGCAAAATTAGACATAGAATCCCAAATCAAAGAGCAGGATTAGTTTGTTTGCGCGGTGGATGCCAAACATCTGATCTTTAACATTATCTCGATGAAAAAGAAAACAAGATATTAAAAATTTATTTATGTTTTAACAGAAATCGGTCAGAATAGTTTGATATAAAATCCTGCAATTGCTAATTAACTGTCAGAATGTATCAGGTCACCAGATCCTTTGAAGTGTTAATTTTCTTTTATGCAAACCTTAGGTATTTTTACAGATGCAGAATGGTAATGTAAAGTATTAGAAACAATTAACGGATCTTAAAAATGTCAAATCAGATTTCAGTCATTGTCTTTATTGCTTTACTTTACATCATGGATTTATGACATAGATTCATAATTATAAACTATATATCCAAGATTGTATCAAATAACGAACAAAGAGGGGGATATATCTGAGAGGTATCTTCAAATTGGTGTCAATCAACAACCTAAGTTTAAGCTGACAACACTGGCAATATTTTGTATTCAATGTCTTGCAATCTGTTTGTGAGATAAATTTGACAGTGTTATACACTGTATATATTACTTGTTAAAATTTGTAACATTTTGTAACAAAAGTGAATCGTGATGTAGAGAGTTTATTTTTTATCTTTTTTTTTTTTTTCAGTCAACCTTTGTTATATCATGTGCAGTAAATCCTATAGGCCTACATATTCACAAGAGTTATGGCTTCATTCAGATGTACTGTATAATTAGCTGATATGTTTAATATCTTTCAACATAATCTCTAATTGCATTTTCTCTGAGTTGCTTTGACTTCCCGCCCTGCAGGCATATGTCTGAAATTTAATATCATGAAAAGTACTTTTCAAGATTAACCACTAATACCTTAACTGGCAAGATAATGCAAGCTGCTATTAACAGCTTTAATGTAGGTTAAATATCTATACTAGTTTTTTTGTCCTTTTGAAATCTATACAATCTTCCCCTGTATATACGCGTATATATTATTAGCCAATAATAAGGCTTAAATATATCCGCGTATTAATTCGAATATAAACACGTAGTAATTCAAAAATATACTGTATGAGGATTAATTCGAATACATATGAGGATTAATCCAAATGTATGTATTCGAATATATACAGGTATTAAGTTATGCTCATTCAGATGTATAATTCATTCAGATGTATAATTAGCTGATATGTTTAATATCTTTCAACATAATCTCTAATTGCATTTTCTCTGAGTTGCTTTGACTTCCCGCCCTGCAGGTATATATAAAATTTAATACCATTGAATGTACTTTTCAAGATTAACCACTAATACCTTAACTGGCAAGGTAATGCAAGTTGCTATTAACAGCTTTAATGTAGGTTAAATATCTATACTAGTTTTTTCGTCCTTTTGAAATCTATACAATCTTCCCCTGTATATAGGCGTATATATTAATAGCCAATCATAAGTCTTAAATATATCCGCGTATTAAATTGAAAATAAACACGTAGTAATTCGAAAATATGTGAGGATTAATTCGAATACATGAGGATTAAATCGAATGTATCCACATATTAATTCGAATATATACAGGTATTAAGTTATAAATGCTGTTGTCAAGTACGTTTGGCCTGGGTGTACGTCAATAGAGACTAAATTTGCAATTTCTCATTTATTGCACAGGCGAGGCTGCAATGCCAGTTATTGTCTGATTTAATACCCATATATATTCAAATTAAAATTCGTATAAATTTGTATTGATACGAGGATATATTATGCCGTGTTTTTGGCCCATATGGCTTGCCATAACTGTTCAGTAGTACTATGGCTATAGTACTATTAGCTACTGTTGCATAATATCATTGTGACCTTCTTAGTGCTTTGGGGATGCAGTTTTCATTCGATGATGTTCCACGACCAGTTCTCAAATGCGGACGCACTCGTGCGCAAGGAACAGCTCCTTTTACTGCCTTCCGAAGGAATCCTGATGCTCTTGATCCCTTGCATTCTTAAATTGCCATCATAACAAGGCCTTTAACTTTAACTCTTACATTTACCTTGATTTTTCTCAAGTTTTTCGCGACCAATGCATGACCCGGTTATATAATCTTCTCTGTTAATTATTATTCACTGACCTTCATATTCCATTAGACACTCTGCATTTAAACTGGTCTGTGTGTACATGTGATCCACCCACTCGTAATAATTGATACGGTGAATTCCACACCATTTACAGATCAATAGAACATCAGATTTTTAGTTACGCTACTATTAGTTACACTACTTTTAGTTTTATACTACTATTAGTTATACTTATTGTACTTGGAAGGATAATACAAATTTACATCTACTTTGACACTGCTGCTGTGCCTGCTTTCTCTACTTTTCTTTTTTCTCTCTCTCCACCTCTCTCTCTCTCTCCTCTCTCTTTTTTCTTCCTTTGAAGATAAGTTTCTCCCTTACAGAGAAATATTTAATGAAACATGAAAAGTCTATTTACGAAGGTGTATTCTCAACAACTGATCATACGAACTGCCCCGAAGGTCCTTTTTACGTAATTGAGTCGAATCTTCTTTCATCCAGATGATATGAGAAATTCTTTTTCTCTAAGTTTGCTTCTTTTTAAGAGAAGAGCTTATTACAAAATTAGGCAATGGGATGTTTTTTAACAAACAACATCTTGGTTTTATAGGCTTTTAGTCAAGTAAAAGCAAAGAGAAGAAGCAGAAATTCTGCAGTAGTTATTACACAGAAGTCAGTCAATGTGCGAATTTCAGAGAATTTTCCTTGACTCACAGGATTGGCAAGATGATGCAACTAAGATGATTTTAAGTTGAATATGAATATTAAAAACTAAATAGAGAGTGCTAGCTATGTTTATGCGTCACCAATTTAAAGTAGCTTTCTTTCATATATGTGACAAAATTTCCGGTATATCTCTTTGCCATTTATATTGCTGCTAATCATAATTACCGGCCGAACTCAACCCTTGTTGATTTGTAATCCCATTTTGAATTTTGAAAATCTAGACTAGATCTAGACGAGAATTATACTTAAATACTAGAAATTTATTATTTTTAGGCTTGTAAGCTTCACTAGACCTAGATCTCTCTTCTTGGTTTGGCTGAATATCGTGAGTTGGAGACATGCTTGAATAATAAATTTAAGCCATATTCCACTTATGGTAGTAGTGGGGGTCCATTTTGTTTGCAGTAGGGTGGAAAGATGGGGCAGGATATAATTTACAAAAATTACTTTCTTTCTTTTATAGTCAGGCCTAGTTAAATGTCAGAATCAGTAACCCTTGCATTCAGTACAGATCAGTCTCATGTTGTATGCCATGTCATGCCATAACTCTGCAATGATAACCACAGTGGGGATGCTACTTAAATTTCCGCCTTATTTTCATGAATTAATGAAATGTTCTTTCATGGAAGCTTAAAAGGGCCATGTTTGATACTGATATAATGATTCATGGGGATGGAGAAGTTGCCTAGTAAGTGGTCGGTGTGAATGCCAGTAACTAACCAGGTAGCTGTCAGCAATTGATCATGGAGTGGTTTTACTCAAATCTACATTTGAACTAATTTTCTAAAACATTCTTTGTTCTCAATATGTATGTACTTTGTCTTTACCCTTTTGTTTAAAATACTTAGAGGGCTATGATGTGAAAGGCCAAACTACTATAAGGATGGGGGGGGGGGAAAGGTTGAGGTTAAATATTAATAATAACCTATAAGGATGGAGATGAAATGAGAGGGATGGGGGGGGAGGGGGATTGCACTTGGGGCTAGAGCTAAATATTACTTGATTTTCAGCCTGTCAGATTTAATGTTATATATACAGTTTGACTTACTGTAGACCTATAAACCCCATGGAATCTATAGTTCATGCCCTTATGAGTAAATATCCTGTTTCGATCAACACGTAGCTTAAAGCCATTGCAGACTCGCCCCAAACAGCGTGCCGCCATCTTTAAAAGTTAACTTTCCGTTGCTTGCAAGTGAATTTCTCTCTTGTCGCTCCAAAATGCAGACAGTAATGAAACCTGATACCTTGTTATCTTTAGCTGGACCTGAGATGTCCATCAATTGCTGTATCGTTTGTACACTGTGCTGTGGGTATTGACCGCAGCTGTATGTACTGACTGTACACTAGTGTCTAATTACCGATGGAAGCAAGCTGTGTGTGTATTTTCTGGGATCGATGGTGGTGTCTAACACTTCTGTCTCACCTCATTCGAAACTAGGTCAGATTACCGGCATCAGACGTTTCATTTTGCGCGAGTCTTCACATGCACCCTTTAAATTGTGAAGGTTAGCTCCATTCTGTTTGCAGAAAATATTGTATTTTCTTCATAACCAAAACAAGCAATCTTGATTTTTTTGATGTACAGATTATTACAAATAAATACATGTATACGAGTATGATATAATTAACTTAGGGATTACTCAGTGGGCAAACGTGTAACCTAGAAGTCACTGGTTTGCATCCCTTCCTAGCCATAAACTTGCTCTTTTCCATCAAATAAATACATATTTCTAATAAATTTAATTGGAGAAATATTACAAAGAAACTATAGCTCACCTAGAGTCTTTTCTTTTCTTTCATTTCTGTTTTTCCATTTTTTTTTAAAACTTAATTTGTAGGAGAAACTGACTTGAAATATATTTGTCTTAACTTGATTGCTAGAACTGAAGTGACTTACAACTTTGAAAATGTTGACCCAGAAAATAAGCAATTTGATTATACTAAAATGGTCAGTTTAAATGGGTATAGGTGTACTTATTGTACTATGATCAAAAAGTTAAATATATATGTAAAACTAAAAGAACTTAGTAAAGTGCTCATTTTCTTGTTCCCCCCGGTTGATCTTCCGAATTATTTGCAAATAATAATAATAAAAAAATTATTTTATCTGTCATACAAAAGTCCTATCACAATTTAGAAATTATAAACCGGTCAGTGTAACTAATGATGTAGTTTATTCAAATGAATAAACAATTTTGTAAAAGGTTAACCCACAAGCTGCAATTTGATGAAATTAAAGATGGTATTTATTAAACTTAATGGAACGTTATGTTTTTGTTTGTAATTATTGTACTGCAATGAAAGCAAAGATATAGAAAACAACTGTTAACAGAACACTACAACCTGTAAAAGCAGTTTTTGTGTCGTTCGTCATGAATTATAAATTTTAAATCAGTATATTGATAAAAGGAATCCAGTTGCATTGGAATATATATAGATATAAATTCTAAATTCAATTTGGGACAATTGAGCAATTTTTCAAGCTTTCTCATTTTGCTTTTAATTTGCATGCTGGTGATGAAAATTGTAACAGCCGGAATCAAATGATTCTGTAATATCTTGTAATTTGTATACTTTTGGTGAAAATGACAAAGTAGCTGCATAGAGAACATATCCAGTGCATGAGTACACAGTCAGTGGGGACTTGTCAGTTTAATAGAGACACAGATATAACCATAATCCATGTTAAATGTTAGGTTAATATGGACTGGAGTAAATAAATACTTACTTTTCTTTCACGTTTTTCAGCCCTACATTAAACATTGTTATTTTTGAAAACCATTTTTATTAAGTTGTTTTGGGTTCAGCAATTAAATGTTTTCCAACCATTAGAGACTTATAATGCTATAGAAATGAAATTTTAGAACTAGTCTTCTTGATCATGTGGGTGTTTTTCAAAGCCCACTGTAACTTGATGCAGTATTAAGTGGGCAATACTACCCTCCCCCTCCCTGCCCCTCACCCCTATACATGCAGATGTGCATGATTAATCCTTCCTTAATCTTCCTGAATTAATGGTATTTTGGTGGAGTACATCTTTGAATTGAAAATGAGCATCAATAAATCATTTTAAATGAGAATAGAAGACTAGAAATACTGTAGTCGTCTTGATCAGGTGTTAATGAGCTGAAAATGTGGTGGTATTTACCCAACTGACAAGTGGAATGATGTGGCTGTTCACAACTAAAACTGGCCAGTCTCAACAAATATGTAACCAATCGCAGGAAATTTATTTTGCATATACGTCGCCTTAAAGATCACCGTTGGTTAACTAACAGAAATATGGTGGTCTTATCAGTCATATAGTGTATTCGAGTCAGTTGTAAGACTATCAGGGTCTGCACCACTATGGAGTTGAGTTTGGGCATGACCAGTCAGGCAGTGGGGGGGGGGGCAGGGGTGCTTTGAGCTATATTGCAATAATAATAATAATTATAAGAATAATAACATGTATTTATAAAGTCCTTTACATTAAGGAATATCTCAAAGTACTTTACACGGACTATATGTATTAAAATCTTATGAAGTACAAATATATTTCAGGTCATTGATAATTATCATATCAAGGATACTGTACTTCTGGCAGTTTAAAGTGTTACAGTTGCATGTGATTAATTGTCATCATCATGGCCAACAGCATATATATACCAGGGACAGCTTCATCAAGTTTGCATTTGATTACCAATTTATCAACTATTTTAAAAATCAGTGGAAAAAAAAGAATAAGCTACCTAAATTTTCCCCAATTAACAACTACTAATTAGACATATTCAAGAGATCTCAAATAATTTGTCATATCAGCATAATGAGTGAAAAAGTTTTATTTTGAGATGTCAGTTTGTTCATGTCCCACCTGACCAAGTTGTGAATATTCATATTCCGATCATAATTTGATGCATGCCTTAATTGTATACATATATATGAGAATGCACATGCAAGAATGATCTGATACTTCAAGGGCGATCAACTTAATTTCTAACTGTGTGAACCCCTCGGGGATCACCTGGTCAAAGCTCCCAAAGTTTCTAAACAAAGACTTGCACGGGTCTAGAGGTGGTTTCAGAAGTATTTACAATAAATAACTTAATTGATTTGTAAACAGTCGACTCTTAAAGTAACAGATTGTAACATCAAATTATGACAATTCCAACACAAAATGCAGATTTAATCCCAAGTATCTCAAAGTGTATATATATACCTGTCTCCATGTAGGTCTCTACTGTACATAGCTGATGTGATCCATATAGGTTTTTTTGATTAATTGCTGTAAATTATTAAATAAATACTCATTCCACTAAAACCCACAGGCTTGTGGTTGCCATGGTCAGTGACTTGTCCCCACAGACTTAAAAAGTTTTATATCCACAGGTAACTTA
The DNA here is from genome assembly GCF_037975245.1 of Apostichopus japonicus. NCBI lineage: Eukaryota > Metazoa > Echinodermata > Holothuroidea > Aspidochirotida > Stichopodidae > Apostichopus > Apostichopus japonicus. The sequence continues at coordinate 20,022,674 of NC_092568.1, forward strand.
ATTTTGAAGTTTCACTTGTACCTGGACCTATACTGTAGGGCTCACAAGGTCAAAAGGTCATGAATCTTGCTGTTCAATCTTTTTTTTTAGCTTCTGCGCACCTTAATAGTCTGCCTCATCAAGTTAAAAATGCTCACTTTGTATCTCATCTTAAAAGATATTGACGATGTTATAGTTTTGTTATTAACATCTCAATAACACTTTGTGTTTTTTCTTATGATTGATATATTTTACCCACAATTCATCTCACCACATCCATTAGGAATAGTGCACCTGCCATCTGATGCAGAACTTTTATCATAGCTTTGAAATTAAAGTAGTATTTGCTCTAAAGTACAATATTGGGATTGAATGTAGTCATGTACTTAAGATGTTTTAACTTTGAAACAGCACTTCACACAGCTGAACAACAAAGGTAGTACTGGTTCTATACATACATATTAATTTCTCTTATATATACTTCTTCCTCTCTTTGGCTTATTATTATATTTCAAGTTGGATTTTACATGAATGGAGCCATTCCCAAATGATATATTGATCACACTCAAAATACGAAAAATGGATTCATTAAAGTTGATGTTACTAAGCTTCTTTCATGTATATACAAAGATAAATACTTTAATACATTAAATTGAACTAGATGTTTCTGATAAAGTCCCCAGCCATGTCGAATAACGTTCTGCGATGATAATGCAGCCCAGTTTAATAACATCTAGTAGAAAAAGAACAATCAATTCATTATTAATGCAAAGTAGTATAAGAAAGCAATTAATGCAGTACTTTAGGATCACACAAAAGAGCAAATTGTGTCTGCATGATAACTTCATTGAAGCTTTCATGCATATGCTAGTTCTCAGGCTCTAATAATAATAATAATTATATTCCACTTTTATAGAGCGCTTTATACCAGCAATAGGTCTCAAAGGGCTTTCTATATTTGATGGAATAGGATGATGGGGAAACTTTGTCAGGTTGCAATATAAATAAAAATATACATATCTCTGAAAAAGGGTTGCATCAATCTCGTATAAAAAACAAACAAACCGCATTAACTAAAAAAAAAAACTACAAAAGTGAAAAATTGACAGGTTATCTACTTTGTCATATTATTGTTTGCTTTCAATTCTTTGTTCTTGACACGCAATTCCATATTTTTAATATCATTGGTTTTATTACATAATACTCGATTACACAAGGAATATATTAATGCTAGTACTAACTTAGTCAATCTATCCACCAACTGCATACACATGCTTGCAAGCAGCATCCATGCGTGAATATTGCCAGTTTGTTGGAGCAGATCGATAATCATGTACACGCAAAAATCTAGTGAAATACTAATAATATTACGTAATACTCGATTACACAAGGAATATATTTAAGCTAGTACTAACTTAGTCAGTCTATCCACCAGCTGCATACACATGCTTGCAAGCAGCATCCATGCGTGAATGTTGCCAGTTTGTTGGAGCAGATTGATAATCATACATACACGCAAAAATCTAGTGGAATACTAATACTAATAATATTACGTAATACTCGATTACACAAGGAATATATTAAAGCTAGTACTAACTTAGTCAATCTAACCACCAACTGCATACACATGTATGCTTGCAAGCAGCATCCATGCGTGAATGTTGCCAGTTTCTTGGAGCGGATCGATAATCATGTACGCAAAAATCTAGCGTTCTGGGTCAGCATGCTCAGGCACCACGAGGAAAACCGGCTCGCTATATAAGAAGGCAGCCCTTTTGCAATTGGTTTTTTTGGTTTTGTCAAAGGTTTTATCAAAAGGTTTTATCAACTGAGGCTTTTGTTTTTTTTGTTTTTTTGTTTTTGTTTTGTTTTTGTTTTGTTTTATCAAAAGTTTTTTTTTGCTATCAAAAGGTTTTTTGGTTTTATCAAAGTGTAAGACTGTAAGCTCTTAGTGTATTTTCTTTTAGGGGTTTTCATTCCCCGGGTTTAGTATTGTACTGTATATAAATCAGTTTACTGTGCAGAGCTCACTATACAGAGGGGCTATAGTGCTTTTGTAATTGTGTGTGTAATTGTAGGTTATCTAGTGGCTACCCTCCTCTGCTACCTCTCCTGGGTTGCCAGGCAACCATTGTGTTTCTTCCTGTAATCAAGTCCCCACAGGGAGTTGGGTCTGGGGGTATATATTTTTAGGAACAGAGGAGTTTGGTCAGGAGTAGGCAGTCTTTGATATGTACCAGAGCAAGGCAGTTGCAAAGAGATAGAAATTGAGGAAGAGAGAAAGGAGACTTATTACACATTTGAATAGTTTGTTTTATTGTCAATCTTCTTAGTAGAAATTCTGTAATCCTTCTTTATTTTATCTGGGACACTATTTAATTTGTTACCTTCCCTATTTTATCTGGCTGTCCAGAACACTGTTTTTGTTACATTCACTGTATTATCTGGCTCTCTGGGACACAATTTTTGTTATAAAGGACACTCTGGGACAAGCTATGCTTGGAACACTATTTCCTTTTATATTATATTTTGACGATTGGAGGACTCCATATAAACTGATGTCGTGGAAGATCAGATGTTAAACTCTTGATGACACCAGCAGGCCAGCCAACCAAAATCAGCATTTAAATTAAGCACATAGGCGTAGGAGCCTAATTTGATTTGGGGGGGCTGTAACGACTTGCCTGAAAAATATAACCAACATTTTTTGCGCGAAACATCTTTATGTGCATATCATATAGGCATTCATCGGTTATTACATCATATGCCCTTGACCGATGAATGCCTATATCATATGCACACTTACATGTTGAATGCGCGCGGAAACTTTGGTTGTATTTTCGGTGTTATTACCCTTCCATATTGGTTATAATTATTGGGGAAGTCGTTACAATAATAACGATAATAATAATAATATCAGTTAAACTATTGATAAAGACATCGCAAATTATTCTTCTTTCAGTAGGTGCCCGAAAAATTCTCAGCATATTGCCCCAATTGTCACCAAAAAAAATGAAAAACACACTGCAAATTCTTCTTTCAGTAGGTGCCTGAAAAATTCTCAGCATATAATTGCCCGAATTTTCACAAAATAATTTTGGTTGGGGGGCCGCAGCCCCCCCCCCGAGCCCCCCGCCTCCTATGCCTGTGATTAAGCATACTGTAATTACATTAACTATTGGGGTGTGCACCTGACAACTGTAGGTCACTTTATTTAATTCTTGGCCCAGATCAACTGTACATTGTTTGATATTTGTAATTATAATTTCCTTTGTTCCAATAAGTGAGTTCAGAGTTACGAGTGCGCATGCTCGATTCTCACTTGGGCTCAGGTCAACTGATAATGGAATCCTCGGAAAACGTAAACAATGACAGCTTTTTCATAACGATAATCGCACTAAGAATGGGTTACTGCGACATTCGGAATTTATTTCAAGTGCATATTTCGGAGAGTTTACGACTTACTAGTAAAAACGAGTATAAATTGACTGAAACTACTTCATAATAATATTGAATATAAGGGAACAGATCCGTATCGCACGTGAAATAGTTAGTCTGATATACGAACGGAAAAAAGAGTACTGTGTGACTGTATCCTTCGTATGGGTTACGCGACCTTTCGTGGTTGCGGGTGTCTTAATGCTTCGCAGTAGTTCTAACTGATAATTTTCGGAAATGAATATGAAATGAATTTAAAATATAGCATGGAACAAACTATTTTGCCCTTTTGTTTGTCATTATGAGCCTGAACTGTTTTTATAGAGAACATCGTAAGCAACTCGAGTCTAAAATACTGACAGTGACCCTGACAGAACTGTAGATCTAAATAGGCCTACATAACCTATCCTCATACTCGTTGCTTTTACGTCCATCAACGAACACTGCATAGTAGAGGCGTTGATATCTATAGTTGGTTTTTCATGTTAAGAAATATTAGTTCTCTTCATTTTTATGCGTGATTTAAAATAAGCTTAGTCTTATTCTTGGCATATTCCTACTACTTATAGGGTGGGTTCAATTTGTTCAAACAGAGAAAAAAGAAGATATTTATTTAATATTTGGTGTAGAACATTATAAAAAATGATAGTGGGTGGGGGGATTTCCAGGGGTTATTCCAAGGAATATTATTAATACGCTGCGATGGTATACACTCTGCCTTTAGAAAGCACAACCTTGACTCGGCAGAAATGGCATTGTAAAAAATTTCCCCGAGCCACCTAGACTCTAAATAGCTGAAGGCTTTACCATCTTTATAGTCCGTCATCAGTCTTTTCTTCAGTTCAATGTTATCAATACTGGTAAAATAATGCGCAATATCAATGTACATGCAAGGCAGCCATTTTTCCATTGCAAATTCGCCTTCCCATGCAAGTGGCAAATCCGAAAAAGGATCGGACAGGGTCTCTCCTTCAACCTGAAGTACCGATGCGTAGTCATCTGCCTTTTCATTTCGCGCATCTGCTATGTTAACTTTAGCAATGTTCATCTGAACGGCAGCATACGCTAAAGCAACCAACTCTTCTTTTCGGCCACTCATCTTCAACTTTCGTTTCTTTAAAAATTCCTTCAGTCTGTCAACTTTCCAAAGTTTAAACTCTTCCAAACTTGTAGGAATATCCATCCCGAAGGGAAAAAACAGAGTGAATTTAGACATAAATTATGCGATTTCTAATGTTTACTGTGAGTGCTCATTAAGTTAGCGTGGGTACGCGAACAGACAACTCTCGTCTCAACGAGAGTATTCTTATTTGACCTCTTGACCTCCATTGCGCAATGCAAATAAACTGTTCTCTGAACTCGCTTATTGCCTTGAATTTTCCATTTTGTTGTTGTATGTGTCTTGCTCTGTGTTAAGTTTTCGAACTAGACTCAGATTTCTCTGATCAAGATCAAACATTTATTTTCAGTGACTAACAGCCCTACATAAGGTTTTTTCAAAAGGTTTTATCAAAAGGTTTTATCAAAGGTTTTTTTCAATTGGTTTTTTCAAGGTTTTTTTTTATATTATTTCATCAGAGCTTATCGTCTGTAACACTGTTAAATATAGTTTGTTGTGTTGAAGTTAACATATATTGCGGATTGCAAATAACAAAAGCAAGAGGAGATCAATAATGAACACAGCTGTATCTGGAGATTGACAATTCTTTGGTTTTTCTTTTGGTCTGTTAAAGTTTGACAGGATTTCATCATCAAGGATGTGGGCACAAGGGTTTGTCCTTCTTCTTCTGTTTTGGAGATGTTCATACCACCCTGCAGACGCCATGAATGGCACAGCTGTGCCCGTCCTATCAACGATTGGGGATCCAACGACCATAGCAACCACAGAGACTGTACCCAGCAGCAGTAGCAGCAGCTTATCGTCCAGCAGTGGTCAGATATGGACGACAGAGCCAACATTGTTAGCCGATGACAGAATACCGCTCTATCTCGCAGGGCTGTTCTCTCTGGATGGAATATGGGATGGATCTGGGGTCTTCGTCGGAGCAGATTTAGCTTTGAAACACGTCAACGAAGATCCCAGTATTTTAGGAGGTTACAAGCTTATGATGAAGCTATCAAACTCACAGGTTAGTGTGTAGTATGTATACACTAATAGATCAGTGTAAAAAATATTAATAAAAAATTGAGAAATTAGCAAAGTATTGAATTCATTAACATCTTAATCACTGTAATTATAATTCAGAGTGATCGTCTCTACGTACAGCCTCCTAGCAGGCGGCATTGACTACTATGGTATATACCACAACACATGAGCAAGTATAAATAATCTTGTCAGTGTCTGCTGCATTGATTCAATAAATTAATTAATGTTAACAATTGATTTCATGAATAACAATGTTTATATTCACCTGCAAAACTGAAAAGAAATTCTAGAGGGAATTTAAAGTAAAAATTTTATCTGTAGTTAATTCACTGGCACATTACCCATCGATTGGGAGTTTCCCCGCTCCCCCAACTCAAAATGTACATCCCCCCAAAAAAAGCATGGTTGTAATAATCGCAAGCATCTCTATATCATTTAAGGACGTACTGTATTGGTGATGACTTGGTTAAAGCTTGTCCTTTATAAAGAGCGTATTATGATCATAGGGTTTTCACAATCACTGCAAGACTAGAATAAACGTAGAAGATAGTACAATATATATAGTCATACACTTACTGTATGTTTTTCATTAGGAAAAGAAAACCAATTTCTCAACATTTTTGTACGTTTTTCCCTTCCTATACGGAATATTCTCAGTGTAACGATGGTGTCGGGATTCAGAAGCTGTTCAAGCAGATCTTCCAGGAACCTCAGAAGCTAATGATCATCGGCCCGGCGTGCTCTACTGCCGCTCAAGCCATCGCGAGTACCGCTCGTTTTTGGAACCTCAATATAGTAAGTTTATAATGCATTTATAAATGTTTAGTTTTGGTCAGTGTGAAATCTTTAACATAGTATTATTTAAAGTGATCAATATGGTGTAGCTGATCCTTTTCTTTAAAGCCCAAAGTGGAGTGGAGTGTTAGCTCAGTGGTTAACGCGGGTGCTTTTCAGTCCCAAGTTTGAGTCACTCTAAGATTAATGTATGTCGTCCAGTTACAGATTTTGAAAATTCATAATCATGGACATTAAATATGAAGCTAAGAGACTGACTTTGTCAGCTTGTGGCTTTGATAAGCCAATGAGGCTTCTTTGCGAGTTCCTGCTTGCAGGAGGATCTAAAATATATACATACATACATACATACATACACACACGCATACATACATACAAAGTGTTTCAAAAATTTAAAACATCATTTATAACTGCTGCTAATGATTTGAAATATTAATTTGAATAATTTAATTCGCATTTCATTTAATTTCAAATCAAAGAAAGAAGAGGTTTGATACACTCTCAACATATAACAACATATCTAATGATGGATGCAGCAAATATACCACAATAAATTTAATACTAATTTAAGCTGATATCAGTGATCGTCATAATGGATAAGAACTTCCCCTTTATTTAGAGCTTTGATATTTGCAGCAGATTTTGTGATCATGGCTTCAACTTTTTTTTTAGATATCTCTTTTATGAAACCTGTGTAGTCCATTAATCATCATGTTTTCGTAAAAAGAAAAAACTCTGTTTCCTGACAGATATGTAATAGACATATGTATGACGAACTTTCAATAATGAGTAAATTCTCAGGGAGAGTAGTTAACAATGAACATATGATTACCAAAACAAACCCATTAACCTAGTATCTTTTATCACTAACAGCAAGCTATATATTTTACTTTGAACAATTTGTAACAAATGAAATTTTCTAACAATATTAAATTTTATTTTGTAGACACTCTCTCTTCTACAATGTGCTATCTTCATTTACAAAGTTGGGGATATATCACACACGTTAACGATTTTGAAAAAAGGGAATATAACTTGATCCATAAACGATTTTTGGATAAGTTATCATCTTTGTCACGAATCCTCCAGTCTATAATTTAATAAAAGTGCAAAATGCAGAGTTTTAGCACGTACAGAATTTCACTCTAGATAGGCATGTCTCATCAGGGATGATGATTATGATGATGGGCTTAATTTGCTTCTGAAAGCAGATTCTGAGTTATGCTTTCAAGTTTTAGAATAACAGCAAAAGATCTGTTTAGTATATAATATGTTTAGTGAGGTCTTTTAGCCTTTCTGCTTTTTTTAAAAAAATGTAATGGTTGGATAATTTTAAACAGACATTGGCATCTTTCAGTTCAAGATCTCTAGATTTGTGACAAACCAGATTATAATAACTGCAAAACAATATAAAACTGCACAGTACAATGTTTTTTGGTAGAAATGTTTGCCAGACTTGAAGTTTTTATTATAAATCAATGTGTTCTAAAAATATATTTTTTTTCCTGGATGTGGTCCGCTCAGTACTTGTTAAACCCAAATTTTAAGCTACATGAAAGATAGAGCAATGGCATAATATGTGTGCAACAGAATCGATTGAAACTAGAAGCAGCTGTTTACCTTGTTTGCATTAATTAGTTTTCCTTCTTTAGCAAATAAAACTTACATGGAAAATTGCCCGTACAGACAGTTTTTTTTAATATTCAATACATTCAACAGTAATACTCCAACAATTGTTTCGACAATAATATCTAATATTCAACAGAATCATATTCAGCTATTAATTTAATGCATACTGGTCCTTTGGTACAAAAGAAAAAATGAAAAGAATAGAAAACAAAATGGAAGGCAGTCCTTAATTTGTTCAATATGTTATTTAATGAAATAGCCTGAAATATCCATTTTCGTTCAAGCAATTAAAGTTAGTATAGCATTTCCTTTTGCTATGAAAGTTTTGTAGAGGGGCCTGACTTCTGTAGACTTAAGAAAATTTTGATATTTGCTTTAATGGGAAACCTTCTCAAGGTTTTGAACAAGTCTTGTGACATTTAATGCAAACCAGTTACTAAACAATATATATTTTGTATATATATATGGTATATATATTGCATATGTATTGTATATATATTTTATTATATATTGTGTCCAATTGAAAGCAGACATTGTACTGTAGAATGCAAACACACCCCCATCCATCCAACCATCTACTTTGAAGATATTTTAGGCTTCAGGTATTTATCCTGTGGAGAATCTATACAGGGAACTAATAATTGACTCATTTGTCTTTATATTCGGCATCGCACATTTTAGAGGTGAATTAATGCACACAGGTACTTCCTTTTTTGCAAATATAACAAAACTATTAATTATTAATTTAACCATTCTTGAATATACCCATTAAACCTCCTATACATCTTTGCAATAATTAGTGTAGCAATTTGACTGTCTTGCTTTTAATAATATTCTTGTAATGTCCAGTAATTTTAGCGGTAAGATTATTATTATTCACCGCTCGTGGTTTATCTGCAGATGTCTCCGACAGCATCTTCACCTGCACTGTCTAGTCGTACCAAGTATCCGACGTTCTTTCGCATCATCCCATCGGACACCTTGCTGAATCCATCTCGGGTCAGCCTCATGAAACTTTACAACTGGACCAGGGTGGCAACAATTCATCAGAACCACGAACTATTTTCGGAGGTATAATTATGTTCTTTCCCTCTAAAGTCTTTTCTCTGGGTTTTGATCTTCAATCAAATAAGTCTGTGAATTAGAAGTGTTACTGTGTTGTAACTAAAATAAGTTACCGTGAAAAACGGAAAGAAAAAAAGAACTACGTTGATGAAAACGGTTATCGAAAATAATTAAACCTATGCTTGGCCTTGTTGTGGCTTTACAAGATCGCACAAAATCATTCAAAATTTCCAATTTCTCAAAATTATCGCCTGGGCCAGTCTTCACCAGAGGTTTCTAATACTCTAATTTCTGTTTAAGAGGCTAATCAATTATGGCTTTCTTTAAATTGGATTGTCCCAGCCTGAAGTACAGAATTTTCAATTGTTTTTTTAATATTAATTGGGAATTGGATTTTATTTTCAGATTCAGTTGACTCAAGGGTGCTTATTCTGCATGTAACATGACTTTTTTCTTTCTGATTGGATGGTGCTTACTGTCATGGAAAGAATTTTTCCTTCTTTCTGGAGGTTAAGTGGAAAGTAGAAGGGACAAAATTGAATGGAATTAATTTCACATTTTCATCAGTTCTATATTATATATGGTTGGTGTGTGGTACACATTTTCAATGAAGTGACTAAAGCAAATGTGATCTTGTGGAAATGAACCAGCATTATGTCATGTTTAGTATTAAAAAGGAGGATAACAAAATGCTTTTTGAAAAAAAAATGCAGTCAGATGAAAAAATGAAATCTTGGAGGGATTAATGACCACATGTAGTATAGTGTGGCATATGTGGAATCCATGGGCCTAAGCTTTAGGTTTCTATTATATTTTATATAATTTCCATGAAGAAATATTTTCCAATATCCCTTTCTTTGTCTCTCTGCTACTTGAACCATCGCTATCATAAACAGGGCCTTCCACTATTATTACTATTATAAAGTATTACGTTGGGGGTTTGTTAAGCCAGTATATATGGCTTTTCAGAAGACTTCCCTTCACATTGTATTATTGATGTGGAAAAAAAAAAACAAATAAATGAAATGAAATGTTGCATGCAAAGGTGCTATATTAATATTTTCAGATATATCATAATAAATCCAGCAATCGATTTTCTCACACTGAGATACCTCACAGCAGGCTGTGTGTTTCTATAGTGCTTACTTTACCGGATCTATAACAGTCGTCGTCGAGTCATGAGTTTTTTTATAATATTTATATTCTTTAGACTTGAATTAATAACCAAATGCTGTTTAGCTGTTCCTTCAATAGTCATAACGCTTCCAGTACATACATATTGCAACATTTGAATAGTTACGATGATGTTAGTTTGGCTGCAGGAGAAGGGGCTTAAAAGATTACATTTGATCTTTGATTAATCTAATGACTTTTTTAAAAGTGAATTTAATTATTTATGACTTTCCCTTTTATCATCTCACCAGAGCACAGATGACCTTTTGACCCGGCTGAGAGATAACAACATCACAGTGATATCATCAGAGAGTTTTGATGAAGATCCCAAAAATCAAGTTGAAAATCTCAAGGTTAGTTTAAATTTGAAAATTAATTGACATTGCCCCTTGACTGAAGTGACGGCAAGATTTTTGGGAGTCTTGTCAATTTGCTCAATATCTGTGGGAGTACTAAATGTCTTACTTCACTAAAACCCCCCCCCCCCCAAAAAAAAAAAAAAAAAAAAAACCCCAAAACACATATTTATTCTTAAGGATAAGTGGACAGAAAACAAAAACAAGTTACTGGATATTTACCTCAGAGGGGAGAATGCAAATGAGGTAACATTCAATATTATAAATTTAATAATTTTAAGGAAACTGGAAATGTTTGCTCCAAACATCACTGTCATAATTTTTGTAGACAGATTTAAGAGAGTTAAATCTCAAATGAAAAAAAAAAGTTCTGTTGGAGGATGTCCCAGTGTGATCAAATTGCCATCTATTTTCATGAATAATACTTTGTAAATGTGGAAAATTTCTGTACAATTTTGTAATTCTGTGTTCTGTATTCTGTGCCTGCATTTGTCCCTTCTGTTATTGTTACTTGTCATTTAACCTCTGAAGATGATCCTGCTAGGATCGAAACCTCAGTCCAACTTACTTTTACACAATTTTGTAATGGAAAAAATGTTCATAGCAGCTAGTACTTCAGGACACCATGCAATTCATTTCAAGTTTATTTGTTTTGTTTTGTTCACAACTGACAGGTAGAAATATTATATACATAATATAAAGCAATGTGAAAAAATTAGGTGTGAAAGGAAGTCTTCTATGAAACCTAAAAATGTTTAACAAAGTAGAACACTCCTGACCACAGAAACAATAGAAAAATATACATTAACTTGTTTACATTTTTGTTCACAATTAAATTACATTAATTTAATATTTTAAATGCCTTCTCTATTGTTGTAAAATAATTCAGGTGCGTATTAGATACATAATAAGAATACCATTCATTAGCTCAAACAGACTTATGAGAAATAATATATTAATAATTTTCTCTGCATTGTTTAGTTGTCATGCTATTAAAATGTAAAGCAGCCTTTGATATGATAATATTTGTCAGTTATTGTATTCCAAGTCTTGGCACGAAGCTAAACATTCCAAAATTTGTACGAGCTTGACAACAGCGAATGTTATCAGCACAATGTCTTGTATCCTGGCTATAAAATGTTATTTATTGAGAAAAAAATCTTTAAAGTCAATGCAGGGGGGTAGGTTGTTATTTAATTATAGTTGTAAACGAAGCATGCAGTATTTATTTTAATAAGATGATCAAGTTTGAAAAGATTTCAATAGTGAAATAAAACTCAAATCTAGTGCCACATTGACAAGGTGACAGATAGCTCGTTTCTGTAATACAAACAACTGGTTCGGATTGGATTTTCAAGTACCGCCCCAGATTATAACACAGTATGAAAGGTGAGGGACCATCTTGAGGTGAAGATGAGGGACACTTGTAGGAGATTGTTAGCTCAGTGGTTAACGCGGGTGCCTTTCAATCATAAGGTCCCGAGTTTGAGCCACTCCAAGATTAATGCATGTCGTCCAGTTACAGAGTTGTTGACAATTGACAATTCATTATCAAGGGACGTTAAATATGAATCTAAGAGACTGACTTCGGTCAGCTTGTGTCCTTGATAAGCCAATGATGGCTTCTTCGCGAGTTCCTGCCTGCAGGAGGATCTAATATACATACAATATATACATACAATCAAAGTTTGACACAAAATTCTGTGAACAGCCTGTGGTAGAGAATCTTTTAGCTTAGAAATGACACCAACATTTCGGGGCTATCAGTTTAGAGAGTTTTGCGATATGATCACGCCAGTTTAGATTTTAATCAATATACACAGGTCTACAAATTTTTACATTATCAACCCGAGTAATGCACTTACCATCCACTGTAATCTGACAATCCCACTTATCCTTACGATGTTTTGTTAAAGAATATTTAATTTGACTTATCAATATTTAAGTTTGCCATTTGCAATAAAATTATTATTAAAAGTTTTTTGGAAATTATTGGACGGTGCTAAATTTTTTTTATTTGACCAATGTTTCAAATGAAACTCGACTAAAATGATCTATATTAAGTACCTTATTTTGGGAATTTGATATTGTACAGCAGTGCAAAATGGATTAAACTCGATCAACAAATCGAACAGTTTTGAAGATACAAAGTAGTACTATGAACTCTGTAGCGGTGTTGTTTTGTTAAATGGTGAAATTTAGACAGAATCATCGTCTTGATATGTCATGTCATAGTCCATGAATTAGGAAAACTTTGAGTGACAATCATGTTTATTCTGTAAAAGCTATTCTGGTTTTCCAAAAAAGATAGTCACTCTTAAAAATGTATGATTCATCTCTGGAATGTTCCTTTAAGACTTCATTCAATGATGACAACATCGTCTAGTGCAGTAGTACTTAATGTTCAATGTAAATCCTATTGTTGTATAAATTTTTTGCAATAAATCAACCAAAACATGTTTTTCTCGAAACTTCATGTTAACGACAAAAGCATCCTTGAATGACATTCAACATGGTTTGTTTATACATTATGGGCATTGATTCTAAAGGGTTGGGGGTCTGCAGGCAGGTCATGTAAACTCCAGCCTTGAAGTTTCTTATCTGTATAGCATAGCTGATATGCACTCTGTAGCAGCCATGCTCTGACGGTAGATATTCCCCTTTAACTTTTTGACAAAACAAGCTACATCAAAGGAAGGGGGGGGGCGGGGGATGATCCTTCAGTGTTGTTTATTACCATGGCGACACATACAAAATTTATTTTGAATTGTGTGGCGTCACAGCATTTACAGTAGGCCTATTCAACCAAAGCAGACAATTCATATATTGGCGTAAAATATTATTTTGATATCTTAAAGAAAGGAAAAAGAGAAAGATAAAAAGGTGCAAGTCTATCTGCTTTGCCATTCAAGAAAGTAAACTTGTTTTTGTTCCATTAGCGGAATATATTGTCTCCCCAGTATTCCCTTGCCAGACATTTCATCTAATAGCTTATCTCCATTAGTAAAAGCTTAAAGTCACTCCGAATACTATGTTGTATTTAATATAGTTTATTGATGTCATGTCATGTTATAATGCAGGTGGTTAAAGTTATTGTCGTCTTTCCTGGATGTAAATCCTAACTGTCAGTTTTATACGTTAATTTTCTAATATGATTGTTTATCCCGGATGGGATTTAGTGTCTACTTCACCAAGGTCCTTTAATGTGGTTGGTCCTTTCCATTATTGGCTTCCTTCTTTGCATAACGAATGTTTTGCACTTTACATGGACAAGCTGTTAAAAATCCTTTTACTGAGCATTCCCCAAATATAAGATAATAATAATAATATAAAAAAGTTTTAAAAAAACTAAGACAGCCTGCTCAGTTTGTTCACCATTAAATTGATCCTTATTTATTGATGGTTTGCATTAAATTCTGAAATTATTTTAATCCTTTCTGCATGATGATTCCTTGCTGAAGGCAAAATTAATTAATCTACCCGATGGTGTTGGCTTGTGCATGCATGGGTGTGGGTGTGTTGTGTGTGTGTGTATGGCCTTGATTGAAAAGGTTTTCAAAAAAAGTGTATGGTGGTTCAACTTAACACATGGTATGTGGATGCAACCTTTTTAAGTGAGTAAAATAACTCTTGTGTTATCTGTACCAGTCAAAGGTCATTTGAGATGAACAGAGGTCAAATTCATAAGAACCTTGAAAATGTAACATAATAAAAAAACCTTGGATCAGATCTTCATATTTGGTAATGTGGATCCACCTAATGTAGTGAGTGATTTTGTTTTCGTTTTTTTGGTGGAGTTGATACTATGGAGTGGAGTTGGTCATCTATGGTCACTCAAGGTCAAAGACTGCAAATCTTATAATTAACTGGGTCACTTCAAAGCTATTAGGTTTGAGGAAATTCATACCTTATATTTATATTAATTCAAATAAGTAGACGTGTACCAATAGCCTACTTTTGTTGTTGTCATGGAGGTGAAAGCTCACGTCACCAGAGGTCAGAGTCTGGAAATTTCATATAAATTATCACATTCAAACTTTTGAACTTTGTCTGAAGATGAAATATTGTGGCTCCTATGTACAAAAATCTGCTATATAATAAAATAAAATAATAAAATAATATGTACATAACTCACTGACAAAAGTAGTTATAACAAAGAATTACATATATATTACATATGATGGACACTAGAAAAAACAAAAAACAATACCGTTCAGTCTCGTGACTGTGAAGCAAACAAAAAACGAAGAGAAAGACAGTCTCAAGGAGAAAAGAAAGTAACTTGTGAGGGTAGTGAGCATTAGATTCAACATCTAGAACTTAGAAATGATAACTGATTATAAGAAAAGATTTGAGATTCTTTTGAAAAGAACGATGTGAACTGCTCGATCCCACATCAGTTGAAAGGTTGAGCCAAAATATGATCATAACAATAATTATATAGATCTATACAGATTTGCATTTGTTTAGCAGTTTGACCATTTTATGTAGCATTTTGTGATGAAATACTGGACTCTACCCTGTGCTGTATAGATCTACCTTTACTGAGTACAAGGAACTTACAGTTAGTGGAAGTCATACGTTATATGCATTCACCAGAGGTATACTTACTTACTAAAAAAAATTAATGACCTTGTAATGACCTTTAATGACCTTTAATGACTTTTAATGACCTAATGATTTCTTTAAATGACCTTGTAATGTAGTCCAACAGTAAAAGCTGGCTAAAAATGAAAAAAAAAATTATGACCTTTAATGACTATTTAATGACCTTTAATGACTTTTAATGACCTAATGATTTTTTTAATAACCTTGTAATGTATTCCAACAGTAAAAGCTGGCTAAAAATTAAAAAAAAAAATTAATGACCTTGCAATGACCTTTAATGACCATTTAATGACCTTTAATGACTTTTAATGACCTAATGATTTTTTTAAATGACCTTGTAATGTATTCCAACAGTAAAAGCTGGCTGTACTTCATACACCATTTGTGAATACCAGAACAATATCGTAATATCTGTGAAGCTATGTCAGAGGTGGGTTTTTGATTTGTGGTGTAAATTAATTACATTTAAATGTAGACATTAAAAACATTGCCAGAATCACTACAAGGCTGCCGGCTTTCTGGAATTTCTTAGTAATTTGAAATATATTGTCTCTAGTCAATTTCATGAGCAGCTGTGTTGCATTGGTGTAAAAATTTTACTACCATTTAGAATTTATTACAATTTATGAATATTAATGTATAAGAAAGAGCTGCAATAATTTGGTCGATGTTTGGATGAGGTTGGTTTGTTGCATCAGAGGCAAGCATATACTGTACATATTCCAGGCAAACTAAAGGAAACAGCTGTACATTTATACATGTATGTAAGGCCTGCTATGCTTTGCTGAAAAGAAAATACTGAAAAGAAAATACTGGGTGAAATTATTTCATGTATGCTGATCAATTAACTTTTTCTTTCATTTATACTTTCCTTTGGTATACATGCATGGAAATGTTAAATCATTTTATCGCTTATTGTCGTAATGACACATTGATCTTTTTGATGGTGGTTGAAGAAAACTCTAATTTAAACCTACCTACCTGATGCCTGATTAAAATGGATACATCTAAAACTTTAAACAGCCCATTAAACTCAATTCAGTACACAGGCTTATTTGATATTTTTTTTTAATGATGGATCAGAACATCTGTTCTGGACACTCCAACATGTTTTAGTACTCTATTATAAATGAATGTGTTCAAATCCATTTCTGTAATATTGCAGCTAGTTCATTTTGACTGGATTACATCAAGTACATGATGACATTGTCACCAGACCTGTACCTGTACTTGTATTCTTGCATTGTTTCCAGTGATCCCAATCGCCCACCCTCTTGGATTCCTAAGCAACTGGCATACTTGGGCAGTTTGAAGTGTACTGTAGCCTAGTAAAGTTACAAGAGCAACATATGAGTACTGGTTCTATTACGAAGAGCTCTCTAAGCAACTGGTATACTTGGGCAGCTTGAAGTGTACTGTAGCCTAGTAAAGTTACAAGAGCAACGTACTGTATGAGTACTGGTACTATTATACAGAGCTCTCTGCAACTGGCGTACTTGAGCAGCTTGAAGTGTACTGCGGTACAGATACATTAGCAATATATGAGTACTCGTACCATTACATAGAGCTCTCTATACTCGCATTTGTACTCATACCAAAGGGGAATTTTTCTAGTTATGCTCAGGCTGTTGTACTCACATGTGTACTACTAAATTTGGTTGCCACTGCATTTTAAGACTACCAATTTTATAAATCTTGCACTCTACTTGCAGGGAGCATTAATGTCCAACCTTTGATCATCTTACTGAAACAATTAATTAAACCTTTCACTGAAGTTTGATTCTATAATGAGATGATATATGCAACCGTACATATTTAAGCAAACATTTCCAATTTTATTATTTACTATATGACACTTCACGAGACCAACTTAGTAAAAACAAGTCAAAAGTTAAACAAAACATAAAACATTGGCATATAACATTGAAGGTTTTTTTTAATTTTTTATTCTCCAGGTACAGCCTTCCAAAATCAGTGTCTAAAGTCTAAGAGTCACTTTGTATGAATCTAACTTTGAGTCACTCACTACATTTATCCATTTTTGTAGAATATCTTTGTTTAATTGTTAATGGTGTTGGATAACCCTGAGGGAAGAATAGCAAATAAAAACACTTTTTACGATCAATTGAGTGGTCTCTTAATATTATGTAGCCATGCAGCTCTTTTCACTCAACTCTGAAAAAAAAAGAAAAAAAACGTGTGAGCTTTAAGTCAGCTTTGCTTTTATAATTAGATAGAAAACATTAATTTTAAGCTATATATATATGCTCTCCATTTGAATGTCTGAGATATGTTATAATATCTCTTTTTAATATGAAACTGTGCTCAATTTTGCTCAGAAAATAAATGATTGTATATTTCATTTTGTTAAACATTAGTCTAGCACAAAAAAGTCCTAAGCGTGAATTGTTTTGGGTATCATAATTTACACCATAGGAGACTACCCATTAGGGATGGTGGTTTTGGATCAGGTAATTACTTTAGGGGCACGATCAGTTTTAATTTACATTGATTCAAATGTGGTTGCTTTTGTGAAGACAACAATCTGTGACACATACTTCCTTTAAACACCTGTAAAAGTGCAGGTGTGCTCCTTCAGTACTTAACGATTTTGAGGGGCTCTATTATTGCCATGACTACAACCATAAGAAATTATAAATCAAAATTTCAATATTAGTCGGATTAATTCTGTACGTCAATCTGTATTGTCCAACTACTATTAAAGCGGAAATAGAATTTTTTCTGGATCAAATAGTTTGTTTTCTATTGTGGATCCAACTTGAATTAATATCTGAGCTGAAAATACCCCCCTTAACCCCCCCTCCCCCAAGTCATATCAACACTTCACCACTGCTACAAGCAACTACATGTTCATGTCCCACATGAGAGTAGGAGCGACTTCATAGTCATATATGGTACAGGTTAAAAAGAAGATAGGAAAGGTAACCACTGTCAAACCCCCTCCCCCCCCAATCATATCAACACTTCACCACTGCTACAAGCAACTACATGTTCATGTCCCACATGAAAGTAGGAGTGACTGCATAGTCCTATATGGTACAGGTTAAAAAGAAGATAGGAAAGGTAACCACTGTCAAACCCCCTCCCCCCCCAATCATATCAACACTTCACCACTGCTACAAGCAACTACATGTTCATGTCCCACATGAGAGTAGGAGTGACTGCATAGTCCTATATGGTACAGGTTAAAACTAAGATAGGAAAGGTAACCACTGTCAAAATCCCTCCCCCCCCTCCCAATCATATCAACACTTCACCACTGCTACAAGCAACTACATGTTCATGTCCCACATGAGAGTAGGAGTGACTGCATAGTCCTATATGGTACCTGTAGGTTAAAACAAAGATAGGAATGGTAACCACTGTCAAACACACTGCACATTAACAACTGCCAGAGTAAAGCATATATGGTACTGTAGCTTAGTATGACAATATATATATGTGTCTAACAGCAATTAACCCACTCTATTTGTGATAGTTTCATCTCAGGACTCCATTCTTTATATATATTCAAGTCTGGAATGGGAGTACCACCCAGCATGCAAACAAAGCTTTTGAGAAATTGCCTTGTAATTCGTTGATAATTGGGTCTAGTTTAAAAACATGCTTCTCTGTCAATATTCATTTACAATTTAACTTGTGATGCAATTTTGTCATTAACTTAAATACTGGAGATGGTTCAGACTCATTGAGCATTTTATCTTTTATTCGTGAAAACTGTGGATGACAATTATAATTATTTTGTTTTGTATAACACTTTGCTACAGTGTGATTGGAACTAGAACTGTGACGCCTGATCTAATCTTGGAAGCAATTTGTCACACTAATTTTTGTTGGTGGGGGGGGGAGGGGATGGGTGGAAACATTGGTTTTTGTCTGTGTCTGATACAAACAATGACATAATCTCCTTGTCACAGCAAATTTTCCAAACCGTTTTCGATTATCAGCTTATTATGGCAGCCATGTTGTTTAGGTCTGCAAGCAACAGGTGAAGCCTAGCTGAGCTGTCAAGTAAAACTTGATCTTTATATATGTCTATAAGGGACACATGCCAAACTACTATTAATTAAATTTTAAACGTTAATTGCCACATCATATGTATGCAGGTCCTGGTTGAACATGTTTCATACTTTTCCCCAGAGTTTATATTTTCGCAGTCATCCAATTACAATGTGGTATTTAATTTCCTGTACCATATATCTATTGCCGATGCATGTCGGTCATACCATTCCACACATAATCTTAATTGATATCAGAGAGAAAACAGAAGATACTGTTAGCAGGGCTGTATGGGTATCTATAATGCAAAAAGACTGTGTATAGGTAACTTGAGAGATCTATTTATGTTTCAGTTTGCTTTTGAAGGAGACCATGCTAGCATCCAAGCATGATCATGCAGGCCCTCTAATTTGCACATTTATTTATTGCACTTATGCATGAGTGTAATATAATAATAATATATTCATTTATAAGCTCACCAATATCCAAATGCATGTCTATGTGCTTTACTACAATATTACCCCGGTCAATGATAACCTGTCAAACACATGGCAGCAGCTAAACAGCGCCCAGCTGACAGTTTGATCTCACAGGTCCCCATTTATACACCTGGGTGAGGAGAGGCATTGGAGATAATGTGCCTTGCCCAAGGACACAACGCAATGATCTGGCCAGGACTCGAAACCTGCAATCCTTAGATCACAAGTCCACTGCCTTGACCACTTGACCACAACACGCTTACAAAATATCAAATACAGTCAGTACATGCCCGATAGTATAAAATATCAAATACAAATTACACTAATGAATGCCTGGATGACAGATATTTACAAATCTGCTAAAAGAGTCTGTCATTTCCTAAGCAAACATACATCAGCAATCAGCCACTGCTGGTGAGTACAACACTTAAAGCAGCATTTTGCGTTTGGTCGCCGTTTTCTACTTTTTTGACATGTCCATCAAGTTTTTTACATAACCAATCACAAAACAGCAAACTAAGATATTAGCCAAGTTTTTCCTTGCCAACGATATTCATTGGCGAGTAATTAAGGATTTTTGCAGATAATGTGAGAAAAGTTTCCATGACAATTTCTACATTTAAAATTAATCGCAAACAGTTCCCCCAAACCCACTAGTTTGAATTCAACCAATCAGAGATGCAGGTTTAGTTATGAGCCATTGCTAAAAATAGATTTAAGACTTTGCGTTGGTACAACCAGGGAGTCCCTGGTACAACTGCCATATAGACTGTACACAAATCAAGAATGGTGTTGTATTACGTATTGGTCAATGACGTTCGTAGTGTTTAAATATTCATATTATGGGCGAGGTTTATTGGGATCCCAACGGAAAATATCTTGGAGAAAAACAAAGTTGAAAGTTGCAAATTTTTCGACTTTTATGCCACCATTTGAAGTAAGATTTAAATAGATAAGCTAGTTATGTATGTCGTTATGGCATAGTGGATCGAGTCAGTGAGGTTGAGAAAAATCATAGAAAAGGACACAAAATGCTGCTTTAAATACCAGATGTCATAAGCCTATTTTGTGTAATATGATGAAACAAAGTTGTTATTTTTAATTAATGAATAATAATTAAGGCTAGCTTGATTGAGTGCAGCTAGTTGATCTGTTGGGACATGATGATGCATGCTATTTGCAGGCCTTTGTATCTCTCACGGCATCAGTTGTAACTTGACTGTAAAGAATAAGTTTGTTGTGATCATGACAGACTGATGGGTGAAGAAAATGTTCACTGCTACAGTAGATAGCAGGCTGCATGATTGTATACATTGGTGAGTGTCTACTCGCACAGGTAGATAGGTACTTGAAGTTATTGTTCAATAAAAAGCTTTATGACAGACTGATGGGTGAAGAAAATGTTCACTGCTACAGTAGATAGCAGGCTGCATGATTGTATACATTGGTGAGTGTCTACTCGCACAGGTAGATAGGGACTTGAAGTTATTGTTCAATAAAAGGCTTTATGACAGACTGATGGGTGAAGAAAATGTTCACTGCTACAGTAGATAGCAGGCTGCATGATTGTATACATTGGTGAGTGTCTACTCGCACAGGTAGATAGGTACTTGAAGTTATTGTTCAATAAAAGGCTTTATGACAGACTGATGGGTGAAGGAAATGTTCACTTCACAGTAGATAGCAGGCTGCATGATTGTATACATTGGTGAGTGTCTACTCGCACAGGTAGATAGGTACTTGAAGATATTGTTCAATAAAAGGCTTTATGACAGACTGATGGGTGAAGGAAATGTTCACTTCACAGTAGATAGTAGGCTGCATGATTGTATACATTGGTGAGTGAGTGTCTACTCGCACAGGTAGATAGGGACTTGAAGTTATTGTTCAATAAAAGGCTTTATGAAAGAGTCACATGCCCGATATATATATGAAGCTTACTGTCCAAATAGCAATCAAGGTTTTGGGGTACTTTTGCCCATGTTTTATTCCTTTCTGGAGAGATAAAGAGAATTTGTGCATTGGTGTGGTGTTTGGGGCAGTGCACGTTCAATTTAGTGAATGTGTGTGACGTGTGTTAAAATGTGACACCTTGGCTTATTAAAGAATTGATAACCCAGAAACTTCTTATATGATGGATAAACTTTTAAGTTGTTTTATTGATTCACCATACAGCTTACTGAATATCTGAAAACCTTGCAAACATTTTATAATCAAATAGTAAAACTTGCATGCATAAACTCTCATATACTTAGATTGATCCACTTTACAAAGTATATGCAAGTATCACATTGCGGCAGGCACAGCAATTCGCATTAATAGATCTCCAATGAATTATGACAAGGAATCGCTATGCATGTTAAAGTTGATTTGCTTTTCTAGTTATATTACTCAAAACAATTTCTTTTTGGTAGTTGATCTTGGATCCTGTAAGCTCCCTCAATATGCTTTCAAGTGAATGACTATTCTTTTCTCTTTAATGACAGAAACAAGATGCTAAGATCATCGTGGCTAATATGTACTCCTACGACATGAGGAAAGTGATTTGCGAGGTAAGAAAGAAATTTGCATCTGCTTTTGCTTCAAAGCTTCGAAGTCAAATCCAACACCTGCTGAAAGAAAGTTATTGTTACTGCTAGAACATGAAGACAAGAATAGACTCCATAGTCATTTAATGATTACGATGATTCAACAAAATGTGTAAGACAGATAAATTTGATTTAGTTTGGTATTTGAGCAAACATGCATATAAACAAATTCACCTTTTCTGCACTTTATTTGAAAGGAAACTTGGCCAGTCACACTTGTGAACTGACTTTTCTCTTGTTTTTCTCTTTGGTTATTAGATTTCAGTTTCAAAAGTAGAGCTGTTTAAGTTGACTTTAATAATTAACATCATTGCAACTGCACTTTGAATTGAATGTGCAAACTTTGAGTAGGATATCCCATACGGATTGGAACGATTAGAAGCTAGAAGGGCAGGAAATATGTTAACATAAGAAACTCTGTGGGTTGGTAAAAATCCACAATTTTTATGTAAAATACTGTCATACTAATGGTCCTTCTGACAAATAATATTGACTATAACTGTACATACCATACAGTCCTGTATGGACATATCATTATCAGTAGATTCACCATGGTTTAATTACTTCACCATGGCTTCCTGTACCATGGGTTGCTTCACCATGGCTTCCTGCACCATGGGTGCTTCACTATTGCTTCCTGCACCATGAATTACTTCACCATGGCTTCCTGCACCATGGGTTGCTTCACCATGGCTTTCTGCACCATGGGTTGCTTCAAAATGGTCTGATACAAAATAAGTGTCTTACTTAACTACCATCGACATATCCTGGTGTAGTCTCTGAGTTGAGTGTCTAATCCTTCAACATTTATTCACAATGCCATGGTTTGCTGCTTCACCATGCATTGTTGCCTATACCATGAGTCATTCTTACTTAATCACCATATCCTGATGTAACACTCTTAAAGTTGAGTGTCTAATCCTTCACCATTTATTCACAATGCCATGGTTTGCTGCTTCACCATGCATGGTTTCCAATACCATGAGTTCCTTCACCATGGTATGCATCACCATTCATCTATGGGCTTTTTTAATACTTATAATGATAACCATCATATGATGATCAGTATCCCTCTGAGTTGAGTGAATGTCTACTTTCATCACTTTTTCACCCTACTTACCTTCACCCCGTGGTATTCCTCACCATAATTGGCTTCTTACTTATAACCATCATCATATCCTGATGTATCACTCAGAGATGAATGTCTCATCCTTTATCACTGTCTCACCTTCAACAGGCTTACAAACAAAATATGTTTGGTGCTGGTTACTTCTGGTTGCTTGTTGGTTGGTACAACTCCAATTGGTACACGGAAGAAAATGGCGCCCTGGAGTGTACCACCGAACAGATGGCCGAGGCAGTGGAGTCATCTATGTACATCAGTACGCAAGCCAGGCTGTTGGGAGGAGAAAATGTCACCACCATCTCCGGAATAGTAAGATTTGACCTTTCTCCCTTTTTTTTTTGGTCTCAGGTTTTCTCAATTTCCCTGGAGATCATATTACAGGTGGTGACTGGGTTTGAATCTTATCACCTAAACTGTTTAATTTGATAGTTCCAAGGAAAGAAGGATAGCATGATAAGACAACATAGTGGTTCAAAAGCAAAGTCTAAGCAATTTCTCTATTTGGCAATTTCCAGAAGTCACAATGCAAATTTCTAGGAGTTTATAGATCTGCAAACATGCCAGGCTCCTGTACTTTTGATCTTGGCCATAAATATGTGTGCTATTTTCACTATTTTCAGTTTAGAAGTAAGTACATTAACCTTAAAGTCTAAAGCATAGTCACATTTCATCATTTCACAATATTTATGTCATAAAAATTACTATCTCAAAGTTTGGTTGTTCTGTGTCTTTTTTCATATATTTTCTATTATATATATTTTTTAAATTGAAATATAATTAAATGAAGTATGATTCAGGATAGGTGTTTGTTAACTAAACCTTATAAGTCCCAAATGGCATCTAAGCTGACTTGAATCAGTACAATGACCTCTTTGTATTAATACCTAAAGATGCTAATTTTTCTAAGTCTCTAAATTTATGCCATGTATTTTCATCGACAGACCGTTTCGGAATATCAAACACTTCTGGAGGAGCATATCCAGCAGGAGAGGCTTTCAAGGTATACTCTGATTGGTCAAGCAGCCTACGGCTACGATTCTATCTGGGCTATGGCTTTAGCACTGAACCGTTCGGCAGAGATTCTGAAGACGACCAGTTACGATGACGGCCTCCGGCGGGGCTTAGAGAACTTCACATACTCGGACAAGAATATGTCGACCATCTTCTTCAATACGTTGGAGGAAGTCTACTTTGAGGGAGTGTCGGTGAGTCCTTCCCATTTCAACGATAAAACAATCAAGAAAAATGTTTCTTCAAACCGATGATCAGGGTTGCCTTGCTGCTGAATGTCCCAATAACATGCTAGAGCCTAGTTATGGCAGTTTTTTCGGTAATATTCACAAAGCAGGCAACCACACACTGCTGATACGTATACGTAGTTTAAAAGTGAAAGGAAACATTGAATGCTCTGTTCTTTTCTATTTTCTATGTTACTTGTAAAACTTGTCAGATTTCCTTATTTTTATTTTTATAATTATATTTTCTATTTATTTTCAATTCCCACATTTAAGGTGAATTTCTCCCACTGGTTCAGCTGGTTAGCAATGTGTATATGTATTAAATTCAAACACACGCTAACCTCACTGCTTAAATGATCTTTTATAGTATGCATCATTCAACTTTAAATTGGTTCATTTTTGTTTTTATTTCCAGCAGGAATAATATCAGCAGAAAATATACAAATGATATCTTGATTATATTTGCTTATTCTGCAGGGCCCTGTTAGTTTCAGTGGCGCTGATAGAATCGGTATCATAAATATCGAACAACTTCAAGGTAAATATGTTTTTTCTGCATTCTACTCCCCTAGCTGTAACAAGATAGCCAAGATTGATTAAGGTTGTTGACTTCAGTTTAAAAGCCCAACTTCACTATATTTGCACTAACTTCAATTGGAATTTTCACTTTTTAGCATTCAAATTGTAGATTTTGTAGTCAATCTGTTTTATCGCTTTTCGCTTCACCAGTGCTTTTAATAGTTTTTCGATCTCATATTCCTGTATATTTCTGTAGAGGGTTACAATATGTATTTACTGTTTTTTCTTTTTATTGTTTCATGGCATTGTATTTTCTAGATTGTTTGTAAAGCGCACAGATGCATCGCGCGTAGTGCGCTATATAAGATTTTATTTACATTACATTACATTACATTACATATTTATGTTCTTCATTTATCAATTTAATTTGTCATGATTTCCATTGATACACAGCACTGCTTAAGATTTTGTTTGATGATTTCAGAAAATTGCCATAAATATCTTTAACACTGCTGATTGAGTTGGTATTACTAATATAGATACAGACCAAGATTTCTGACAGGATATTTACTTTAAAACTAGCAGATAATACATTTCATAGCCTTACTCTGCCAACCTTTTTGCAAATTCACACTCAAGTATATAATGTTATGATACTGCTATTTTTTGCTGTCTGAGTGCAATGAAATTTCTTCCATTCTGTACCATGAGAGAGCTATCACTCTCCGCTGTTGAAAAAAAAACACTTTCAGCCCTAAATCTCATATGCAAAGTAGTCTTGATTAAGTATGCGTCTGGTATGACTATTGCGGTAGACCCAGACCAGTGTGTTGATGTTCAATTTTGAACAGAAAACATTTACAGACTTTCTCAAGATAAGAAATATCTTCTTTGAACTTAATGCATCAAACTAGCAAATTGGTCATCTCCATTTAATGGGCAGCCAAGTTCACACTGAAAATATGACCATCTGCTCTACATAAATTCTCTGATATATGGTTCAGGTCACTGCCCAGACGGATGGCGGCTAGAGGCCAGATATTGCTACCTGTTTATACCATCGATGGTGACCAGGGAGGGAGCTGTGACATCTTGCACTGATGCAGGAGGCGAACTGCTCAGTATATCCTCAGAGGAAGAACACTCAGCTGTGATGGAGTTGGCCAGCTCAGAGCAAGATCTCTCAGGAGTTGAAGGACAGTGGTAAGTATCACTGTGTGGGACAGATTGAGAGAGGTTTGGGGGGGGGATGGGTGGAGGGAAATAAGAGGCAAAAGAGGGGAAAATGACGCAGCAAGGTTTGGATTTAAATATATATTTTAAGAGACAGTAATAAGACTGAATTACAGGATTTAGTCTGTTTATGCCACAAGCCCACCAACGGCAAGGAGAGGAGAGTGTGAGGGAGTGGGTGGGGGGACAGTGGATGGTTTGGGATGGGGTAGGGTGCAGGGTTTCCAAGTAGTCATCCTGATCCACAGCTGTAAAGATTGTAGTCCTTTAATATCCTCTTGGACTTCTTGTTTAATTATGATATCTTTAAGGGCCCTAAAAAAGAATGTTCAGTTTAGTACAGTTGATAATTAGATTTGACTGCAAGGTGGTGATAAAGAGATAACCTTTAAGTCAAGTTTGAGGTGCATTTGCTTTTCATCAAAGGATTTGAATTTTCACAGGTGGACATCTTTGGAGCGGTCCTCGGGGGAACTCTTGTGGTCAGTGGCTGAGTTCACCGTGGATGATCAGTGGACACCAGAAGAACTGATCTCGGAGACAGCTGGAGAAGATGCCTGCTTCATCTTGGACACTTCCCTCGATCAATTACTACCAGTCTCTTGTGAGGCAAGGCATTCATTCATTTGCAAGAAGGTTGCTGGTGAGGTTTTGTCTGTATCTAGTTGGAGTTAACATCATGAAATTAATTTTTGGCGAATATAGACTTCCCATAAAAGATAGAACTCCTGAATCTACAACAAAATGTTTAGGGATACTGATGCAT
Source organism: Apostichopus japonicus (assembly GCF_037975245.1). Lineage (NCBI taxonomy): Eukaryota > Metazoa > Echinodermata > Holothuroidea > Aspidochirotida > Stichopodidae > Apostichopus > Apostichopus japonicus. The sequence goes on from NC_092568.1 coordinate 20,049,832, forward strand.
CCAAATTTGGAATACTAATGCATCTAAAATTATCAAGCTTGTCATCTGTATATTATTGACAAATAGTTGATTCTTGTGGAAAGAATTTTTAACCAATTGGGTTTAAATGGTTGTAGATTCATAAGTTTTTTACCTAATTATCAGAGCAGCTAGCTATTTGCATCTCATTAGTTATAATAATGTAACCATGGTTTCCACTCTTGTAACCAGGCACAATATTCTATAAAAGTGATGCAGTAATGTATTATGTATTCTCTTCCCCACCCACTTCCCAGGATGTTGCAATCAGCACTTAACTAATATAATAACATTATATTTGTCTGTATTAATCTATTTTAATTCATATATTTGCTTCACATTTTATAACCTTCCAACCTTATATGCAGACACCTATATATACACATCTATCCTCTTCTCAATTTTCTGCAGTTTTTCAAGAAGTTGTCATTGCTGAGCATGACATTGCTAAGAACAAGATAGACTGGTTGCGTAGCATAATGTGGCCAGGTAAGAAAAGGATATATGTTGCCATTCTCAAATCTATTGCAACTGTGTGTTTTAACACAATGAATATAGATTATTTCAATTTCTAATTGATTATTCATTTATTGTTTAATTCTTCTGGAATAGATATCATCACCCTTTTGTATTTATTAACTAAATTTTGCGATTGGCATTCTACCTTTAAGGAGATTGTTGCATTCTTGTGTATGTTTCCTTCCAAAACCTACAAAGTATTACACCAAATAAGAATTTTTTTTGTCTTCCATGGGTAAAGTGAAATGTGTCAAGTCAACTCGATTAAAGCTGCTTTAAGTTTGGATCGACTTCAATCGTTATATTTTCATTTATTTTTTCATTTGGAGGAAAATTGGTCATGATAACAGGGAGGTTATTTAGCTTAATTGTTTCAATGATTGCCAGTAAAAAGAAACCAAAAAATACCATCATTACAGTGAATATCATGCATATGTTCTATTATGCTACCTGGCAATCCCTTCAATCGTCTTTGGACTAGTTTTACTCTGAACATGTGGAGTGAATGCTCCTAAAACGACTATGTCTCTGGCAGTCTCCAACTGTCAAAATTGTTGGGAAGCTGTACCTACCCGGACCCCCCTCAATGTTCGCTCCTCATCTACAATCATCGCAGATTATCAATTTACTGTACTTCCCCACACGTGTCTTCTTCTTCTCGATATCTTATGTGAGTATCTTGTTGGATTTACAAAGTTAGAAAATGTCCTTTCATTTCCCTGTGCAAACACTTTCTTGACCGTGAATTTAATTGGTCGTCTAGCTACTCCACTTTGATTGGAGTAAGACAGCTTGACAATTATAAAGAAACAGTCTTTCGACCATTCTAAATTTATATCGAGATGGGAAATTTTTAGCTTCAAATCTGGTACCAGATTCATGAAAGAAATATTCAAAATAATTTAAAGGTCATGGGGATTCAGCCCTCAAACTCAGACACCTTCTTCTGGTCATGACAACATGTCCTCCTGTCTACAGATGAAATATGGTCACCCGTCACTAATTGTCAGACCTAAACTTATTTTATTGCCTTATCTACTTTGTTGCCAATTTACACTTTCATTTCATGTTCGTCCTCTTCTGTCTGTCCTTCTGTCTGTCTAAGGAGGTGAAGTACCTTTGGACCACACCCCAGAAGTGATCTTTACAAGGGTGGAGATCTATGAAGGGATCCCAACGATCATCTACGTCATCAACTGTTCCTTGGCTGGATTAGGGATCCTCCTAGCCATTGGCTGTCTTATCTTCAACATCTACTACAAGAATCAAAAGTAAAGTTTTTTCTTTTGTGAAAAGGATTCTATTTATTAAATTAAAAGCAAAATCATCAAAGAGTATCCATAGAAAACTATTTTATAATTTTCTTAATTGACATAAAAGTTGTGGGATTGAAAAAGCAGTTCATAGTTATGTTTTGCAGCATACATATATTTGATAGAATAAAAGTGACATTTGGTCATTACTTGGAAAATAACAGAAGTATAAGAAAGTATAACACGTCATGGCCTAAATACTTTCGTCACCTCATAACTTGCTAATAATAATTTTTTTGATTTTTGTGTCTAGATTTATCAAGATGTCCAGTCCAAACTTAAACAGTTTGATTATCATCGGCTGTATTTTAATCTACTGCTCAACCTGTTTAGCTGGATGGGATATTGGACTCATCGATGAGTATATCTTTCTCAGATTTTGTCAGGTAAACATATCACAATGTATTAATGATTAAAATCAGATCTTTTCAAAATTTACCATAAATTTATGGAGACAACAAAATTAATTTCTTTCAGTTATTAACTCTGCTTGTCAATTGGTAGTTCGACTTTCCTTGAATCAAAATGGGACCAGCAGAAAAGAATACATTTTGTGTGTCTCAATGTGTTGATAGATTTTACGATCTTAGTATTCTTTCAGACTAATGGTAAAAACATTTTAAGTGGTACAGTAAAAATCTCAAACTTATCAATTTTCTGAATAAGTCTAATTTTATTGTTTGATGTTCTGTTTTATTTAGTTTTTGTTATAGTTTTCATATTTTTCCCCGATTCATCATTTTCATTCATGGTACAGTGAATATTTAGCTCATGTTTTAAGCCCTAAGAGAAATTTATTTATAAAGCATTCTTAGATCTCATCATTGGTGATTTAATGTTGGTTTGTTCATGGCAAGGAAACTTCCTTCCCAAATGCAGCATCACTGTTGCAATCACAAAATACATTAAATTTGTGATTAAAACAGTGAAAGGTCATGTTTTCTTGCATTACACATTGTGTATTTAAACAGACCTGCTTTTGGGATGTGCAATGGAAGATCATATCATGACTTGCAGGAGTAAGAGACCAACCCACACAGTTGACTCAAAAAGTGCTAGTTTATTGAATTCCATCAAGCTAGAAAAGCACCTATGCAGTGGAAGTTGATTAGCTTTGTTAGTCAAATTTAATTTCAATTGATGAAAAAAAGTCCCTTAATGTTTTGTAAAAAAGTTATGATTTGCTCTTTGAATGTTATTAATGCTAATGTCCAAATGATGCCGGTTGACAAAACTTTCAGAATTGACTGAGATCCTTTACACACACACACAGCAATTTAGTTTTTATTTTGTTACAAAAAATTAGAAGGACGTAAATCAGTTCAATGCATTTATTAAGTGACGTATCAACTCGAATCATTGGCTTTTAGGAAAAATTAAACCATGTGATTGTCATTTCTATGCAGATGCGTGTGTGGTTTCTCTCTATTGGTTTCGTCCTGAGTTTCGGTTCAATGTTCAGCAAGACATGGAGGGTCCACAAAGTTGCAGCTTTGAAAAATCCAAAACGAGTGGTAATTATTAGTCGGTCCACTTGGTCCTTCGTAATTAATTTCTTAAGCACCGTTTGAAATCACCCGAGTCTTAGCATGCTAAGTTTTTTTCTTCGAGAAGACAAAAGATGGGTACTCATCGAACGATAAGAATGATAAGATAGCTGAAGCATCCTGAAAATAAAATCTTTATACATTTACATATTTATTGGATTATTGTTCAGTCTAACTAAGATTTCTATGCGGTCACAATGCATCATTCAGCTTCCTGGATCCTGCTCAGTGAGTGATCTAACAATTTTATCCACCGCTGAAAATTTTAGTGGCCCGCAAAATTTGATACAATACTCTTATCCTTTTACAAACCTTTCATTTGTATCCATCCATTTCTTTTGATCGCGCCTGAAAGCAGTAAAGCAACAGCTCTTGTCTTCAGTTATCCAGCCTCTGTTATTGCATAGTGGAGTATCGGTTTAATGGAACACCATGTATTAGGTTGTCACAAACTCAACATAAAGTAACATAAAGAAAATGATCATCTTCAAACAATTTTGACAAAGATGTGATGATTGTTTAATTTTTTACATTTTTTTCACTAGATAATCACTGACCATCATCTGTTTGCGATGGTGGGGGTCTTGTTGCTGGTAGATATTGTGATATTGACCGCCTGGTTCATCGTAAACCCAATGATGGTGGAACGAGAGTACCTGTACGAAATGGTAGGTGTAACAATGGTCAATGATCGATGCACACAGACATCCGTTTGACTTCCCACTTCACCACCCTTTGTAATTCCCGCTTCACCGCTCACCAAGAAATGTAGCCCATCCTGTCCTCCATTGAATGAAGGGATATTACAGCTAACTTGCCATGCAGTTATAGTGTCATATGCTGTTCAGTGGACCACTGATACATGTAGGGTCCATGGCAACCACAGTCTTTCATGCAATGATTTCACGGGCATGGTACATTTTCATTACCACTGAACATTGGTCTGATTCCTCCCATTTCCCCAAGGACCCCCACTCCCCAGGCGCTTCCCAGTCATCTCAAGCCATTGTCAGGGACCTGGAGATTATTGTATAATCTTGAGAAAGCAGTTTGTTGTCACCCTCCTACTGTGATATGTTATTATCTCAATTACCCTCCCACTGTGAGATGTTATTAAATCAATTACCCTCCCACTGTGATATGTTATTATCTCAATTACCCTCCCATGTGATATGTTATTATCTCAATCACCCTCCTACTATGATATGTTATTATCTCAATTACCCTCCCACTGTGAGATGTTATTATCTCAATTACCCTCCCACTGTGAGATGTTATTATCTCTATTACCATCTCATGTGATATGTTATTATCTCAATTACCATCTCATGTGATATGTTATTATCTTAATAACTCAATGTAATTAATTAATTACTTAATGAATTAATTAATTACTCAAATTACTCCTTGTAGGAGGATCTCGAGAACCTCGTGATCTCACAGCCTTACATTCAATATTGCACAAGTTACAACAATTTATACTGGCAGAGCGCCCTCTATGGTTACAAGGCACTTCTTCTGATATTTGGCGTCTTTCTGGCATGGGAAACACGAAAGGTTAGTGAAGATGTCAGGATTGTCTATCATCTTACAATTTTCCCTATTATCTCTTATGATTTATTCATCATTCATGTTTATCTCCCTGTGGGCTGACGATGAAGAAATAGTGTAACTGTGACAGGAGAAAGGAGAAATGTGGCAATAATTAACTTTCTTTATAAATGCATGTGTTTTTAATTTAAAGATAAAATGTATGTTAGTATAACATGAGTCTAGTGTAAAAAGAGAGACCTACAAAATGAACTTGTTTTTTTTCCTTTTCCTCATCTTTTTTGAAAATTGCTGCCTTGTAATAAAAAGGAACTTAAATATTTAGTCAAGATTCAGGATAATTTAAGCTATGTTTTCCAAGAGAGTTTAAACCGGAATGGATTTTATCATGATGTTACACTATATGTGGCATGTTGCATTCTCAGCTAATACAAGAGAGTTATTTGTGAATGTCTGCATTGGTTGTTAGAATACTAATAATTATGCAAAAACAGCCAAACTGGTCAGCTTTCACCAGATGTCCTATTCTGAAAATGAAAATCCATGATAACTAGCATCCATATTATTACCAAACTAAAGTTCCTGTTGCATAAAAATAATCGTCTGTTAGCTTAACTCAACACTTATCGCCAAGTTACTTTTTTCGTTTAGAGTAAAACATATCAAAAGTGAAAGCCATGAGAAATCACTGTCTGTAATTGTGACAGATGTAACTCGCCTAAATCTAATTTGCATAGAACAATCAGGGCATCAATATGTCATATTCATCACTGTTGATGATAGTTACCATATGCTATAATGTCACAGTTTTGGTTGGGAAGAAATACTACATTCCAAATACAGAAATTAGCGCTCGAAATTTGAGAAAAACTGGAGGAAAGTAGTACATAATACAGAATCACATGGTTAAGTGTAGCAATTACATGACAGCAAGCCTGCCTATGGAAAAACAGTCCTCAAATTCACTTGAGCATTAATAATTGTTACTTGATAGCATAAACTGCCCCAAGTACTGCCTTTAGGATTCTTCCCTGAGCGCACCCAATTAATTGACCAGCCACCATATGATCGTAAACACAAATGCACTAATGGCCAGCACTACTTTCCCTTGTGAAGATAAAATTTGGCTTGACCACTGAAATAGTACACTGTGTCTTTAATCAAGAATTAGTTCAGAGGAGCATTCAGTATGGCTAGCATTACAAACTCAGATAGATATTCAATCTCCCCTGTTTTCAGCCAAATGCAGGGGACTTAGGCTGTATTTGCTATAGGCAGGGAAGATTGTAATGTAAGTAACAATAGCAAAAAGCTACCTGTTACTATACCTAGCTAATATCTTACCATCATTCACTTTTCTTTTTTTTCCATTACTTTACAGGTCACCATTCCAGCTCTGAACGACTCCAAGCTGATTGGTCTCTGTGTCTACAATGTAGTTTTACTGAGCGCTATAGGGGTAGGGGTTAATCTAGCCCTCACCACTGACCCCTCCATTTCCTACATTTTTTCTTCAGCGATCCAGATATTCTGCACATCTGTCACCCTGATTATTATATTCATCCCAAAGGTAAATTTTTGTTTCTTTCCTCTTTGTTCATTACAAAGCTACTTTGTAAAGATATTTTTTATTCCATTACAACAAATTAATATAACTGGCTACTAAGGGGCCATTGCAAAATAGCAAAACTCAGCATCTGTGAACGTAGAGGAATTGAATAAAAGTTTGACGTATGGATGGGCTGGATGACAATAGCACAGTTACCATGGCAATGGCTGCAATGCTGGCTATTGTGTGCAACACAATAGATATCTTGTCTGAATGTAATAACCTGAGAACAATATGAATGTTCTTTATAGTGTGTCCTGCAGTTTAGCAGTGGTGTTAAAATTAATTAAAAGCAAGATTTTCTACATGGTAGGAAAATGTTTCATTAAAGTTAATAAGCAGTGCAATGGTATAATACTGTCAATTTTATGTCTGGTTATGTCTTGAAAGTTCCTACAGTTTCCTACGTGGATTGAGTGCATGTGGGCCGTGCATAGCGTAGTATTGTCACCCTAAGGCTATACACCATGACAACAATCAGGAGATCTGATCCTGAACTAGTGTACAAAAGCACCCTTAGTTGTACAATGAAAGCTTCACACTTACTTTGAATACACTTCTTTGATTCTACACAATAGATCCAAGCAGAAGTAGCTGGAGATTTGATCATGTGGTCATCAGGGAGAGTGCCAGGGAGATATGAGGGGGGGTATAAATTTGCTAGGATTGTGATTAAAGTGGACTTGGCCAAGGTTGTCGTAATATTTCCACGATGAAATCCTCCTCCAAATCAAGCATCATATTATAGTTTTTCTCTTCCACAGATGATATCTGTCAAAAAATATCCAGAAGGAAAGGCAGTGTCCACCATGAGAGGCAACACTACAAACTTGTCATCAGAAAACAACATCGGTCTGAAAGATGAAATACTGGATCTAAAGAACAAAATCCAAGAGGTGATTGTCAGATTGATCAGCTTATTCCTGCTTTATACTACTTCCTTGTCTCCTCTCAAGAACTAAACTCTTGCAGTAGTATGCACAGAGCACTTAATAAACCATAGTATTTGCTCTCTCTAGGTAACTAGACTATATCAGTCTCACTTCCCAAACCAACCCCCCACCCCACCCTAGCTCCCTTCCCCCACACCAACAACCCTTTGTCATTCTACCACCCAAAGAAATAACCTACAGAGCTATCTTTTGTGGAGGACCTTTTAAAGATTCTTTACACTTTGGTATTGGAGTGATTTGTTCCTCTGCCAATCTCTCACAAGGGTGTAATATGTCTGCCTACCTGATACAAAGACTTGAAAACAAAATAAATTGTCAGTTTTTTTCTATATTGATGATGTTATAAAAAATCAATCAAACAATCTGCAATACATGCAAACTGTCAATATGGTTAATAATAGCTTTTCGAGTTAACTTTGTCAACTTTTTAGCTTACACAATCCTAACATTACATAGTAATATAGTTTTATACTAGTGTACTGGATTCAGGGGGTAGCGGGTCCCAAATGCACCACTTATAGTGCAACTATGAGATATAGTTAAAATAATGGCATACTATAACATTGACTACAAGTGTGCTATGCTGTAAAATAACGAACATGTAGTAGAAAAGAGAAATACTATGATCAGAAATTAATAAGAAATGCTTCAAAGATATGAATACTGAGTAGAGTTCTCCCTGGAATGTGGCCCTATATCTAAGTGTAATCATGGAATATCGGATGGAATGAAATGCTTGTGAATTAAATACTTGTCCTTATCAATATCTTCGATCTGAATGCTATCTCAATCAAAACAACCATGGAACATAGGACTAGACTCTCTAACAGTTCTCATATAGCGCCCTCTAAAAAGCCCTCTAAAAAGAAACTTTAAATCAGGAAACTATACTGCCCAAATCAACTGGCCTAAGTAAAACTTTAATAAAGAAGTGAGGAAAGAATACAGCAAAGTTTAGCCATCTCATTGGCTTTGTGCATGTCATAAATGTCAACATAATGAGAAGCGTGCGGATCATGTATGAAATGTAGAAACCAGTGGAATTGCTATTATATACTTGCTATTATACATATTCCTTTGAAGACTACAGTCATATTATAAGCATAATAACCAGCAGGTTACTTGTATCAGTGCTGGAAATTGGCATCCCTAACACTAAAAAAAAATGTTTTGAAATATGTTTTATTATCTATCATAGCTCATGTCATGTCATTGGCTATTATAAATATAGGTTATGGTAACTGCAAAATTCCAATATATTCTTATCTGTGTTTTTCTTTACTCACAGCTTGAAGAACGTAAATGCGACAGAAAGTATACTGGATGTGGCCTGTGGTGCCGCGGTGCGGTCTGCGAGTGCGGCGAAAGGAGCGATGCGTACACAGAAAACCCAATGGTAGTAAATAGCACAGAGACCTTAACAACTGTTAATACCATTAGCACTTGATGCCAATGTCCATACTACTGATGATAAATAGGAGATTCATCTCACAGTATTAAACAAAATCCCTACAGTTATAACCCTATAGCGAAGGTGTTCGCGATTAATTTCCTACCAGGGGCCAGAGCCAAAAACATGGATGGTTAGTTGCCAATTTTGACACTTAAAGCAGAGAAGGTTGTCTTTCAGTATAAGGTTAAATTTATTCAATGTTCATAGAAGGGATACAAAGTCAAATATAAAGAAAATAACTCATTTGCAATGTCACCTTATCAGCTGGAGAGCCCAATTCAATATATATATATATATACATTTACTTTATTACTTTAATAATAATAACTAAATATCCCTGCTGTCACAACCCATGCCCCCAGTTTGGACAATTTTTTTTGCTATACTTTAATTTCATGTAATGTTTCATAGAACTTCTACAGCCAATATGAGTAGTTTGAATATCATGATAAGAGTAAGGAACTTTCTATACTTTAAGTAGGAGTTCTTTGCAGTGCAATATATATGAGAGGAGAGCATAGAGTGGTATTATTGTTAGAAAATTTTTCCCAGCTGGTGGTTGGATGTTGGTTACTCACTATTAAAAAGGATCATACTATTATTATTGTTTAGACCAGCGCAGAAAATGTTGTATCTCACATTTTAGAATGCGACTCGCTTAAGGTTTGTACCGTAATATCAGCAATTTTTGGTGCATTTTCAGGCATTAAATGTACATATTATATTTCCAGAGTCATATATCTATCTTTTAACAATCAAGTCCACTGAAATTGCAAATGCAAAAGGTAGCTTGCAGAATCTGGAGAAAAGATGCTTTGTATTAATATTTACTTTGCACCTTGTAATAAAACAGAAGACATTTAGCTCATGAAATGATTCCAAGAGGAAAGGTAACCGTTATTGCCCCTGCTTTCTTTAGACAACGGAATCTTTTGTAACAACTTGCAAGTTATGTTTGTGCAAAACTTTTGTAACAATTTTTATTCTTAAAAAAAACACAAAAAAAGAACAAAAAAAATAAAACATTGTTAGCAAACTGCTTAATATCCACTAAAGATCCTGTGTAAGAGAATTTGTAAAAGTAAGTTTGCCCTGACGTTTCAATCCTAGCAGGATCTTCTTCAGAGGCTGATATTTATTCTTCTATCATATGGTAGTGCTCAATTGAAAGTAGTAAATCCTTTGAGATGAATGGAGCTCTTTTTTTTGTGCAATTTTTCTTTTTACATGTTTATATAGCCCCTGCTAGTAAATGAAATAAGTATTAACTTTAAATTCATCTGTTTGTGTTCTTGTATGGTATTTATTTTTCGGTACGATTGTTGTAAAATTGTTTCACAATCAATTTTAACAATTTTCAACAGTCACCTATCAATGCATCTATTCATTGCTGGGAGAAGTATTGTTTATTGTAATCAGTTTAATACAATCATATTTTGTTTTCTTTCCTTTATGTTAATATGTTTCTTCAGTCTATATTGTCTAAGGTCTAATGGCCATTTGTGTTTAATACTAGAAGCTAATTACTGAGCTAGGTTACTAAAAAGAAAAAAATATGCATATTTAGGTCCAAATTCAGATCTCCTAATAATTTGTGTTACAATATGTATATGTGTATGTATATGTATATATGTATATGTGTATATATATATATATATGTGTGTATATATATATATATATATGTATATATCTATATATATATATATATATATACGTATATGTATATATATATACGTATATATATATATATGTGTAGATGAATTATAAAACATTTCATGTGAGACCATTGATGCCAAATATTTCTGTAATGAGTTTTGTGTTGCTTTTGAGGATATGACCCATCAGTGTGGTAAACTAGTCCTTTCACTTTGATTGATGACCTATTGTTTAAAGTGTGAAAGCTTAAAGGTGAGGTATAGAAACATGGATTAAACGCAATTCTTTTAACTATGATGTACTGCAATTGTTACAGTTGAAAGCAAATGACTTAGCTAACACTTTCTGTTTGGCACTAGAACTTGGAAAATCTCATTGGGTTTGGAGTTATTTATAAATTAAATTAAAACATTGTACAAAGTCAGTGCCCTGGATAATAGAAATATGCAAACTGTTTGTAATCTCTAGCTTAACTTTATATATTTATACTTTCTACATAGAACTTGTGTCCTTCATTATGAATAATTTTATTTCCCTCTGTGAATAATTAAAAAAAGTGCACTTCATATATACTGCTTTGTTTTTCTTCCATTAACTTTTGTCAGAATTTATATTAAACAAACCCCAAAATGCCCCTGCCCCTTCACCCCTTCATCATGGTTTACCACAAGGCATATGCTAACTGTTACACCTTATACTGAAATATGCTTATGTTACAGTAAAACAATTTTTTATTATTAACCTGTGTTGGGGTGCTCAAAGGAATATGATACTTGCTTGAGAATTCATGCCACTTCTTTGATACCTCGGGTGAATGACAAAATGTGAAGAAAAAAAATTATGGGAAGTTTTTGAAAAGTGAAGGGTGGTGGGGGGAGGGCTGAAAACTGGTGGGGTCTAGGGTCTTCACCAAAAGAATTTTAGTTTTGTCGATGCAATGATGGCCCAGATATGACATCCAAACAGTTTACTATCCTCCACATTTTCAGTGCACAGAGAAAAATTGAAAATTAGGCTCAAATGAGGTATATGCAACAAACAATTGACAATTTCATTGCCAGGCACTCCTTTGCTAATATCAAAGATGCAGTGGAATAATTGAGTGTTGCCATGGAGGACATCCATAGTCTAAAATTGAGGGGCCAGAAACAAACACCTGCCCTTCCCAACCCACCCTACTTTTCAAATTGGTACCCACTGTTCTAACAACTGTGCTGCATGATCAAATATTAATGCAAAGGGCAAACGTTTGGTGTGGAGATGGTAGAGGATGAGTTTATGGATGAATCCTTGGGTTAGTTGTCAACACAGTATCACATATTAATAAGCAGTGTGATACATAGAAACACAGGAATAGTCTTGCACCTCATATTTACACAACATGACAAAACTTAAGCATTTCCATTTCCCCCTTCTCTCCTGTGTCAGCCTTTACTCGTAGCTAGGCATTGACCCAATGATGATCATGCCACTGGTCACAACATTCACTGTGGAAATGAGAGTTGCCTTCGTGGCCTTTGATCTATTGATCTAAAAGTTGTGGCTAAAGGTCAACAGACAGTAGCGAATGAATTGCTAGTCAGGGTTGATCTGTAGTTGGGGTAGGGGTTGCACATTTCCAGTACACCTCTACGCATCAAAATGTGGGAACAGACGACCGACAACAGGGTCAACCATAATTGGCACACTATTGTTACTTCGAAAGCCTAACGTTAGGTATTGAACCCTCTGATACATGTGTGATATTATTATTACATTTAACAGATATAGAACCATATTATAACACACGCCTGTGTTTCTTATCTGAGTCATCATCTTACTCTCATGAAAGTCGAGTAGGAAGGTGATGCTGCATGTGCAGACGGCACCTGTTGAGAAACGAAGCAATGGCAAGTAACCTAAGCATAAAGTTAGGGTATAGTCAGTATTGCGAAGTTCGCCATACTGCGAAAATCGGCCACCCTTAAGAAACACACGATTTCACCATGACAACCTATAGCAACAGCCAATTTCACGAAAAATTACGAAGCTACAGTTATTTTCTCTCCAAAATGACCCGTGTGCAAGAAATTACTTACATATTTGTCAATAAAATGACGAAAGATCTATGAAGTCTGTTATAATTACTGAAAAAGCAACAGCGCCACCAATTTTTACCAGCGCCACACTGTAGGTTGCGTGGCCGAAATTCGCAATACTCTAGCAAGAAATACCAGTTCCACAATCACGAAGAATTTTCTTGGAAAACAACGTGAAAACAGTTTGCAGGAAAGAAAGTTTGGCCGTGTATCGTACTAAAACACAATTCTCCCACCATATGAAGTTTATTTTCTGGTGATTTATACCAGAAGATTTAGTTTTGGGGTGTTTTAAGTCTTAAGTGGGCGAACTTCGAAGTCACCATCCTACTAATTGAGAATCCGTACCATTCGACTATTTCTGTTAATCCATATCCCGCTTACTATCTCTCTCGCCCACATTCATGCAAGCACTCCCTATTTCCACCTCCCGTTCTTCTTTCTCATAATCCTAACCGGATTATACAGTTGTTATTCTGCCGATTCGAAGTAAGCTTTCCCATTCATATGGTACGGATTCTAAAGTTAGGCCAAAGTTAGTCCTAGGCCTTGGCTAGGTTAACCTACAGTATCATGTATGTCGGCACCACTGACCCCTACCACCCGGCAGCTTTGAACATTCCGTACCCAACTGTGGGGCCGAATTATGCAACTGAGTTACGGTATAACCAAGTTAGGCTACGCCCTGGCCCAAGCTAGGCCGTTGACTTTCTTATCCTGCTGGATTTTTCCAGCATAATGTTTTGATTCTACTTACAACAATACAAATAAACAACATCATGGAATTTAGGACCGGACAGAAAGTGCAGGCTGTAGATGAGTTAGGGAGATGGGAAAACCGTGTGATCAAGAGCGATGACTCAAACAGTGGTTACTATGTAACTATCGATGGATGGTCTTCCGAATTCGATGGTTGCGTACCACCGAACTTGGTTCGAATTCCGATCGACCCGGCAAAAAGATGAATATGGTAAGCATGCACCTACAATTTTACAGTTCTCTTCAATTTTATTGGGGTGGAAGGAAAAATGTTTTAAAGTTGTGCAACGATAGGCTAAGCATTTAACTGTTAGGCTATTTAAGTAGTTATACAGTATATTAAGCCAAAGTACCTTAGAAAGTTAACCTAGCCTACATCATTATAGGGGCCTTGGTCGGTTACAGTAATTGTTTCTCTCAGTTGCCAGTACTTGAATAGCATCTTCAAATGTGACGGTTCGCTGGATAGACTGAATTGTAGTTAAGACAAGATTGGGGAATTGATACATAGTCTTTAATGTGTACAGGTTGATTGAATAGTTTGAATTGTAAGTTTGTAAGAGTTGATACACTGTTCAGATACATATAATAGTTAGAAGGGTGCGTGAAGCCATTCAGAGAGTCTGCTCCCTTTCCAGATCATCTACTTTGGCAGTGAAGAACAAAAAGGGACGAGATTGCGACAACAAGCTCCCCCTGGTTGTTACTTTCCACCCAAATCTTCCTCCTCTTCAGCAAATCACCTCTAACAACCACAACATTCTCCTCACTTCAGATAGAGTCCAACGAGCCGTCCCTGAAAAACCCAACATCGCCTACAGACGACCCTGCAACCTACGAGACCTTCTTGTGTGTGCTGCTGTTTCACCTCTAACTACTAACCCTCCCCCCCCCATCAGCATGGTACTTTCAAATGTGATCGTACTTCGAGATGCATCATCTGCAGCCATCACATTGTTGAATCCAGTTCCATCACCAGCCACAGCATGCAACTCACACACAAGACTAAGGGTCACATCACTTGTACTACCACTAATGTCATATATCTGATCTCCTGTAGAGTTTGCGGCATCCAGTATGATGGCGAAACCAAAACCACCCTCAAGAAGTGATTCTATGGTCACAGATCCACAGTCAACACCATGAAGACTGAGACCCCAGTTGGAGAACACTTTAACCTTCCCAACCATACTATTAAAGACATGTCCCTACAGGGTATTGAATCCTTAGGTAGCCGTCCTGACCTAGTACGTATCAGCAGAGAGAGGCTGTGGATGCAACGCCTTCGCACCATTCAACCTCATGGGCTCAACATTCAGGAAGGACATGATTAACTTTTCTTCTGTCTTCTGTCCCCCTCCTTCTCCCCTTGTCCCCCCCCCCCTTTACTCCTCATCTCATAGCTCTCTTTCACTCCTCTTCTCATAGCTCTCTTCCACCCTTTTTTCTCCACACCTTTCTGTCTTTGTCCTTCTCCAGTTTATTCCCTTCCCTTAATCCTCTCTTTGTCCCTCCACTGTTTATCTCCTACCTCTTCTCTTCCCCTGTTGGTTTCTTTCTTTCTTCTCTCCATCCCTTGTCTGCTAATCCCCTTTCATCCATCTCTTTGTGCTCACCATGCTCATTAACCTGTCTGTATTTTGTGTGTGGTTTTGTCCCTTCTGTTACTGTTACTTGTCATTTAGCCTTTGAAGAAGATCCTGCTAGGATCGAAACGTCAGGCCAACTTACTTTTACACATATAATAGTTTGGTTGAATAAATTGATTAAATTAGGCTGATTGTTATTTAAAAAGTCCGATTCTGATTGTCGATTTATATGACTGATTTTTTAAAGGGAAGCGAAGCAATGCACAATGCACCCACAATAATGCTCTTTCCGCCATACTGTGCTTTACCGTCATGGTGGGAACATGGCGGAATGGCACTTTTTTCTATGACGGAAAGAGCAAATTTTAACAAGTACAGTTCAATGACTTCAATTCAGTACATTTAGCACTAGAGATAGTAAATGGCATTAGATTCTTTGTCTTGTTGAAGTATGAATGGTGTATAAAGTATATATGCTGTTTATACTTACTCCTTGTATTTGAAAAAAGTGGGATGAAGATCAAAGAATACATATATCCCTGTGGGTTACATTAAATCATTCCCTTCATTTTGTAATTAAATAATAAGGTCTTCCTGATTGGCTGTCATCAACAGCTCATGAATTATGTAGCAAGAATGTCACACAAACAGTGCGGTTTTGAATATTTTCGAGTAGATACTATAACAGAAATGGTTAGCTCCAATTACTGTAAGTTATTGGCTTGATTTCATAAATAAGACAAGTTATGGGATGAATCTCAGGGAAGTGTTTTTAAAGATCAATCCATGGAGATGTATAGGTGGATCTCCAGTTGGGTGAGAGGAAAGCATTTTTTGACAAACCCAGAATATCGCTTTAACGTGCCGAAGGGTATGGTGTCACCCATTCTTGCTTCAAGTTACTGGCTGACTCCTTTATTATTGTTAAAAGAAAGGAATGAATGTTGTAAGGGTTGTTCCTACCTCCCCCACATTAATGTAATTATCTTGGTACCTAGGTGAGCTAGTCATAATGCACATACTTGAGTATGTACAGTATGTAAGTAGATTTATTGCCAGTTTAAATTTAAAAGAAAAGATGTATTGCCAGTGGTGCCCACTCTATTTTATTTTCCAGCCACATAGAGACAGTGTGCTTATAAGCCAGGAAAGGTTTTGATATAAATTTTGGACCACATTTCATGAGTGGTAATGTTTGTTTCCCTGGCAGAGCACTTTTTGTTATGTAGGGGCTTCTCTTTTCTGGGAGTGTGGTAAACCTGGCTGAGAGGGATTTATAGTGATTTGCATTATAGAAGGTAACATAGAACGATGCACTACATTGTAGAATCTGCACCTGTTTGTTATTGAGTGCATTTGCATATTGGTATATAAGTTATATGCATGCCGTCTGCTCATCCTTGTTTCACCCTGTCTCTCCATCTGTCAACACGTATTCTCGGACACGTCGTCCGATATCTGTCCTGTATAGCATGACTATGTTACGTATTAAAATATAACATGTTAATACTCAACGCCGACGACTGTGTTCCACTTGATTGCTTAAAGAACTCATATATTTAAACAAAGAAACATTAAGTTGAGAAGTTATTTGATACATTTTTTCAATTCTAGGAACAGAGAAAAGGGAAACACTAAGAGGAAGGTCACAACTCCTAAGGCTGTCAAGGTTATCACATCAGGTACAGTTCCAAGCAAACTGTCAGTTCCTTAATTATAATGAAAGAAATGGAAGTTTGTTTTTAATTAAGCTCATTTTCTCACTCAAAAGAAGGATATATATGTCAACCCTAGTTTGGATTGAAGGGGGTTTTTTTGTCCTTGAGCTCATTTTCACAAGTTTGTTAAGAGCTTCTAAAGAGTATTGCCAATTGTGAAAACAAAGCAATGCCTCCTGAAAAGAAAGACTTTCCTAGGGAATCCCAGGAGTGTCAATTAAAGAGATTCTTCAAAATATGTATATATGTGACATGTGTTACAATTGGAAAGGCGTATTAAACAGCGGCATCTGTAAAAGAGTGTATATATACTGTACACAGTATCTACACAACATTTATGGGAGCATATAAGATATGTTCACACCTTGCTGATATAAGATGCAAATATAATAGGTATATCGGATCGTTGAAATGGTTATAGTTGGCCACCATGAAGGGGAAGGAACGATTTGGGTGAGTATTTATGACTTAAGTTTTATTGAAAGAATTGAAATACAAGCATCACTTCATCTCAAATTTTGCCCTTCACTTGAAGGAACAAATTACTTGTACGATCATTGCCCTCTGTCACTCTCAATAGCTAGAATTTTTCGGATAAACGGATACTTCAGAGCACTTGGATTGTAATACTTAAAACTTTGAGTACTCAGTGAGAAATATATCTATATTCAGATCAACTTTTGTATTATGCAACATTATTTTTGGTTCAATTCAAGTTCAAAATTATTTCACATGTACTAAGTTCAAAATTATTTCATATGTACAGTAAGCGAGTGGTACTGAAAATGTTCATACAAGTGCATAAAAAGAATATAACATAGGCCTATAAAGGATACTATAGAGACACATATATTTAACATGGACAGTGAACTGATGAAAAGAAGAAGGTCTGTATTTGTAAATTAGGTGAAGACAGAGTTGTTTAGCTAAATGACAGTATCCTATATGCTAGGGGCAACACCACCATACAGTGCTGTACATATAGTGCTGTACATGCTTAGCAGTTTGCCTGTAGACAGAATTCAGGCTGAAATAATGGAGTGCTGGAAGTAGAACACCAAGTTCTTCAGTGATGCATGTCTTATAGCCTTCATGAAGAAAGCTTTATATTTAAAAAAAAAAGATCCCGGCATCATTAACAAATTTCTCTAAAAAAAGTCATCTCGTAGAAAGTGCATGGAGTCTCCTAATTTAATTTTCCTGATTTCAACAGTTCAAAATTGTTAATTACATCTTGCCTTACTTATACTTAGAGAAGAAATGAAACCATGAAGGTATTGAGACGATTAAAATATTTATCAGATAGATATATATTATAGCTGCATGGCTATACAGTCAATTCATTGGATTATGCACTTCAAACTTGGTTTGTATCTAACCTTAGTATGCAAATTATGTTTGATGGTTGAGGATTCTTAAAATATGGTTATATAGGCCTATCAAAATTCTGCTGGTAAAGCTTTACAGTTATATCTAATTGTAGCATTATATGCTGAGCTGTTGTAATATTGACCTATATATGCAGTCAAGTTGCTGTGTGTGTGTGTGTGTGTGTATGTGAAATCCTAGCTTGTAAACATGATATCTCAAGATAGTTAACCATTGCAGTTCTCATATTTAGCATGTGGCTGCCCCATAATGAGTAAAATAATCCTTTAGCTTTGGGTGGAGATCAAGGGTCATTTAGCATCAGCAGAGGGTAAAATGTAAAAATCTAAAAAATGCTGTATCTCTAGAACCTGAACATCAGAGTAGCTCATCTCAAGGTTTGACACATTTTGGTGTATATCAGGGGTCTTTTAAGGTAACCAGGGGTCAAAACTTGAAATCCTTGTAAAGCACGATATTTCCAGATAGGAAACTTTAATGACTCTCATATTTTGCATGTGGCTTCCCTATGATGGGTACAAGAACCTTATTTTGGGTGGAGGTCAAAGTTCATTTTGGGTCATCAAAGGTCACACTCTGTAAAGCCTTATAAACACAAACTTTGTAAACATGATAATATCCCAAGATGGGTTACATCACATAGCTTATATTTGGCATTTGTCTTTCTTACAGTGAGTACAAGAAACCTATTATTTTTGGTGGAGGTCATTGGGGTTAGCAGAGGTCCAAATGTCAAAATATCAAAAGTACTTAACTTGTGTGCTTTATCTTCAAATTATATATGCATGGTAGAATCCAATTGATAATAAAAATTCCTGCAAAATTTGGTATAAAAGAAAGCTCATTTGAGGTTGCAGTTCAGTCAAACCCTACACAATTTCTTAAGGTCAGGTCTCCATGAAAATGTAAAACTTATACCAATTTGACCTTCCCATATGTAGTAGAACATCCTTGCTGTCATAGGTGGAGGTCAAAGGTCAGCGTAGGTACATGCTGTATGAACTTCAGCCAGGGTTAGCTTGCAAATTACACTTGTGCTGCATATGTAATTTATTTAAAGGCAAGTAACCACAGGGTGGGGACTTCCCTCTAGTTTTGTTTCCTAATCTAGCTCATATACCCACTGGATCACATTCAGTTTTTATTGTGGTTACATGCAAATGAGTTAATAGTTATAGAAAGGAGAGTAAGAGTGGTTAATTGGTTCCGAAGTTTTGCCCATATGGGATTGGTTGCAATACTATAGTTTATATACCAAAATATTCTCAACATCTTCTAAGTTCTGTGAAAAAAAAAGAGAAAAAAAAGGTGACTTTGCAGCTACAGTATTCCCAGAATGATCACCAAGCACCTCTGTGTCAGCACACATTTATTCTCCCCAAGGTTGGGTTTTAGGTTGATTGTAAATACTTGTTCTTGTAAATTAGCAACTTAAGCCACTTATCATGCTTTTAGTAGTATATGGTCAAATGTTTAACACATCATCCATTGCATAACTTTTCATACAAACTCATTTTTTATATACTAAATACAAATTTAATCATTTGACTGTACAGTACCTCTACTCCAATGGCTTAATCTCTTAACAATAACTGATTTTGAAGCTCTCACTAGATTTCTGTATTTGATTATGACATAATACTGTACTTTTCACTTCAGCTCGTTTGCTTGAACTTGAAGTAATTCTCAACCAAGCTTAAGGATCATGTAAATAGCTCTGTGCTACCTGATGAGAGAACTTCTTAATCAGTCTGGAGTTGCTCAGCAAACAGGGCGTTTTTTATTTTTACTCGACGTATGAATTTCGGACGTTCAAGCTAATTGGAGCCTGTTCAATTGCAGCTTAAGTGAATTTCACCAATACAAATAAGGAATATTGCTTAATCTCCTTGAACTAAGGTATGTATATAGTATAGTAAGTGTTAAATTAAGTTGAAAATAACAAAGTTACTATTTCTGGTAGCCATTTAGTTAGTTTTGAAACCTTATTTTTTTTTAAAAAAAGTGTTTGACACAACAGACCATCATTTATTGCTATAAAAATTAAATCATAATGGGTTTCAGTTCATGATTGGCTTAGTAGTTATTTATCCAATAGAAAACAGTATTTCCAATTTAATGACGTAAAATCCAATTTATGTAATGTTGTGTGTGGAGTGCCACAAGGGTCAATTCTGGGTCCCAAATTATTTATACTGTACATCAATGATATTTGCGATGTTTCGAGGTTACCTGAATTTGTACTTTTTGCTGTTGATACTAATATTTTTTGTTCCCATGATGATATTGATATTCTTAGCAGTCTTAGTAAGCATGGAACTGCATAAACTTAAACATATGCTTTGCAGTTAATAAATTATCTCTCAATGTGAGTAAAACACATTATTTGATTTTCTCGAATCAAAGATTAGAGTCTGATCTGAACATATATATTGATAAAGTTGCAATCGAAAGAGTATATGTTACAAAATTTCTTGGTGTTTTTATAGTATCAGAAACTAAATTGGAAAGAGTATATTCTTTATTTATCAAAAAGATTTTCTAAAGCATTACAATTATACGGAAAGCTAGTCATTTATTAAACAGTGAAGAACTTAAAAACTTTATACTGTGCTATTTTTCTTCCTTATCTTAATTACTGTGCTGAATTTTGGGGAAATATTTATAAGTCCAGTATTACTATTTTATTCCTAAATCAAAAGAAAGTTATTAGAATGATTTGTAATGCCAAATATTAAGATCATACTTCTGAGCACTTTTTACAAGTTAAAAACTTTAAACTAATACCTGATATTGTAGACTTGTATACTGTACATGTGTGTTTATGTTTGAAGCATACAAAACATGCTTATCATCAAATTTACAAGTTTACTTCTCACTAATTCCAAATAACAGGTATAACACCAGACCAAAAAATAAGTTTAAACAAAGATATGTCAGAACAAGAAAGAAGCAACTTTGTGTTTCAATTTCAGGTGTTAAACTTTGGAACACGCTCGATGATAACATAAAAAATAGCAAGAATTTACGTTTATTCAGAAAAGGGTATATAAGCAAAAATTATTGTCAACCTTTGTTTACCCGAATTAAAGTGACTATATTGTGACTGATTGTCTCAATTTGTGTTAGTATGTATTTATTTTTCTTGTTTATTGTTGTGTTTCACCAAATATTTCCAGTACATTTTCTGTCAAATTAATATTTCTAGGGGAAACGATTGTATAAGTATAATCGTACTACTGTTTTTTCCATTTCCATGCATGAATTTGATATACATTAAAATATTTGTTCACTTGACTTATTGAAGTTACTTTCATATGTGTATGTCATATTGAGTATTTATACTTTTCATTGTCATTAATTGTCATTGTCATTGTATCGTAAGTTTTGTAGTTTGTATTGTAATAAACTAATAAAGTTGTCATTGAATAGACATGGATGTTTTCATTTAGAACAAATAGGGAAACAACAATTAAATTATGCTTAACGTAACCAGGGGCGGATTGGCTTTATACCGATTTGCCAGCTTGGAACCAGATGCTCTCCCTTGGGTCCAAAGGATAAATAAAAGGGCCTTTAGCTGTAGGTTGAAGTGCAGATCCCCTTTGGCCATGAATGCTAATCTTGTTCCAGGTGCCAAATATCTCCCACCTCCCTGTGCCTCCCCCTCTCCTCCCCTCCCCCTCCCCTCCCCTCCCCCTTCCCCCTCCCCTTCCCCCTCCCCCAGAGTTGAAGGTTGGAAAAATTAGCAACTAGATATATTTGACACTGTCTACCCCTGAACGTGACTATGGTAGTTAGCTTTGTAATTCATAGTTGCTTATGATATTAACATGTGTTCATGTTGTGCCTTTGAGAATTTTACTCATTCGGTGTTTAACGCAGATATTTGCATTTGAATGGTACAATCTCATGGCAAGCATAGTTACATTGTTACGAAGAAGGAAAGACCAGTGATCACAGCTAGGTGACTGTTCCGTAAAATATTTTCCGGCTTGCACTAGTATATATATGGGTGAATTTTATTAGATCTCTGGCAAATGCAGAAAGAATGACAAATTATTATGGCAAATGAGCTGTATATATTGTCTTTTCCTTTTAATTAAATATGGCATGTAACATTGTTGAAAACATTTTCCTATTAATGAAAGTCTTGAATTTTAGAGTAACTTAATAGCATTTAAGAGCCAAACATTCCCAATTTACAATATCACATTTCAAAGAATATATTACAACAGATTGTAGTTTGCAAACTATATCATCATGTTCGTTAGGCTTGCCTGTAGAAAGATTGTACCTGCACTATAGAGAATAGTCTAGCATATCTAGCTATATCGAATATATCTAGGATAAATTTAGGATACATATGCCTTCTGTAATACTGTACAGTTTACAAGATACAATGTGTTTTCAAGCAAATAGCTATCAGTGCTTAGTCCAGAATGGTGAAACCTTAAGCGAGCATACGATAAATGGTTCTTTAACTCAATTGTGCCCCAAAAGTGTACTGTGCACCTTCTTGTATTGTAATATTTAGTAATTTGTACAAATTCTATGTTTGACATGAAAACATCATCCCTGGTTATATTCGATCCTGTTAACAAACCTCTATTCAATTAATTCAGAGACATTAACAGTCACATTTCGGTTCAATTGAATTTCCATTTTTAATTGGTCTAGCCTGTAGCATGAATCATAATTTTAAATTTGTTTTCTAATGCAAGTTTATGGATCAATTGCAACTTACCAGTACAGCTGGTATTTCTTACATACAACTAATTTGAAATCAACAGATAAGAGATGAGACAGAAAATCTATTGGGAAAGAATATATACCTCATGTAAACATATATATTGGAATGTGAAATGAATGAAATTGCAAACTTAAGGGGGTGACCTATCTAACTATGGCTTTATCTGAAATGCGTATGTATCCTCTGCGTAAGTATAAAACCAAGACGTTGGCAGTAACCACTACTACATGAGTCTGTAATTTAGCTGTTAAAGGGTGTGAAGACTCACACACAAAGAAACGTCTCATGCCGGTAATCTGACCTAGTTTCGAATGAGGTGTAACAGAAGTGTTAGACACCACCATCGATCCCAAAAAATACACACACAGCTTGCTACCGTCGGTAATTAGACACTAGTGTACAGTCAATACAGCTACAGTCAATACCCACAACACAGTGTACATAGCAGTGTGGACATCTCAGGTCTAGATAAAAGAACCAAGGTATCACATCTCATTATTGTCTGCATTTTGTAGCGACAAGAAGAAAACATCATTTGCAAGCAACGGAAAGTTAACTTTTTCAGAGCGCGGCACCCGGTTTGGGGCGAGTCTTCAATGCCTTTAATTAGCTTCCATTTCCAAGACTCAATCGCTTTACAGAAAATTTTTTGATTTTACTTTGACTTGGTATTCCTGAGAGCTTCTTGTAAATGATGTTAATGTAAAGTTTGACAATTAACACAAATATTTACAACACCCCCTTGCTGAACTAATTAGGATGTGTGTGTGTCGGTTGTCAAAATGGTTGAAGACTTCAGTAGCCTACTATCAATTAAGAAAGTTAAAAACCCTTGGAATTGAGTTTAAGTATCATACTTTATTTTGATCGCTAACATCATATTCTACACATTTTGTACAAATGTAATATGAACAGTACTTCACAAAAGTGCCCACTTAATTCGAGATTTCAAATTTTTGAAGATGGTCTTTGCAATCTGTCTAAAACCATCCCAATCATCCTGGTCTGTTACTTTATTGCAAATGGAATCCTGACTTTTGACATTCATGAATACATTGATAAACTTTATAGTTATTAAAACCAAAACAAAGTGCAATAAGTGCGCAACTTTATCAAGACATACAGGAAGACAGACTAAAAGCCTAAAAAACAAACTTCCGCTAAGTACTGATTCACATTAATATCACCTGAAATATTTCATAGCCAAATTTTGACTCCAATCTTTTGATACCAAATATCAATAACTTACTGACAAAATTCCACAATAATAACCAATCAAGCTTCATTTTAAACAAAATGCAAGCAACATCAGTTTTCAAAATTGTTATTGAAAAAAAGGAAACATATATAATATGACTATTTCACTGTTATGTATATTAATGACTATATCATTGGTTATAATTTAGACATGATAACACATCCAACTGCAAATAAATAAATTGAAAGAAGAGTCTGAGGGAATTCCCCATGACCTAGGCCACTCTTGTGAAGATTTGACCCATTAATTAAAATGGCTGCATTTACAAATTGCTGTAATACTGTGCACTGTTTGTTTGCTTATTTATTTGTTTTATCACAAAAAAATTACAATGTGAAAGGAAGTCTTTTATAAAGCCTGAATTGGCTTAAGAGAGTAGAAGACTCCTTGGTAGAGAAGAAAATTATAATACAAGTTGAATGAGCAGAATGATACAGATACTTTAAGGAGTAATAACTAACATTGTCCTAGTATATATATGCATGTGTTACACCGATAACACTGTCGCTGTTAAGTGTTGCATATTCATTACTAAACTCACTTCTAGGCGTGGTCTAGCTCTTATAATGAGAGCCAGTTTTCCAAAATTGCTTCCAAAATTTTACCATTTGTTTACGCCGTTTCCATTAGTTTTAACAACTGTCACCGTCATTTTCGATCATCTAATGTCATATTTCATCCATGAAAGACACGGGTGGTACATTGAAAAATAAGGAAAAACAAAGGTTCAAACATTATCTATTTATTATGTTTTTCCTTTTACACAACCGAGTAATCACTTCAATGTCTTACAGTAGTTGTCAATGTTTCAGTTAGTGAGGTAACGGAGGTATCATGTTGTTTTTTGTCAATGTTTCATGTAGTGCGGTTACTGAGGTATCTTATTGTTTTCGTCAATGTTTCATGTAGTGAGGTTACTGAGGTATCATATTGGTTTTTGCTAATGTTTCATGTAGTGAGGTTATGTATCATATTATTTTTTGTCAATGTTCCATATAGTGAGGTAACTGAGGTATCATATTCTTATTTGTCAATGTTTCATTTAGTGAGGTTACTGAGGTATCATATTGTTTATTGTCAATGTTTCATATAGTGAGGTTATGTATCATTGTTGCTTTTTGTTGTCAATGTTTCAGTTAGTGAGGTAACTGAGGTATCATGTTGTTTTTTGTCAACGTTTTATTTAGTGAGGTTACTGAGGTATCATATTGTTTAATTGAACACAAATTTCTGAATGTATCCAAATCGTTTCGAATTTGTCAGAACCTCTTGAAAAGTACAGTAGTTTTTAAAATTATTTTGGGGTAAGTTTTGTGTTCCAAGGTTGAGACGTACATTGAGGTTGCAAACACAGACAGCTGCTGCTATCAACTTAAGTTTCATAACTGTTGATATTTATTTTCCTTTATTTATACTTAAAGCTAAACAATTTATTTATAAGTTTGAATTGGATCAATCACAACTGAATAGCTTTGCAAGTGAATTTTATCAGATCTGCCGTAATGTTAGTCGTCAGTTTGGAAAGATAAGAGGGTTTTGTACGCACGCAATTCCAAAGGTTAAACCACTGCGCAGGTGGTGTCCTGGTTATGATACTAAATTTTATGTCATTTTTTTGTGTATATTCCATATTGATCATAGTTAATAGAGTAAGCGTTTGCGTGTTAAATACTTTTGAAAAATTTTGAACTTCGATCCTGTTAAAAAGAGCAAGCTGGCTCACAGATTTTTATTACATTACAGTTACTAAAACATGGTCATTTTATCATGAAACGTAAGCAAAACTTCTCTGTATTACAGAATGAGTGAAATGAAAAGAAAAAAAAGACTTTTTGTTGTTGTTGAAAATGCCGTTACGGTAGCAGACGACTTCAGACACGGTGTTCATTTTGATTAAAACCATTGCTTTCAGTCCAGGTTGTGTACTGTACCTATCAAGAAGTTTAAATGTTGAAAAATGACCCTTTTAAACATCTGAGGGTTCATCAAATAAAGTGGCTGGGCTACTAAGTCTAACTATATATCATAGGAGTGCCATATATGTTCCAAGCTTTCTACTAGTTGAAAAAAAATATACATCTCAATGTATGGGGTAAAATGAGCAAGTATCACAGGAAATTTCTAACCTCCTAGACAGTTTTGTCAATTTTATTAAAACTTTGGGAATTTCTTTTAATCATCGTATGTAAACTGAAATAGCAACTTTCATTTACTTTGCAACTTACATTTAAGAAACAAAAAGCTAAAGTTTGTCTGGAACATTAGCCTGTGTGTTACGTATTTCAATTCGCCAAGCCTAGCAAAGGTAACCAGCGTGGAAAGTCACTTATATTGCACGGCTCAAATTTCCTGTGATCTACCATGAGAGAATATAAAAATGCCCGAGGCAGGTAAACTGTTGTGGCAGTGGTATTAAAGGGCACTTTTTCAAATGTGGATGCTTTCAAGTGTTGAAAACATCATAACTCTGATAATTAGAGACAAGTGCAGGGGCGGATCCAGGGGGGGGCCCGGGGGGCCCGGGCCCCCCCTTTTTGAAAATCCTGATTTTTTTTTTTTTTTTTTACCGCGTTCGAGGGAAAGTGCCCCATGCGTGATCAGTGGCGTAGCTACGGGGGGCCTGAAATTGCAGACATGAGATCCATATTTTCAGGTTAGGTACATGCTGCTTAGAATACTCGGGAAGTGCCGTTTCCGGCCATCTGGGGGGTTTGTAAAGCCAAAAATTTTCTTGTACGCTCCGCGCCAACCGATGATGGCGCTCCGCTTAGATAGTCTTGCGTTCAGGCGCGGCTGGACCAGTCAGACCCCCCCCCCCGTCACAAATCCTGCATCCGCCCCTGATATGTCATTGAATATTCCACAAAACAACTTTATATGTCCACGAAACTGTCGAAACATGATTTTCACTACTGGTAGAGATATAAAATATTGGGAATTCTGAATTTCCTGCAAACATGTGGCTGTGCCTGTTCAGTACTCACTACTGTATCGCCTTAAAAAATGATGAGTGGAAATAGTTTCTCCAAGACCGTATCGTATCGTGGGTATCGAGTGCGTCTGATATACGAACGTACGTAGTACGTACGTACGTCTATGATGATATGCACTGTACTGTACTGATAAAAACATAGGTGAATTTCACTCCATGGGAGTGATCACTGAGCACATTCCGGTATAAGAGTGAATTTCCACTCCATTGGAGTAAATCTTAACTCCTAATAGAGTTATATTCACTCATATTAGGAGTGAGGGTAAACTCCAATAGAGTTAAATTTTACTGTTAATTTGAAGTGCGCCGAATGATCACTCCAATGGAATGAAATCCACTCATTTGTTTTTAGAGTGTTGCTAGATATATGAAGAAGAAATTTACATACCAATACATGTTATCGGTCATCGATTGGCACAAAAAGCCAGATTCTGATGACAGCTGCCTCAAGAAACCCAATAAATGGCCTAATAAGCACCGAGCCATCAATGTGGACCATTACCGAAACATCGATGCGTGTTAGTCTTCCACCCCCTTCCTCTAATGCTATTTAAGTCCACATGTGGGCATATCCTGCAAATCTACCGGTAGCCCACAGGGGTTTGAGTTGGGAGAAAGGCCTTGACAGCTTGAAACGACAAAAGATGCCAACTTCCCTCAAGTTAAAAGTCTGGCTGAGTTGGCAAGGCCAGTCAGCATGAAAGAGAAAAAACTTTTTTTGCATTTCTGTCACCAAAGTTGCACATCTTTTTGGTTGCTATTTTGCCTCACAGGTGACATCTCCTGCGATCTGGGGGGTGCTGAAATCTCAAATTTTCTTTGTACGCTCCGCGCCAACCAAGGTGGCGCTCCGCTTAGATAGTAAACTCCGCCCCCCACCAGAAAGAACAGCGCCCATGGCCCCCCCCCACTCAAAAAATCCTAGCTACGCCACTGTGCGTGTAATTTTTTGTAAAATAAATTTGCAAAAAGAGTACACCATCATTCTGATAAAGTGAAGGTGAGAGGGGCACTCTGACTGCATCAATAGTCTCCATCTGGAGGGGGCATCCAAGATGAAATGGCCTGGAGTAGCCTGGTAAAAAGTAGTTTGCATCACCACCTACTCCCCAAAGACGTAAGTCCCAGCTCATTGCTCGAAATTGCAAATATATGCCCGGCAAACCATGAATACATGATTTATTGGAAATAAATTTTAGTCCAAACTTACACGAAAAGTAGCACCAGATTGCACCGAGGACCTCCATATTTTGTGAAATTTTCCCAAAGGGGGAGGGGGGCACCCACTCCCCTTAGACCCCTCCCCCAGGACGACGATTAGACATTTCCCATCTGGGCCCCCCCTTCGGCGAAATCCTGGATCCGCCACTGAAGTGCACACTGTTGCTGAAATTTTAGAGCAATTAGCAGAATGTCATCAAGACATAATGTTTTATTACTTTACTTTATCCTACCTTGTCCACATGGCAAAGAATCACTAAAACCTGTTGGCTTTCTGGTTTTGTAATTTTGCAGCTAACACAGTTTCTGTGTAAAGTTGTCAGATTCAAAGCACCAGGGGTGCACAGCTCTGTACAATCATATCACTTGGGTAATACGCCCTCAATGACAGTTATACAAAGCCATTTTATACGCATGCACACACCAGTAGAATCACTGTGGTCGAGTGGTACGTGACACAAGATACGGGGTTCGATTCCTACCTTCGCCTGATGAGTCACAAAAGGACGAAACCGGTCGTGAAGTGATATTTTTCTGGTGTGTTATTCTTTATTTATTTACTATATATTCTCATTTTTTAGAAATCT
Source organism: Apostichopus japonicus (assembly GCF_037975245.1). Lineage (NCBI taxonomy): Eukaryota > Metazoa > Echinodermata > Holothuroidea > Aspidochirotida > Stichopodidae > Apostichopus > Apostichopus japonicus. The sequence goes on from NC_092568.1 coordinate 20,078,795, forward strand.
CAGAGCTATCACTTTCTACCAAAATCGTCCGTAATTTTAGTATCAAGCATGTTTAGAAATGTTAGTATCATGCTGACCCTTTCCATGGAATGGTCTATATATATCTGTAGGCCTAGTACTGTATAAAGATTTGTATTTATACAGATTAGTTGTCAATGACATAAAAGGTTTTTGATCGCATATCCAAGGACACTGATATGTTCTTCATATAAAAAGAACCAAGTTTGGTCAGAATCTATCAAACAATGGATTAACAGTTGACATTTAGGCCGTTGCTGCATGTACTTAGCCGTAATGTCGTCATCAATTTAGCCGTCAAGGAGAATTCCAGAGATTAAAGCTCATGCAATTTAGAGCTGAAAAATCTGAAAACAGGAATTATAGCTACTGATTTCTTCAACATTGACATATATGTTTCAAGGCTAAACGACTGCCTAAATTTCTCTCCCAAACCAATACAAAAAATCTTCAGGGATTAAGAGTAGGAATTTTTTGGTCATTTCGTTATATATTTTACCATTTGAACGTACTTTAAGAAGTACTGCTTTGTGAAACAATTGCAGAGATCAAAGAAGTTTATGAGACTTTCCTAGATGGTAAATTCACTAAGGGAACCGTTGAATTAATATAGCATTCAAATGGACGATTCCAATTCCATCATATGAATCTAGCTAGCATACACTGTTAAGCTAATTGAAATTCAGATGTAGAATATTAATTTTGTGAATGATACTTAAAGGTTACTAAAAGGAAAGAATACCTTAAATTCTAGATGGCAATTGGATTGAACTGTCATTGAGTAAAGAGTTCTTGATTAGCCAATGAGGCTGAATATGCTAGAAATTGCTAGATCTACTAGAATATGATATAATTTTGATTACATTAAGATCAATTTGTATAGGTTTCACTGTTGATATACAGTAATTTGTACAGTTGAATAATCCTTTAAAAATCAATATATATTTTTGGCGGTCTTTTTGGTCAGTCTTTGAGCAATTATTTTTGCTGGTGGGTTCGTTATACTACGTTTGACTCAAATAAACAATTATATAAGTCAAATAAATAACATTAAGTCTCAAATTATATACTTGTAAGTCTTATTTGTCCACTTTTTGTGTCATGTATTATTCACAATTTCTGTTTATACACTATCGCTAGCAGATTCAACCAGCCAACAGAATATTTTGCGCTTAATATGTTACATGGTTGAACAGTATATGAAAATATTGGATTCATTTCTTCCGTCTTACTGGCTAATGGCAAACGAAACACAGCTTAGTTATTTTTAAAATAAATAATTCGATTACATTTTATGAGTCATGGTACGGGAAAGGTATTGTTTGTATATATAAGACCTCTTTAATTGAGATTTCAGCTTTTTAAGAGTAAGTTTAATATGCGTTGCTCCTTTTTGCAACATTACAGTATTATTCATGCCATTCCTGGTGAATGGAAACAATATTAAGTAAATAACAATCTTAATGAGAATATGGAGGGATCATTGTTCGGTAGGATTTATTGTTATCCGTCCTTATCACGTTATATTTACAACATTTTTTTAGTTATTTTAAGCTACCGTACATTCTAGTTGGACTAATATCATCATGTTCATTTTTTTGTTATGTTGTACTTTATGCAACCTCCCCAAGGATTTGAAAAACCAAATTTGCTTTCAATAAAGTTTTCATCCTCGCTTGCCTCATAGTGTACTCACCTACGTAGGAAAGTAAATTATAAGATAAAACAAAATATTGACTGACATTAATACAAATGTTTCCCAGTAAAAGATATGTGGTGTTAATTATGATGAATTCTTGTCAAATTAATGTTATTCCAATTAAGACTTAAGCTCAAGAGAGATTGAATGTTCAATTCAAATTATATACTTAATTTTAACACATATTGAGGTGAAAAAAAGAGAGAGATTGAAGGAAGCCTGCTCCCACCCCACTAATAAAAAATGTTATGCAAACATAAAACATATATTTATATACTCTGTATGTAAAGTTAAAACATTTAAAGGAGAGTGTTACCAGTGATTGGTTGGGCCAGCCTTTATAAAAAACTGGTAGTCAAGAGAATCTGGTTCCTGGGGCTTTGGCGGACACACATATTTTTATTTTTGTTATCAATTTCAAAGTAATAATTGGTATTGCTTAATGAGAAACATTACTACTGAAATGTTAATTTTTTTTTCTTGCACTATGACACATCAAGACTAAAATTCTGTGTAATTAGCCATCTTCAGTGCAAATTCCTTGAAGTACTGTATGCATACAAACAAGTATTTCTCAATTAACTTTAAAAAAAAAAGGGGACCTTACTTTGTGATGATTGATATTGAAAATGTTACCAGTATACAACATTATTTGTAGGAGATTACAGTATTCTCTATACAGTACTGTAGCTCTGTGGTGTGAAAGAAAGATTTGTAACTTTGTTGTATTAGAATTTATATGAAAAGTTCCAATTGAAGCAGGATTTATGACAATAGAATATTAACATACTGTAATAAAGTAGATTGCCGTCAAAAGAGCTACTCAAACACAAGTTAACTTACTTTTCATGAAGGGACCTTAAGTGACTAGTAATATAATATACCGTGTATTAAAACCCTTGCTAGATTGCTTTAAAGGAACATAATACGTAATCCGATTTTTAAATGTTCGGCAAAGGAGTGGCTGAACCCTATAGTAGGTTCTTTATTGAAACTACCAAAACCATTACAATTTGGTAAGAATTTTCCTCATACCTAAAGTACCTCTTTTGTGATTCCTAAAGCCGGATCTCGAAAGAGATATATATATATATATATATATATATATATATATATATATATATATAATTTAAAACTTGTATCCCAAATCTATTTTGTAATATGATCATTTCTTAAGAGAGACAGCTAAGTGTGCATCCTGTTCAGAAAGTTATGCAACATTTATTACCATAAGTTGCCAATTTGTAGATCGTGGTACTTCAAATATAATGAAAGTAATTTTATGATATTGCTGTATAAGCTGTTCATACTCTAGCAATTTTCCTCCTAGATTAGGATACTATAATAACAAGTGATAAATGTAGTGCATTAAACAAAAGTACACTGACACGGTACAGCACTATGCTAATGTTCACACTTTTTCCACATTCATTTCATATTAAGCACAATTCATCATGAAGACAATGTTGATTTTATCACTTAATGTCAGTGATCATTTTAATTATTCTTAAAACAGTCAATAATAAGCAGACAGAATTTGACTGAAATCGATCCATTGTGCAGAAGGTTAAATTTGCAAATTATGCCAAAATTATTATTAGTACTACCTAAAGACTCTCTTCCATATATGTAGTAAAAATAAAGGTAAATAAATTAAAATTTGAAATCTTTTTATTTTCATCAGTTTAATATTAAATGATCACTTGCTTTATGCCACAGAAAACGTCAAATTTCTGTATAAATGTTTATGCTGGATTATATATATCGATGATCCATATATTGCTTTCAATTAAATTGGAACACGCTAAAATCTCCCTGGAGGTTCTGCAACACATTTCCTTTTTCCCTGAACCTGAGGAGTGTTAAAAGAAAAAATGTCACGTTTTTACCACAACCCAAATAAATAATCTGACATCACGTTCATCAATGCATGTCTGTGTGAAGGTCATGCAATGAGTGCATCTTTCCATATACTTGATCGCCACTCTTGCCTAAAGTAGTGACAATGCACAAAATTATTCATAAAAAACAAACAATTGATCAAAAAAAGATACGGTATTAAGGTCTGTCACCAACAATTCATTTATTATGATATATCAGTAAATTGTGGAAATTGTTTTTCTCTATTTCTTCTTCTATTTCTTTCGATGTCAAACTTGCAGGCTATAAATTGGTGACAAAAGTGGTTAAGGTCATTTTAGAGTACTACCAGCATTTCTTCTATCAGGACCTCGATCAACAATGTGGCAATCGATGCAATTAAGTAGCCAGGCTTGAAGTTGCATTTAAACTTGTTTTTTGGCAAAAGTATCTTGAACAATTTTAAGTGGTAATTTACACAGTTAAAAATTGTTTAAGTGGAAGGTTTACAATCTTGTTTGAGTCCAAGGCCCTGTCACATGACTTTAACAATTTAATCCCCTGGTCATTGGTAACTAGTCACACCCACACACCAAAGTGTGCACAATTCAAACAATACCTCCTGGGGCACTACAGTGCTCCATGTCTACGTGCCCCCTGGAGGACTACCGATGGGGGGGGGCAGCCACAAACCTGGTGCACCCATCTTTATTTACAAGTTACCTTGTAAGTAACCATGTATACACCTTACTTAAGAGAGGCAATGGAGATTAAGTTCCTTGCCCAAGAATACAAAGTAATGATCTGGTCAGGGATTGAACCTAGCTTCAAACCTTAGATCAAACCTCCCCTGCTTTGACCACTTGACCACACTGCTCTCGATCCACAAGTACTGTTTATCATTAACATGATTATGTGTTCACTGGAAGTACTTAATGTTGAAAGGCTCACATAACGTATGTATGATCTTATATATCTATTATTTACCCTTTCCAATCCTTGTCGACACAAATTTGCTTTAATCTTTTTCAATTGATCCTACACTGGAGGGAAAAAAAAGTGCAGTTAAAAAGTAGTTATGATAATGTGTAAAGATTGTTTCATGTAAACCCATAAATTGACCCCAAGTGTAGAGTACATGTTTACCTGTACGGTACTGTAGGTGAACAGTAATGTTTTGAAAAACAGAGTAGATTTTAATTTCTCAGCTGACAGAATTTAGAATGGACAGTACAAATACTAATATTAGTCAATATCTTGTGGAAATTTACTGCCATAAGTTAAAAGTACTCAGTGAAAATTTTGAGTGTACTTGGGTTGATTATATATATGATGTACTATTGTTGTAGTGTTGTCATGCAAATGTTTTTTGTTTTTTGGCTCTAATAAATATTATCTTTTGTTTTCTTTGTTAGTATTATTCTTTAGTATGACATATGTTCCGTGTATCCTTAACAAAGATTTAACAGTTGCAGGGAATAATCTATTTGGTATCGCATTGCAAAATGTCATACAACTAGTTCATTGGGCAACTTGCTATATACAGATGCAACCAAAGATCAAGTAGCAGTCTTTGTACACAGAAACCATCAATGTATTTTTTTTTACAAGAGAGCAAACTGCTACATAATAATTTATACACTCAAGGATTCCCTGAGTTGCATTGGATAACATTGTTTTATAATTGGTCATTAAATAGATTAGTCACTAAGATGAAGCTGCACACTCACAAGAGGAGTGTTAGCTCAATGTGTGGGAGTGTTAGCTCAGCGGTTAACGCTGGTGCCTTCCAATCATAAGGTCCCGAGTTCCAGTCACTTCAAGATTAATGTATTTCTTCCAGTTACAGAGTTGTTGACAATTGACAATTCATAATCATGGACGTTAAATGTGAATGTAAGAGACTGACTTCGGTCAGCTTGCGGCTTTGATAAGCCAATGAGGCTTCTTCGCGAGTTCCTGCTTGCAGGAGGATCTAAAATACATACAAGATTCTTTCAATGTTCCCCTGGAAATCTTTCGACATCGATCTTAATTATTGTTTTATTTTCTTCTTCTATCTCCTTAGTTCTTGTTGTTAGTTATAAGACAAGATGCGGTGTTTGATGCTGATGATTCAAGTTCAATTCTTGTTGCATACGAGTCGGAAAGTTACCAGCCTTGATGTTACGACAGATGTCACCCCCGATCTCGTATCTCGGACAGCTGTACCTGGAACAGCTTTTCCTGGAACCACGGAAGAATGGTCAACTACTCCTAACGACACCACAGAGGCATCATCGGCAGTTAGTCAGACGACAACCAATCAGGAGAGTCCATCCGATAGGATCCCTCTCTACATCGCTGGGTTGTTTTCCCTGGATGGAAATTTAGATGCTTCTGGCGTTTATGTCGGATCCAGTTTGGCGCTCAAGCATGTCAATCAAAATCCAGACGTTTTACCGGGTTATGAACTCATAATGACGTTGTCTAATTCTAAGGTTAGTCTTTACTGCACTACATACACTCTCTTCTTGGTGGGTTTTTTTTTGGGGGGGGAGGGAAGGGGAGGTTTAGTTTATTTAGTTTATTACATACAACCATATTGTTAGTAATAATTATCTTTACATAATAGATTGAAATTTGCATCAAAGATTCTTAAGATTGCCAATAAATAAACCATACAAACACTAATTTTTTTGAATGCACATGCAACCTGTGTGCCAATTGACAGGCCAATCACTATGTAATAATACAAAATAATCCCTGTTCAGATATATGAATTGAATTAGTTCTAAAGGTTTTCTTAGAGGGAATTGTCACAGCATGTTCTTGGGCCGCTAATGAACTAGTCATTGTCTTTAACAATTCATCAATTATTGCCCTCAGATATGCTAGAACATTGAATAATGTTCATTCAGGCCATAAGCTTCAACTGCCATGTACTTAATATAGTGGCCTACATTACAAGTTTAATAGCTGGCAGTCACCTCAATAATAATATCTGGAAAGTGATCCTTGATGATTAAAAGCATACATTTTGTTCTTTCTTTGATATATGGTCAAAAGAAAGAATCAATTTTATTCACCTAATTTTCTAAACAGCATCAATGTGAAATCTAAAGATAAAAGAACTGCCTTGTCCTAAATATTTTCATAGAATCCTGCCTCAATTAAATCTCCTTTCATCCATGTTTAGTCCCTACCTTAAAGTTTAAATTCTTTTCTTTTTTTTTTCTCTCTTAAACTTTGAGACTCAGTTCATAAATATTTGATCAGGTCAATGTTTGTTTCTTCAATGGGCAGATAAAATATGTATACAAACAATAGCAAGGCATATGTACAGACTGATATAAAAGAAAATTGAAGTAAAAGCTGCAGATATTAGCTCTTTTACGTCATTGCAACAGCAGCCTCCTCCCACCCCCTCAAAAAAAAAGAAGGAAGAAACAAAAGACGAGAAAGAAAGATTTAACTGGATCGTGAGGACACTCAGAGTGGTTATTAATAGTATTGGGATTATGTGAATCAGAGAAGATTATATGTTTATCCCCTAATTTAAAAAAAAAGTCATATCCAATCATATTAAGCTGACACTCAGGCAGTGTGACACTTGGTTGTCAAGGATGCAAATGAAGTTATAACCTCTGACCTCAGTTGAGGAAGGAGTATGTATGTATCCTGTTAGTTTATAACTAACAGGCCACATGTATGGCCTTGGTGTCACAGAAAAACAACCTCTTATGGGTTGGAAATAAATTGATCTACATTAGAGAGAAATCTTTGTAGAACCACTAGAAAAGCCATACAGACATATATGACCTATATGTTGACCTCTAGTGATCATTGATCTTCACCATTCTCAGTATAGGCTTTATTGTACTTACAAAGATGAATCCACATACTAATTAATGAAACTCAGTCAATTCATGTTGGAGTTATCATGTTAACAAGATTGTATAGTATGCATGTATATACAAGCCTGCTACTACAGTGATTGGCTGCATACTTAAATATACTTGTCCGCTTGAGGTAACTATAAACCAAAGATGTCAACCAAAGCAACATGAATTAAGTCTTGGACGGAGACGCAGACTTGTAAGGATTCCTAAACTGCAAAATTAAACTATTTATATACACTTAAACTATACTAATAATGTCGCTAAAAATCCTTACAATGAAAGGTTTTCACTCTTCAAATATTATCCAATTTGCAGAATGGTATATTAGTATGGTTACAGAGACTACTTTAGTTTAGCCGACGATGATTCGCTTTAGAAGCTACAAGGTCATCAACTAATTAGAAGAACAATATTGCAATGTTCACAGCATTGCAAAATCTGTGTGGATTAAAACAAAGAAAAGACAATCATGTTTAATCATATTTAATCATATTCATTGTTGTCAAAGTAACTGATGACGGATCATCCCTCTTCTAGCCATTTTTTTCCTCCAGAATATGGTAATTTTGCAGTATTAATTGCTAGTACTGGCAAACACACTGACAGCCCAACTCGAAAACTGTGGATGGGAATTTTAGGAATTGGTGAATTTCACTTACTCTTCAGAGATAACCATATAGGTTAGGTCGAAGGTTGTGAGTATCAAATCCTAACCCTAATAGATGCCATCAATTGCATGGACTTTAGTAATAGAAAATATATTTAGCCCGGGCTCCCTTTTCTACCCTATAAACCCAAAAGCATAAAAAAGCAAGAAAGTTACTATTATAGTACTTGCCAAGCAGGCTAAGCTCATGACGAATATCAGTGCCTTTGCTCAAATTTGACCTTTAAGAGCCTCAGGTCCATCTATAAACTGTGGATTTTCTATTTTTAAATTTTGTCCCTTATTTTCAAACTTTTGTGGTAACAAATGAAAGCAGACATGTTGATTAGCAATTTAACAGTATTTGACATAATTATGCTGATCTAAATCATGTTAATTGATATGTGCTGAGCACCTGAGGTAGATATTCTTTTCAAAAAGTCGAAACTACTTCATTGTTTTATGTCTTTGTTTATAGTTCTTTTTAAAGAGAAGATTGATTTACTATGACTTATGTATGGTTATGACTGCAAGGTGCATTGATCAGATACTGTGTGCATAGAAGGGGAGGATTATAACATCTAGAAATGGGCCACGTTTAGCAAATTTCTTTCCAAAATTGTGATGTATTTTACTATCATGCTGTGTGATTTCTATCGAACAAATGCATGGTTAACCCTAATCTTAAAGAAGAAGTGGATAAAATATTCATAGTGTATATGACAAACTTGAGACTGTAAAACTTTGCTATTGGCTGATCTTAATTGAAGGATCAGTTTTATAAAAAAAATCTGTTTCCTCAGACTTGTAGTAAACAGTAGCTATATTAAACTGTTAAATTATTTACAAATTAAAGTGGTTCTAAGATTTAAAGGACAAAAAATGTTGAAGTGGGATAACATTTTATTAACTTTTGTCATTTGGAAACTGGTTTGAATATATGTCAGGTCGTATCACAAATAACAGAGTTAGGTATATTGATGTCAAAAAGTTAAAAAAAAAGTTCAAAATGTTCCAAAAAGTATGCTTTGGATGGAAATTTATCCCTTTTTGCTTTCATACAATATATCGTCAATCTATTAAATAGATGTTTATTTTTCCCCTTTGAGTCTCGAAAACAGCTCTTCAGCTCCAAGGCTGTTGGGGTAGGTGAAGTATCGTGTTTGTCACGCATTCAGTGTGTATATATATGTACAGTTACTTTCATACCAGCATTCTCTCATAAAGATTGTATATAAATTCACATTGTAGGTATTCTCTAAAGTATCCTTGACAACTATCTTGAAAGCAGCAGTTTTAGATATATGTTGGCAGAGAAATCTCATTGCAGTCTTCATTAGCTGGATCAATCAAATGAGTTCAAAACTCGATCCTGAGTTTTTAATTGGATAAAATGCTCATTTTCTTTTCATTAAGTTAACAATTAGTGTAATTGCAATTGTACTATATGACTTAATTAGAATAGGGATAGGTAATTTTTCACCAATTAGCAACACACATACCTACTATACAGTACATGTTTGCTTCAAGTTCACTTATGATACGTACAAACTTTAAAATAAAAATTCAACTATCATAATCTTGCAAATATAATTGTATACAAATTTCACTAGGATATGCTTAGAATATATGTCCGTCAGTATCTTCTTTCCATCCTTCATTGCTTAAAATGATATATATGGGAGTAAAATGTGCTAAAGTTAGATCAATTGGCTGATTATTCTGAGCACTAACAGTAGACTCAGTTGCTGAGTTTAAATTTTTAACCAAATGCATGCAAGAGGCTGTTTTAAGTCAATCATCTGACTGCAAGTCTTCCTTAAGTTTAGTTTAGTATTTCCCAAGAGTCAGGAAACCAACAACAGCTCACAGTTTGAAACCCTCAGTGTCCATGTGATGATGTTGGATGACCACTCGCTTACACCAAGCCTTCTCTTTACCATGAGTGTTCAGATGGTTACTAGACAGGTATATGTAATTGTTGCATGCATTCCTGCTCCAGTGACCGCCATGTAACGTCCCCCATCCGACGGACGAGAGCATGCCTCAGCATGTGACCACGCTCTCTGATACCGAGGGAGGTAAGGACACCCCGTCGCTGTAGCTACAGTAGTGCAGCTATTGTGAAAGGAGTCATTTCACAACCTTTGAAAGAACAGAAACCGAACCTCAATTCGTAAACCAGACATATACCAAATCCACGGAAGACTGAGGCACTCAGCGACAATACAAAGCAGCAATTTTGTATAGGTCAAGACAATCTGGTTCCTTGTGAGGATTTGAACCTGGAATAACTTTGGGTATAGACACTATAAATATATATATATATATATATATATATATATATATATATATATATATATATATATACATCCCAAAATGTTGGGAAATCAATATGTTTGGGCTGTTTTTATAGCAAAACTAATGTTTTCAAATAGAATGGCAAGAAAGTATGAATACATTAGGAGCCTGTATGGATTGTCACGCTGATTGTGTTGGATTCTTTGTTTTCATTTGAGATTCTCGCCGGCTAAAACGTTTCACATTGATTTTACACAGTGCACTGACGGGGTGGCCATTCAAAAGTTCTTTGAACAGATATTCCAAGCACCGCAGAAGATACTAGTGGTAGGGCCAGCATGCTCACTATCGGCGCAGGCTATTGCCAGTACAGCACATTTCTGGAATCTCAATGTGGTAAAGTATACTGAACATATAAAGCAAGAAGGAATCTGTGTAAGGCTGTCATTAAAAAGCCTTGTTAATTGTAGAAAGTAAATCATGTATTTGTGGCAATATTATATTGTTCTGGAGCTGAATAAATGCCAAAGATTTCAAATCTAGGTATCAGTTTTGGTTTTATAACTAGCTTTAGTTTTTTACATATTCCGGCCTACGTTTAAATTAAAAGTATAGCATGCAAACTCCACGGTCAGTATTAACCTAGCTTTTCTGATGGAGATACCAGGTCTTTACATTTTCATAGCCACTGCAGCAAAAGACTAATTTTGCTTGATTTGATTTCAAAATGATATCATTGTGTCAAAAGGTTGGAAAAGTACTGTTTTTGTCATTATTCCTGACAATTTTTAGACATTTTTGAATAGCTATGAGGATATACTTGCTGTTGGTAAAGTATCAGTTTTAATGTATTGACTATGAGGCTCCGTTTACATAAGAAGGTGAGCCTGACTGTGTCAAAGCCAACGCTCTGTCATAAATATGTAATTTCATTTTCCATGCCGTTTCTTCTAGTAAGGGAATGCCAACTTCTTGTTCAGTGATTTGTGAGGGGGGGGGGGGTTCAAAATAATTTAATGCTGCACATAGTGTATAGGGTCTGATGACTGTAATGTAAGCACAGCCTAAATGCTAATATCCTTGTTTCAATAACAGCAGTGTTAATTATACTGCTGAAAATTAGATCACTGCTACAGTTGTTCTCATTATTCCAGACATTTTTATACTAAATGGTAATATGATTGTCAGTAATATATGAATATGACTATAATGATTTGTAATATGGGAAATAATCCCAATAATTTTTTTTTTCTCTTTGTTTTGAGGAAAACTTAATATGAAGACAAAGAATGTAACTGAAGTTTGTAAGCAATAGTTGAGTTTAACAATACATAACAATTGACAGTGATTTTGAATGCCAAAAAACCCCCACAAAATCTGCATGATTATTGGTTGCCATTTAGGCATAGTGTCCTGTTTGACAAATGTACACTCTACGGTGTATATTAGCTTAAACGCATATCTGGAGCCTTAAATACCCTCTGCCATGGATTCGACATAGAGAAAAGACAAATTTCACACTCTTTTTGTAAAATGAGTATTACTCCTTTAGTATAGCCTTAACATGCACTACTATGTACCACCATCACACTATGTCAGTGCCTATACTGTTAATATTCTCCATCCCCCCCCCCAAATATCACTTACAAGAAATGCTAATTTCTCGTCTTTTCAGATGTCTCCGACCGCCTCTTCTCCTGCACTCTCAAACCGGAAGCGGTATCCGACCTTTTTCCGGATCATACCTCCGGAGACTTTGCTGAACCCTCCATTTGTACGCTTAATGAGGCACTACAACTGGAGTAGAGTGGCTACTATACATCAAAAGGATGAGCTGTTTGCACTAGTCAGTAGTATAATGGATAGTTTAGTTTTAAGTACATAGATATAGTGTCATCTGTCAGAGCTGGCCGTTCATCTTTGAATGGTCAAGTAATAAAACTAAATTTTGACAATTTTCCATCCAGTTGTCACTTTGTTAACATACTTCAATCTATCACATAAGACACAGAGGCAGGTCCGGCTACTGTGTTGATTGCTCAAGAGAGTCTTTAATTGTCCGACATTACAGACCATAACTGCCATTTGATCGTTTTAGATGTGTACACACATATCTGAATACTTGTATATGTATCTATTATTTATACACCCAGTTTGGAATCTTTTAAAATCTTTATATATACTGTATCGTCATGCCATGAGTCAGAGCACTCGTACATACGTTATACGAGCGATATGAATTTTCCGTTTCTACTGCATAACGGATAGGAACCCTTCGTACTGTCAGACTTGTGTCAGTATGAGTGCTTTCAAGCATCCAATGAGAGGACAGTATAGAGTGGTAAGAGCATTAGAAAATTCTCCCAACTGGCTGAATTTTAAGCAATTGATGCAACCATTTGGATTGTGAGTGATTTTGTAGAAACTTGAAGAGCATGAATTTTGGAAAAATTAGTTAAGAAAAAAAATTCCAACCTTCATTAAGATTTCAGCCCATGATTTGTGTTCTTTGGGGCCACAATATTGGACCCTTGGTTGTAGAGATTAGTGCCCATACCCTTGTGGGTCATGCATTAGGTTAATAAGAAAAACAAAAGAAAGGGAAAGAATGTAATGTTTGCTTCCAGAAACAAGAAGGGGCGATAGAAGTGTTGTTTAATATGCAGAAACAACAAATATTCTCTAGCTTATCTTATCTCATCTCAGACTCACCAATGGCATGAGCTTATAATTTAAAATTGGACCGGTCAATTTGATATTGGGTATTTGTAACCTCCTTTGGATGTTAATTATCTAGAAATCTTCTATACATATATGGCAAAGAAATCCCTTTGTGAATACTAATTACAGGTTATTAGACATTAAATTGGGATACAACTCAATAAGCAGGTACAAAACACGTACCATGATTAAAACATGCATTATGGTGCCATACAGGTCAAGAAATACTACAATTGGTAAGAAATGCTTTTAATTCATTAATAACCTGATCTAATTATGTATTAAAAAAATTGCAATCTTCCTATGAAAAACTTAGGAATGAAGATCAAATTGAGATGGCTCAATAAGTTCAGGGTGAATTCTAGAACTTTAGTTCGATCATCGGTGAAGGTCAAATTTCTCGTCAGATGACCAAAACAAGCTCTCAAATTGTTGACCTCATCTGATGGAAGACTATTTTTTGACATCAAATTCAGATTGCCTAATTGTAACTTAATGACCCAAATACAGTAGGTAAAGTGATCAATTGGTGATGTCGCCCTCATTTACTTTGGGGATACTGAAATAAGACATAATATGTTGTAGCTTACCAGAATGGGAATTCTGTACTGGCCCAAAGCTGGTGTTCTAGGTCCATCCACCAATCCAACAGATCTCTCCTAAAAATTTAAACAATGATATTGGTCTTTCTTTGATATTTTGCTAATTTTTGAGGGACAACAAAATTAGCTGTTCAGACAACCAAAAGATAAGACCCTTAAACATTGCTGCCAATGGGCAAATAGACTATGCCAATAAACTATTTAGATTTACTAGGTCATTTTCCTGAATAAAGGAGAACAAGTTGTGGTCTGAGTTGCAGTGCATCTTTACACTCTGCTATATAGTGGTGGGGGGAGGGCGGGGGAATTTATTTTGATAGGTATCTAGATGAAAATGACTCTAGACTTAAAGTTAGAAATCTTGACTACAGAATGGCTGAATGACTGTTACTATTAGTTGTGACTTTCTGTTCTCAAATTGGAGTAGATAGCTGGCAAAATTACCATTAAAAAAACTTTGTCTGCTGTTTTTGTTTTATACAACTTGGTCAGAATTACTTTTAAAAATCCAGATATGTTTTGATACTTTTTTTAAATCCATCCAGAGGTTCACATAACATAATAAGGAAAAATATTCCACGACAATCTTGACATGATTGTAACCCTAAGTAATGATAATGTCTTTAGTAAGCTAAAATTAAATAGACCAACCCTTGGTGTCTGTTTGTTTGATTCTTTGTATGCTTGTTATTTGCTTTGCTAGGTAGATAAAATGGACTGTTGGTGCACAATTGATGCACCCATAGAAGAGAGATAAAAAAAATCTTAATAATATATTTTGTAACTAAAGTAAGTTATAAAGTTGATCAAACCTGTTTCATAACCAATATTTGTAATAGAAATTGATGGTTTTCTTCAACAATTCCCTCTTCAAGCATATATAGTCTACAGTATATATAGGAACATGTAAAGTGACTAAAAATGCAACTTAAGATCAACATGATCATAGTGTACATGGATATGTGTGTATGTATGTCTGAGCATGCTTGAGGGGTGGTGATAGTTGGGTGGTGGTGGTGGATTTGGAGGCATGGATGGAGGCAGGGCTTCTTCAGAATGATAATAGGGGTTGTGGGAGGAAGCCAAGACAGGAAATGAAAACAGATATGCAGAGTTTATAACAAAAAGCTTATTATATATATATATATATATATATATATATATATATATATATATATATTTGCACAGTCATTGACTTACAATGCTGCATGATACCATTACATATCTTATTTTGTCATATCCAGAGCATTGATGACCTTTTGACCCGGCTGAGAGATTGCAACATCACAGTGATATCATCAGAGAGTTTTGATGAAAATCCCAAAAATCAAGTTGAAAATCTAAAGGTAATTATATAAGTATCTGCTGTCCGCAAGTTACACATTGAAGTGTGGGTCTGTTAATTACAGAGTGGCAATAAACATGAGTACTCATGCGGTTGGGCCTATACAGCTGTCATGTGTGGAGTACGTACCAGCTAGAGAGTAGCCGTCATTTTCATGGATATTCGCCCATAGTGAGGTATACCTTCAAGGTGTTACAACTGCTGTCGCACAGTTCATCTTGAAGAAAATTCTGAATCAATTAAAAATCATCTGAACTTAGATTTGCAAGGTTTTCAAAGACTGGACCGTATGGGAAAGCAACTTAAAGGAGATTAGAGGGAACGGCCAGTGGGGGATCGAGGTATGCATATTATTTGTAACTGATCAATGTGCATTTGATGTGAGCATTTAGGAATGAAGAAATATCTGCATCAAGAGAGCCAATAGGCAAAGTCTAGGTATAAGCTGAGATGTGGAATCAACAGCTCAGGAATAACAAACCCCATTCAGTGAAGGGCTGTCTTGCATTTATCAACTGAAACAGTTTCGTAATGCTCAAGAATTTAGAACAGTCGACCGAAGCATACTCGAGATTGTCTTATAAAGACTTTGGTTATTGTTCTCTTTCTTATCTTTCATAGAAACAAGACGCAAAAATTATTGTTGTTAGTATGTATGAATGGAACATACGAAGAGTTATTTGCGAGGTAAGTTATTTGCGAGGTATGTCTTTTGTCAATCAGAAAATAAAAATAAATAAGATTAAACAAGGCCATGAGTTTAATATCATCAATTATAATTATAGAGGGTTATTCTACTTTAATATAAAAAAGACCTAAATCTAATGTATACTGACTTAATTGTTCTAGAATTCATGACAAAAACCTTTTTCTTTAAGAAAAAAATTGGGTCTATATTTTGCACAATTACTGTCAGAAATACCAATTTGATATAATTTGTTTTGATATTGAAAGCCAGTAAAAATTGTCAGGGGTCTCAGATAGACACAGTTCAGGAACACATAATGAGGTCTATAAACTTTGAACCCTATAACTTTGCTAGAATCTATTGTTTAAAACTAGGAAATATTTATACCCCATAATTTCATTATTTTTGCGTTGTGTTATATTGTAAAGGTTTTAAAGACCTGGTTTCACAGCATAATTATTATAAATAAAATAAAAAAATTATCAGCACTAACCGACATTTTTCTTTCACCTTAAAATTTATAGAATTAAACTCCACCCCCACGCCCAAATCTGCACTATAAAATCTTGCCACATTCGTCTATATTTATATTCAGCTGTGTTTAGTTTGTTGTATTTGCTACACGTACAGGCCTTCAAACTGGGTATGTATGGCGAGGGATATATGTGGTTAATCCCTGGATGGTATAACAAGGACTGGTACAAGGAAGAACCGGACAGTGGTATCGACTGCACCGTTGGAGAGATCTCCTTATTCATCGAGTCAACCATGTACATATCAACTCAAGAGAGATTACTTGGAAAAGAGGATACAGTGACTGTAGCTGGAATTGTGAGTTGTTTCAATTTCCCGATTTTTTTTCTCCTTCCTATCAAAAGAAAGGAAAATTAGTGTTGGTCGAATCTAAAGTGAAACATTGGTGGTTTGTAGTTTGATTCAATTATGGTGCTTCTTTGTGGTTTTTATTACTTGGCTCCTGCTGAGGTATTATTGATCATTCTTGGAAACGATTCAATGGATCTATTTAATGAAAGCACGTTGGAGACACACAGAGGGGATTCGATACCTTTCTTTTGATAAACTTTCTAAAAATGATCTTCCTCCGAAATTCTCCCTTTTTTTTTCTTCTACCCTAAACATCGGTTTTCTGCAGGGGTATCTTCTTGCTCGTTCACTGTATGCATTATACCATCTCACACTGGACAGCTCCCCCCCCCCCCAATTTACCAATGGTATAGCCTACTCTCATTTTCAAATGGCTCATTGGAAACTAAAGAGCAGCTGGAAAGGAGGGATGGGACGAGACAATTATGATAATTCTCTTCTAGCCTAAGTTTTTAATACCAGACAAACATGCAGTCAACTCATTAAGCATCATAGCTAGTTAACAATAGTAATGTTATAGGGTAGTGTTATAGGTCATATATGTTATGGTTATTTTTTTTTGTGGGGGTAGTACTTTTATAGGTGTTATGGTTATCTATTTTCTTTGATGGGAGTACTCTATTAGATTAAGCTCAAAAGGGTTTCTTAGTTTACTTCCTTTCACAGTTTTTACTTATTTGCAGTTATATTGTCTTGTTCATCTTGTTATACTATGTGATGAAACAAATAAAATAAATAATTAGTCACTTTTTAGATGATAACATTCTCTGTCTCATCTTTCCTTTCTTTTAATTTTGCTCTTTTTCAGACCCCAGCCGAGTACACATCTCAATTATGGGAACATTTTAGTCTTCGAGAAGATGAATTTCAAAACTATACGATGATCCCGCAAGCTTCGTACGGTTACGATGCCATTTGGGCAGTGGCCCTCGCTCTGAACCGATCAGTAGAAGTCCTGAAAGCAAAAGTGTTTTCAAACGGTCAGCAAAGGAGGTTGGAACAATTCAGTCATGGGGACAACGAAATGTTTGATGTGATCTTTGATGCCCTGGGATCTGTCGACTTTGAAGGTGTTTCGGTAAAGATCTCATGGCTATTTTATCCTTATACTGTTTTGAACAGTTTGAACAGTGAGAATACTAAGACAGAGATAACAAGTTGGTAATTATCTCAAATCAACGCAATTAACAGTAGGCTATGTTTATAGCTGCTGGAATGTCTTGCCCATTTTCTTTCATGAATGTGAAGATTGGTAGACTTTAGTAGTAGTAGTAGTAGTAGAAACATGGTGATGTATGTTTCTATGACCAACAATAATGTTCGAGACTTTCCAGATGGAAAACAAATAAAAATGGAAATTTCTGTTTGTGTAAATTTCCATAAAACCAGATGAAAACATTGCAAGCAGTTCTCAGGCAGTGTTTATTAGAGCCTTTCAGTTTGGTTTGCATGCTAACGATCTCTGAAAACAAGGTTTGGTTATTTTAATGAATGCTCCATAAAATAATGAGTACTTTCATTTTATTGTCACTTTTAAGTTCAGTATGTGGTATAAGTTAATACCTGGAGAGGAACCCTGATAATAGAGACAAAGCAAAGCTCTGTGAGATAAATGCTGAGAAAGCAATGTATTAAATTATTGGGGATATATACCTGCTAAATGCAATAAACTGTAATGTGACATTGCTCTAATAGGCTCACTAATTTCAACATGCTTGTGAACATTTTTTGCAGTAAAGCTGTTTGAGAATTTAATTATATACTCTGTGCAATATGCAGCCCCTTTTCAATTCTGTGTTAGACTTTTCCAATCTTTTCTTCCATAAAATGATCTCAAATATACATTCCCTTTAGTAATATGTCACAGTAAACAATATCCCATGATATTTTCCATCAATTTACAGTTTACAATATATATCCTTTATTAATATCCCTCTTCACCATATCAACTTTTATATGCTGTCACTGTTTATTTTTTTACTCACTTCATTTAATTCATGCCTTCACAAGTTCTGATGATCAATATCCATCCATCCTGTCACACATTGTGATATCCTCTTGATGTGTCACACCTTCCAATAATCTTCCCTAAAGCTTCAAACGTTGCTCTCACAGTTGCCAGTATCCCCCTGGTATAAATTGATCCTTTCTTTGAAAGTCAGCAATGTCTTTATTGTTTCATTTTCAAACCTGTTAAGAGAAGACAACTCATCCCATTCTATTGTTCATCCTGTCGCAGTTTACAACATCCCCAATAAACAGAACCTCCTTCACCAGATCTCCTAATGCTGTCACTGTTTATGTGACCCTTCAATTATCCATGCTGTGACACACCTTTCTTTTCAGCATCCTTTCTGTCAGAGGTAGTGATTTCTCATTTGTTATCCACCCTAGCTGTCACATTTTATCGTATAACCCCGTTTGTTGATTATGCAGGGACCTGTCAGTTTCAGTGGAAGTGATCGGATTGGCGTCATGAAGATAGAACAACTTCAAGGTAAATCCAAATTTCTGTTTGTTTACACAAATAAATTCCATAACTGTAGAGACTTATTTGTTTGTTTTAATATGTATTTTCTTAGAGTACCTTGGAACAAACAAGAAATTTGATATTTAATTTCATTGGCCAGCTGGTGATAGGAAAGATGGACATCCATTATTGCTTATAAAAAAAATTTAACAAAATGCACAAGAAATGTGTTAATAGAATGAAATATTGTTACATAAAAGCAGCCATCCAAATTATAGGAAACATTTAGGTTTTCAAAATGGAAAATCAAATTTTAGTATCAAAGTTAAACTAAAGTTTTTACATTAACAATAAATATGAAATGAACAATTAAACTCAGACACGTAGATTCCAAAATTATTACTGAAAGCAGAAAAAAGGACAGAAAGAAAAAACGAATCAATTTCTCTTGACCTGCAAAATAAATGCCATGGACTTAAGAGAGAGATAACCCACATAAATTACAATCTGGCAAATAATATGCAATCTTGAACTGCTAACAGTGAAACTGTTGCAACATGCTAGGGTGCTATGTATAAAAAGCAGAAAGTCAATTTGCCATGTCAAAACAAACACAGGAAATTGAAAAAATGTGATTTTGAAAGTTATTGTAAATTTAATGAAGGTACTTGTTCCTGATTTGTCACTTTTTCATTCTTTTTGGCCATATCTATTTCGTCAATTAAGTGACAGGCTTTGTTTTAGAGGATTGTATTGAAGGATGGTAATATTGTGACAAGTGAATCAATTAATTGCAGAGAACTTTTTGAAAGTATGTATCCTTCAGTTCAAAGTTCATTAGTATTGCAACCAAATATGTTAGAAAGTTAAAATAATGGTCACGACTCTTTTTCATATGACTTCGAACGACCCATTATTTCCACCATCGAAGCATTTCCCTCATTAATAAGATCGTTCCTTCAACCTCACTTCTCAGGTGGTTGCCCCGGAGACTGGACACACCGAGGTCGATACTGCTATCTGTTTCTGTCGTCTGAACTAACCTGGGATGAAGCGGTCTCCTCTTGCAGCGATCTTGGCGGTTTCCTTCTCAGCATCTCGTCTGAGGAGGAAAGTCTATCGTTAAAGGAATTAATCACAGAACAAGATCTAGAAGATGGAAACCGATGGTGAATGAACCTGATAATTTCATTTATGATTATTGCTGTAGGACTAGAGTCGATACTCACAACTCTTTCCAAGTTCCCTTTATTAAAGTATGTCGTACAGTTACATCAGTTCTTGAGCTTGACAGTTTTTTATCCCTGTGTAAGTTAATGTGGTGTTAAAACCTCAATCTGTGGATATCCAGCGATATTAAAATCAACCTAACAAATTTTTCTCAAAAATTCGGTATTTCAATTAGGTAGGAATGGATTAGACTGAGAAGGCCAATGATTATTTTGAATGTCATCTGTAGGTTCTTTTTGATCCTATGGTGAATACGGATGGGGATTGGATGGGGGAGGGGGGGATGCATAGAGGGTTGATGGACAGCTTTCTCCTAGTTTAGTTCCTTTCAAGTTCACTAATAATATTAATAATAATAATATTATGTGATACCTTGAGGTGGATATCTCTAAGAAGACTGCCCTCCGGGGATTTGCGCTGGTCCGATGGTCTGGAAGAATCGGTTATGTGGATACCTCCAAACGGAGACAGCCCGATAGATGCCGGTGATGGCCCGTGCTTCATCCTGGACTCGAGTGTGAACGTTCGGTATTCCGTCCCATGCCGCAGAAGGCATTCTGTTATTTGCAAACAGTTTGCAGGTGAGTTTAACCAAGTCATTTGTTATAGAAATATATCAACCATCACATCACAATAACGATCATAATATCAATCATTGTCATCATGCCAAACAATCGAGACTTTTCAGGGTCGGGTTGATTTAAATCACACTGAATTGAGTCATTTGATTTTGCTTAAAAAAAATTTCTGACTTTATGTATGTTTCAGTTTCCTTTATTCCAGTATATATAGCATATAATACAATTTATAAATAGGAGAGTATAAAAAGTTATGATACAAAAATTACAATAAAAACGAAAGCAATTACAGACATTTAAATGGTAAGTAACACAACGTAGTTGTTCTTGAAAAAAATTTAAACTAAATCGAAAGGAAACAAACTTTGCTATAAAACCAACTTCGTGAAATGGTTCAATAATAGTAGATTGACAGGACCCACCAGACGGAGGACTTGACTCAACCGAACAACAACAAAAAATGTCTAAAAAGACAGTATTCATACCAAACATGATAATGGGATTGAGCACCACATTTATGGTTACCGTATGAATTGATGTAATTTTGGTATTGAAATGCATTGCAAGTAGTACCTGCTTGGCTAAAAGTTACATGCTTTAGAATGTAATCATGAACAGGAAGCAAGTGGTACATTTATTCATGTATCCATGTCAAACATTGCATGGAATTAAAAAACAATAAAGAAAATGATATGCATATTAATAAAAAATTATTGAATTCAAATAAATCTGACTTATTTAAATTTGCATTTTTTTTTATTAAATTGCCAACCCTGTGATTTTCTGTACATCATATGGGTCAAAACAATAAATACAGAAACACAATTGAATCTAGATTTAGTATTACAGTGGCTTTGACTGACATAAATCAACCCCCCCTCCCGCCCTCACCCAAGTGCACAATATGATTGAATCTCCACCAACCAGTGGATGGATGTAGCCCAGTCTGTCTATTACACGACCTTTGATCCAGAAGCCACAGGGGATCCTATCCCAGCAAACATCATCACCACATGACCAACACTTTTGTAATTATCTGCGATTAAGAAACAATATCATCAAGTGAAATATGAACCAAATTTTATACCTCCCTCTGTTTATCTCCTACCTCTCCTCTTCCCCTGTTGCTTTCTTCTCTCCATCCCTTCTACTAATCCCCTTACATCTATCTCTTTGTGTTCACGGTGCTCATTAACCTGTCTGTATTCTGAGTGTGTTTTTGTTTCTTCTGTTAATGTTACTTGTTATTCAGCCTCTGAAGAAGATCCTGCTAGGATCGAAATGTCAGACCAACTTACTTTTACACATTCTATTACACAGGCTCTCTAGTGGATAAGCAGTTTGCTAACAGTTTTATTTTATTTTTATTTATAATAAGAACAGAGAACTAATTTACAGCATCCAGTGATCACCATTCAACTTCTTTTGTCTTCTTTTTCTTTTCTTTTATTTTTTGTGTTCCCATGTCCACAGAATTTTTGGAAGTTACAGTAGCCGAGCATGATCTAGCCAAGGATGAGATTGAATGGTTCAGTGATATTATATGGCCAGGTATTAAACATTCATTGAATTATGCCCGACTGCAGAAAGCAACGTTTCTTGAAATTTGAAGCAGCTTCGTTGGTACATTTTTGGCATAATTATGTCGGTGATACTAAACTGATATAACAATTTACAGTTCATTAGATGGATTTAGTGAACAGTGATTTCCTTAAAGGAAGAAAGCCTGATGGTTTAAGCAAGGTCTGTAGGCAGAATTTTAGTCTTGATATGTCAAAACACCATGCAGAAAACTTTTAAATGCTAGTATAAATGTTTTCAAAACCTATTCCGTTTTTCAAGACATGCAAAATCTCTGGAATGCTCTTTGAAAGGCTGAATTGATGATCAAGTCAGCTTGTCAATTCTTATAACTTAATAAAAACGTTTTCATTTAGCTTCATATGAACTTGAAGAACACAGTACCATTGGATGGCATTCAACACCATTTGTCCTTTGACAAATTGTATTAATTTATTGTAAACACATAATCTGAGGTCTTAGAAGTCTTGTGTATTTTACTATTGAGTTTCAAGTTGTGTTGCATCTGCGAAAATTGTCTTTAATATATTCTATGTGTTGGATATATAGCAGTCCAACAACTTTAAGTAAGCCTCAGGTGTTTAAAGGGTTATTTCTCCAAAATTAAAGGCCATAGGGAACCCAACATCATAGGCTGCTAGCAGCCAGTGTTGTTTAAGAGTTTAACTTTATGCTTTACTTATTTAAAAGAAATTCTTTTGTATTTGATTGATACTGATATTGGGCAACAAACTTCCTGAGTTAGTATTCAAAACAAGAAAAAATTAATGTCTTAGACTCATTAATTGCAGTCACATCTTGAACAATAATTGGTAGTTTTGGTAACCCAAAAAAAGATGGTAAATAAAATAAGTTCGCTTTGAAATAGCTTTAATTCTAAAATATATTTTAAGAATTCTATTATACCACATCAGTTGTAGATATAATATACAAATTGCTTACAGTGCCCCTAAAACATGCTAGAAAATCAATCAAATAACGCTCACGACAAATTTAAACTTTCAACAAGAATTTTTTTACTGTCACCATCAAAGGGTATTCCCTCTTTGAGACATCTTATCCTTAAAACATGAACATTTCTAATTTTTTTTTTATCAGTGATTTTTGTGAACAATTGGAACCTCCCAAAATTAATTAACTTTAAAGATCTTTAACAATTTGATCCATCACATTTGCTTTTTCTTTTTTAATCTTCATGTAATAAGCACCTGTTACCGCTCTTAAGTTTACTTAAGCCCCCCATCTTTTCATTTGTTCTTTTGTAAATTAATTTGCTTTCTTTGTAAAGCGCCTTGAGCAGTGACTTTTGACTACTGATTTGGCGCTATATAAGTCTCATTTATTATGATTATTATTATTATTATTGTAATTAATTTCAGGGGGTGCCGTTCCATTAGATCATACACCACAGGTCATCTTCACGACAGTGGAGATTTATGAGGGAGTCCCGTTCTTTGTCTACATTATTAGCTGCTGTCTCGCTGGGCTTGGTATGATACTGGCAGTCGTTTGTCTGGTATTTAATATTTATCACAGAAACCAAAGGTAATCCTCTCATTAATTATTCAATTTCTCTTGTTGTGAATATAATCTTAAACTGAAAGTTACATTGCAAAACAAGAAAGATCTGTCTTAATTTGCATCGAGGTTTATTTCAACCATTTCGTTTCTCATTTATCTACGTTAATTCCTTGTCTTTATGGTTTAATCTTTAATTAATGTATCTAGAGTGCAAAAACAATGATCTTCAACAAAATTGAAAAAAAAAAAAACAATGATTTTAATCATCGTCATTCATTTTCATCTAAATAGTATAGTGTATCTTTTGTGCTGGTGTGACAATATAATGTCATACTCTTCAGCTTAACATAAAAATCTCACAAAACTGTTACTGGGCTGGCATGTGACTTTGGTATTAAGAAAATTGCTTGTCCAGTACTTATATATTGCAGATATGTTGCCATGGTAAATCATATGATTTTTCACAAACATAATTGATCTGGTTACCTTTTAAAGGCAAGGGGATGGTGGGGAGGGAGGGGGGAGGGTCGTGAGGCATGCCTTGTCTTTCACTGCTCAAATTATAACTGATAAACTGCAACTGCAATATTTAAATTATGTCTAGCCTAAATTACTTATTAAGCTGTGAATTCATTTTTGTTCAATTATTACATAAGTACATTACTGATTGCAGCAGCTTTGGGCGAGAAGAAATACTTAAAAGAGTTGAACATTACAGTACATTGCAAAGATCCTAGAGCTGATCATTTTAGTTGTCTGCTTTATTCTCCAGATTCATCAAACTGTCCAGTCCGAACCTGAACAGCCTCATCATCTTTGGATGTATCATGATATATGCGTCAACTTGTCTCGTCGGTTGGGAAGACCCAAGTATAAACCAAGCCATCTTTCTTAAATTTTGCCAGGTGAAAATGTTTGATTTACCAAAATTTTTATATGACAAGTGCTACAATCTGATGCATCCATACTCGACCTTTAAAAGAAAGATGAGATATACCTGGAAAATGTAAAATTGTTACTTTGGTTCACCTTACTTGCACCAGGAATGTTGGAAAGTAGGTATTTAAGGGAAAGGTTTACAAACCAAAGAAACAAAATAGTAAATTAAATGTTCGAGACACAACATATATTTCTTCTTCTGAAATTGCACTAAATGGTGTATAATGCACTATTATGAAGCTTATAATTGTAAGTAAGTAAAACTTTATATCTCCAAAAAGGAAATTTGTGTACTCTCACTACAAAACAATAAGACGAATATCATATGTAAATATTTAATATGTAAAAATGTGGGTATATTCAGATAATATTATAGAAAGGATAAGAAAAATAAACGTAACAGAGTATCATTAAAAAGCTTCATTGCACGAGGAATAAAAGAATCCCGGGGTCTTGGTTTTTAGTCCCGGAAGTCTCAGCCTACCAATGCCTCTTGTCATTTGACTGTCATGCAATAGTTGATCATGGCCTGTTCTGCTTTCTTAATAATGCTATTGATAGGATTCTTTTCTGTATTATTAACGCTACCACCCCAACAGACCAAGCAGTATCGCCAAACCCCACAAATGGTAATTGGATGACATATTTCATATTTCTTAAATATCACATCATACGCATTTATATTGCTTACAGATTCGTGTCTGGTTCTTCTCTGTCGGGTTTGTGCTGAGCTTTGGTTCGATGTTTAGTAAAACTTGGAGAGTACATAAAGTCGCTGCCCTCAAAAATCCCAAGCGTGTCGTAAGTTAATGCATAGAAGGTCATGTGTGTAGTTGTGTTGACTCTCCAATATTATTTATATATATATATTTATATTTGTGTTTGTAGATATACCTTTTCATTTACCTTGATAAAGAATATTTTTGTTTATGAGGTGAAAATATACAATGATTATGAATACAAGGTAAGCAGCCACCAGAGGTTGTGAATGTGTACTGTTAACTGTAAAAAGAAATGTTATTCTTTAAAATTGAAAAATGATTTTGAAGTCTGTTTTCTGTTGTTGATTTTACTTCCCTGCTAAAGACACAGCAACAGAGTGACAGAAGGGGGAAAACATTAATAAAGAAGCCCAAAAAAAAATCTGCACTCAAGGTAGTCACTTAATGAGTTTAATTTGCATTGATAACCAAAAATGGATTTTGTGAATGAATAAAAATAATACATGATGTCGGTTCAAAGTTTCTTATTTTAACCTGTTAGATCATTACAGATCGCCATCTCTTTCTGATGGTGGGTGTTTTACTCCTGATAGACGTCAGTCTCCTATCAGGATGGTTCATCTTCAATCCCATGAGAGTGGTGAAAGAGTATCTCCACTCAGAGGTAAGGAAGACCAAAAACAAGAAGAGAAAAACATGTCATGAAGAGAATTTTCGCCTTTTCAAAACTTATCAGGCCCACAGTTCTGTCATGATGAATAACCAATACTTAATACAAAATATTTACTTCACTCCTCACCTACCTGTCTCTTGTAGATACACACTCGGATCTAACCCTAGCCTAAGGACTGGTAAAATTCTTGGACTGTGCCCCCCCCCCCCATGACCCTCTCTCTGAGGTCCCCTTACCGAAATCCCAGATCTGGGCCAGATATAAAAATCCAGATCTGGCCCAGATCTGGAATTTCAATCTGGGCCAGATCTGCTGCAGATCTGGAATTTATATCTGGCCAGATAAAAAATTGGGCAGATATAACTTGATATAAAATAAAGTTTTATATGGCCCATATAAAATTTGATCTGGTTAAATTTTATTGCATCCATATCTGGGCCAGATAAAACTTTATCTGGTTGATATAAAGAAAATCCAGATAAACTTTTATATGGCCCATATAAAATTTGATCTGGCTAAATGTTATTGCATCCATATCTGGGCCAGATAAAACTTTATCTGGTTGATATAAAGAAAATCCAGATAAACTTTTATATGACCGATATAAAAAAATATATCTGGCTAAAATGTCAATCAAATAGGAAATAAGTGGCCAAAACTGGACTAGCATTGATATTAACTTTCCAGCGCGATCAGTTATCTCTGTTCTGGTACGGAGACCCATACAGAGAGCAAGACACACACAAAATATAAACACAGCTGTGTTCTAGAACTCAACTGGATTGGAACAAAGTGGAAATATGTAATGTGCAAGCTCGTTGCTGTTACCTAATCCGACTGCTATGGTCATAAAATGACAGCTGTTCAAAAATAATACTTGAAGGTTGAGTTCTTTATTCTTCTGTGGTCCTGTAGATGTTGATACTAAATTGTGTTGTGCTATTCTTTTATTTAATATATTTGCTTTAATAAATAAGTTCCAGGAGGGCCATATATGTTCCATTCAGTATCGAAGTTCAGTCCCAAAATATATTCCTTGTTGCCATCCGTTCCAAAAACTTCTTCCTTACTTCTGACTGTTCAGTTCACTATAGAAACCTTTGCCAATGTCCTGACATCAATAGGATATTATTTATGAATCTCCATCACCTTTTCTTAATGTACCAATCCTTTCTGTTAAACTTCCTTCTGCTCTTTACTCCTACCATGTGGACACTAGTGTACACATAGTTCCCTTTCCTATCTCACTCCTAGAGTATCAAAACACATATGTCCATTGTTCAAAAGTGGCCTTCACACTTAATCAACCTCTGAGTCATCCTGTTTCAAGCTAAGACCCTGTGGTTGCCTAGCAACCCAGATAGAGATAGTTATTCCCCCTTTGACTTAGTGTATACACTGTAAGTGATTTACTATTGAAATATATATGAAAAGTGCAATGTAAATCTCTATGAAAATACACTATGTAAGAGCATACAGTCTTAAAGTTTTATCTGTCAATATAAAGTCAAGTATAACTGGATAAACATGATGTATATCCAGTTATACCTGACTTTATATTGACAGATAAAACTTTATCTGCATATCTGGATTGACTCTATATCCAGTTATATCTGGCTTTATATGGCCAGATAAAACTTGATCTGCATATCTGGATTGACTCTATATCCAGTCAAATCTGGCTTTATATGGCCAGATAAAACTTGATCTGCATATCTGGATTGGCTCTTTATCCAGTCATATCTGGCTTTATATGGCCAGATAAAACTTGATCTGCATATCTGGATTGACTCTATATCCAGTTATATCTGGCTTTATATGGCCAGATAAAACTTGATCTGCATATCTGGATTGACTCTATATCCAGTTATATCTGGCTTCATATGGCCAGATAAAACTTGATCTGCATATCTGGATTGGCTCTTTATCCAGTCATATCTGGCTTTATATGGCCAGATAAAACTTTATCTGCATATCTGGATTGACTCTATATCCAGTTATATCTGGCTTTATATGGCCAGATAAAACTTGATCTGGCCAGATTAAACCAGATGTAAAGCCAGATCTGGCATTTCGGTAAGGGTCACTATCCTACTCCTTTCAAAATCTACCATTTCAGCAGTCTTTACAGAAAATATCTGTTCACAGATATATTGAATTGTATCTGATATATTTCTTGCACTCTACACAATGTCTAAATGCTTAATGCAGTTGATATTTGCTATATTTCATGTTAACAATTTCGAAACTACCTCATAAAGTTTCAAACTTCCATTTGTGGTATTTCCTTCTTCTCAGGAAGATTCGGAGAATCTCTTGATTCTGACGCCTTACATTCAATATTGTACCACCGACAATAGCCTTATCTGGCAGTGCACCCTCTATGGCTATAAGGCGCTCCTCCTAATATTTGGTGTCTTTCTGGCGTGGGAAACACGAAAGGTGAGTTTGAGTGTATTTTAGGTGTGGTTAGGGTACTAATTAGTCGCTAGAAGTGTAAGTACTTGTAGACATAATAATAAGAATAATAATAATGACAACCACAACAATAATGCCACACTAGCATACTGCTAACCTTATACAAAGTCCCAGAAGGGCTAAAATCCAAAGCATTCACTTGCAAAAGGTCAAAGCATGAACTCTATATAACCATAAAAAGGCTGAACAAAGCTGATGCCAGTTGCCTGACAGCAACTGATGCCCATTTAGGTGAACAATGCTAAACATAAAGAAAAATGCTTGTTTTAGCCATATAGATCCATATAAATACAAGAAGATACTCAGAATTCAACATAGACCTCTGAATCAAATCTCTATAAATGCAGTTTTGATTCAAATCGGTTCCAGATATATTAAATGCTGATTACCTGATGTATCGATTGGTGTTGCATCAACATCAGATATCAATTCATCCCTATGATGAGTCGATATTTAATTTCATAATTCCTTGTAGACTAATTGTTTTCAGAATCCATTTCTTAAATTGAAGCTCTACACTTTTCTCTTACCTGAGTATAATTACAGACTACATGATGAGAATTAGTCCATTAGGTTGCATTTTTCAGCTCTCTTGACCTCAACTTACTGAAACTTTATCTCTCCTGCAAACAGACTGGTGAGTTTGGGAGAGTTGATTTGTTCACACCTTGCCATGTCTGCCTTGATCTGATAGTGATTTGGCTACTAGCTGTGTGATGAGTTGCATAATAGACGAATAGGCAGCTCAACTAAGGTGCGAAAAGATGGGATTAATCACTCAGCTAACCAACTGGAAAGAACCCGCAGTTCAGTACAAACGACAGGTTTTTGGATGCAACCTATAGCTAATGGAAACTTTCACGGCATGTACTAGATATAGATATGAATGAATTCAGACTGATTAGTCAGTCTGTGTGTTCCCCTACACCTCATCCTTAGTTGCTATAATGGGTGTTGTGCATGGCAGTTTAAAAACACCCTAGGGATTAGCTTCTCTCATATGTATTATCTAAGCGATAATCCTAACCCCTATTGTGATGTTTTAACTTGTTGTATTCAGGTCACCATTCCAGCTCTGAACGACTCCAAGCTGATCGGTCTCTGTGTCTACAACGTGGTTTTACTGAGCGCTATAGGGGTAGGGGTTAATCTAGCCCTCACCACTGACCCTTCGCCATCTTTCATCTTTACCTCGGCCATCCAGATATTTTGCACCTCTGTCACTTTAATCATTATTTTTATTCCAAAGGTGAGTCAGTTGTAAACAGACTGTAGTCAGAACAGATCGCATGTTCATGTCATATATGAATGGCAACATCTCAGTGCATTATGTTAGTTGATTTTATCAATTATGGTATCATTTTGGTATGTAGGATTTATCTCTGTGATACATGATACTCCAGGATCGTAATTATAGAGCAAGAAATCGGAACAAGCAGATATAATTTACTCAGAATCTTTAATGCTGCATTGCATAATGTAATAAACCACCTCCTCTTGTCATAGATGGTATCTGTTAACAAATACCCAGAAGGGAAACATGTGACCACGATGAAATCCGAATCGAATTTTGAAATGTCGTCTAATGGAAACGCCGAGATGAAAGATGAAATTACGAAGCTCAGGTCTGAATTAAAACAGGTCAGAACCTTAACTTACATATTATATATGGTGGCATTGAAAAGTTTATATATATAAATATATATATATATATATACAAATTATTGACACAACTCACTAAATAAAATCACGGCTCATAATGTAATTTGGATTATGAACCAACAAGCACATTACACTGCTGAGTAAATCTAAGAAGAATTGAGAGAATTCTTTTGTTCGTTGGCAGCCGGGACTATTATCAATCAGTTTGTGCGTTTTTGTTTTTGTTTTTTATTTAATTTGCACCAAAAAAGAACAAGAAAAAAATTCTCTCTGACAATGATAATGTTGGAGAGTAAAAACACCATGTAGATGTTTACTATGAATAATTCTTTTAATACTGTGGCTGCCAGAACAGCTATATAGCAAGCATACTTTGAGAAGAATTTCAAATCATTAATTCCTTCTTCTGTAATGTCTTTAGTTTCAGGAGCACCCATATCACTGCAAGCACACGGGTTGCGGTCTTTGGTTGGGTCGCATAATGTGTGCCTGTGGAGACACTGTTGCAGAATCGAGATATGACCTGGAATATAAGAGCACAGAAACTCTTTCAACCGTTACCAATTTAACACCTCCGCAAGCTTGAAAACTCCATAATATTATCTTAAGTATTTTTACATGTACCCTTATTGACCTCATTCTCCATATTCCTGTGCTATTCCATACCTCTTAGCTAGTAGTGAAGGACGAGATACTACCAAGACTGGGGGCAGGGTGGGGGAGTCAACTTTCCCCCTACGAGGTGGTTGGATAACACATTCCAGCCAGGAAAAACTGATCTGGGGGTTAAAGATGCAAATTTGTTTCTGTTATTTTGTTGATAAGTTTATTTATTTAAAAAAATGAAAAATAGTCTTCTTTTTTGCATGTGAGGGTTTTCTTTTTATTTTCACTTTGAACTGCAATTTATCACTCCTAATATTTTCTTATGTTATATGAACAAACTGATCGTAAGGTATATGATGGTATACAGACCCTTAGCGGTACCAAGGGCATTATTGTCAATGTTATGTAGTAGTGACATTCTCACTAGGCCGAATTTTCACTGCTGTTTTACTTGATTTCATCAATGAAATAGAAAAATTTGCACTTGTAAAGGTCGGGAGTCCAACTGTTCAAAGCAAGGACAAATTCCCCAAACTTTTGTCCATGTGTTCACAAGTTTACTGTATAATTCCGATAAAGTGGTAAAAATTTTTTTTTAAAAAGTCTCAAAATAGGGAGTTGATGTTTCCTTGTAGCAACTGTGGCTGTTTGCATTAAGGCTTTCTAGATTAACTTTGTGCTTGATAAAGTGGTTACAACTTGACTTTCAAACACAGCAACAGTGTCAGTCAGTGCATCTACATATGTATACCAAAGCCCGCAGAGTTAGGGGACATGTGAAGTTACCGTACACCACCATGCAAAGTTGAGGTTGAAAAAAACGTTTTTACATTACCTTTAAAACTGCAATTTGTTGCAATACAGTTCCAATCATGTTGTTGAATTTTAGAAAAAAATTATTATCCTCGTTTATTAAGAAATGGTGGCAAAAACTGTTGGGGAGGGGAGGGGAGAATAAATTCTATTTATTTCATACACAAGTGCAATTAACAGGAATATGCTTTTGCCATTTTTGAAAATTATTTATATATAACTTAGGTATATATAATCAAATTATAAAGATATATATTTAGAATTTGTTGGTCACTGCCTTAGGTTTAAAGGGTGTGAAGACTTGCGCAAAAAGAAACGTCTAATGCCGGTAATCTGACCTAGTTTCGAATGAGGTGTAACAGAAGCGTTAGACACCACCATCGATCCCAGAAAATACACACACACAGCTTGCTACCATCGGTAATTAGACAATAGTGTACAGTCAGTACATACAGCTACGGTCAATATCCACAGCACAGTGTACAAACAATACAGCGATGGACATCTCAGGTCCAGCTTAAGATAACAAGGTATCACGTTTCATTACTGTACTGTCTGCAAACGTCACAACGGAAAGTTAACTTTTTCTGATGGCCGCACGCGGTTTGGGGCGAGTCTTCAATGCCTTTAAGAAAGGATCATGGATGTCTCAGATTAAAGAAGGAAACAAAAACAGCCCTTGAAGGTTGGCATTAGATATAATAACATCTTTTCTTCTGTCTTTCTATATATCATAGTTTTGATTTCTTTAATGTGAGATTCTTATTCCCATCTACAAATTGACACTTAGATGTTGGTCGTATGTTTATTTTGTTTTTAAAACGCTATCAAATGCTATCAATTATGATATATAATATTAAAATCACATTGCACAGCTGATCCTGTTGTTTCTCTTTGTATTTCAGTCATATTCCTGTGTAAAATAGATGCTTCAAAAAAAAGCACCTTATTTATCTTGTGTGTGCATATTTTTAATCTTGCCTGGTTTACCATTATGAAAAGTTTCTTTGTTTAATGTTTGAGCAGGGAGGTCCCTGGAAAAAAAATGTACTCTAGTCTGTATCTAGGGTATCATTTCATTGATTGCTGCACGCGAGTTGGTTCTTGCTGCCAGGGTTCATGCAAACAATCTGGTAAACAAGGTCGCCTTTACTTCGTATATGGGGAGCAGGGGGGAGTTACTAAAGGTGCATAGACAGTGGGGCGGGTTCAGCTGATGTATGTAAAACGGTGGAGAGCGTGGACCGGTATGTAATTGTCAATGTTCAGTAAATCTTGTATAGGTTGCTGACACAGTTACGGGGTCGTTTATAACGCCTGTGCCAGTAGCGTTTTTGGTTTCGATGATAATCGTAACCTATGCAATCATGCGTGTGTTTATTGGTTTGTGCATGCGTGCGTTTGCTTTGTATTCTGACCGAGGACTTGAACGAAAGAATTTCAGGTCCTCGGTTGTGATTTCTAAAGAATCACCACGTCCCCGGAAGAATTCTATTGTATGGAGTATTGTTACGGTTAGTGTACATGGATTTGAACAATGGAAAATACAATGGGGTCCTCGGTCTGAATGTAATACAAACGTGTGTGTGTGACGCCTCTCTTGTAAACACGATATCTCGAGAAGGGAAGCTTGGACCAATCTAATAGTTGGTGTATATGAGTACCACATTGAGTAGAAGAACCCTATTGTTTTGTTGGGAGGTCAAAGGTCATTTGGGTTCACCAGGAGCTAAATTGTGAAAACCTTGTAAACACGATATCTCAAGGAAGTAAACTTGGACCAATCTCATATTTCGTGAGTAGGAGAACCACAACTAAGAGCAACAGCCTATAGTTTTATGTGAAAATCAAAGGTCATTTGGGGTCACCAGGGGTCAAATTGAGTAAAACCTGTAAGCACGATATATCAATAAGAAAAGCTTGGATCAATCTCGCATTTCGTGTGAAGGTGTACCACAGTAGGTTCAAGATTCCTATTGTTTTTGGTGGATGTGCAAGTCCATTTGAGGTCACTAGAGGTCAAATTGTGAAAACCTTGTAAACACGATAACTCAAGAAGGGAAGGTTGGACGAATATCATATTTAGTATGTAGTTGGTACACGTCCAGTACAAGATTTAATTGAGGTCAAAGGTCAGTTGGAATCACCAGACGCCAAATTGTGGCAACCTTGTTTAATAAGCTACCGTATCTCCTACAGACCAGCCTATCAGATAACATGTGCGTTACGCCTCATACGAATAGGAGGCTATTTGAAATGAGCCTATTAATACTGAGTCGAGTAACACTTTCCGCGCAGTATTTTGTACCTCGGCGCAGGATCAGTCACTGTATTAACACTATGTGGAGATGAAATTTGTCAGATTCATTCAGATTATTTCAATAGTGAGTCTGCAGTCTGTCATTACTCTTTACGAAACTTGTAACGAAACTCGTTAGGTAAATTTAGTTGGGCCTCGATGAATATCTCCTATATTTCCTTTCAAGTTTGGGCTATCCATACATACAAAGGACCCGAGTGAAATGCAGTTTTACATAAACAATTTACTGGAGTGCTTGTTTTGAGAATTGAGTTTTGCGTTACGTAAAACCCAAATCAGTCTCATATATCTTATCAGGCCCTATAAGGCGAAACTCGAGTATTGGCCATTGGCATCGATCAATAAATGTGATCCAAACAGCGTCACCAGGCCTTGAAACAAGCGGCGCATTTGGTGCCTCTGCCAAAGGTAGCATGTTTTCCTATTTCGCGACCAAACCTTAAAGATCTCATGTGCCAAGAGTAAATCAGCGCTTTCGACATGACAACTTGGCGGGGCTTTCTGTGAATTGAACCCAGCGGCGCACCGGTTGGAAATTTTATGGAGGTATTCATATGGTTAGTTATTCAGTTAAATGTTATAGTTAGTTTATTTTAACTAAATTCTGGATGAAACTTACAAAAAAAGAGAAGATCTATACGCTATAGTATTAACTTTTATTCTAACCGATAAAGTATTAGTGACCAAATACGTATAGCCCTTATTTGGATCAAACTGCATATGCCGTCATTAAATTGACAGCAAGAAAATAAATCGGCATCATCTCATTGTCCACTTGACATTAATGCGGACCTTTATAGACATCATTGTTTGGTCTTGCGTAAGAAGATAATTTCCAATCAAGAGAGAGAGAGAGAGGAATGAAAATATGGATAACATTGTCATCAACATACAGACTTCACCAACTTATATCGGAATCATTGTGTTGTGGCGATGGTACTTCCGTATGGGTCCACTTTACAAAAGAACATGGTGGGACGATGGACAAATTATCGTTCTCCGAAACCAATTTGTTCAAATCGACCCTTCTCCCGTCACATGTAACGTCAGCTTTGTAACACTGTCCCAAGTTTAAGGCGGGCAATCTCGGCAAATCAATGTTGACCAACCTTAACCGCTGACAGCCGTACAAATTCAAATAGAGAAGTCCTATCGATGGTGGGAGGTGAAATTGCGTCAGAGACAAACATCTCTCGATGCATAAATGACTAATAAAAGAACAACCCATCAACGCCATTTGCATAGTATAATTTTGTAAGGAGCATCTGTAAAGCACTAATGCCCTCACTGACGGTGCCGACACACTGAGTACACCGAGCGAGCAATCAAACAGCTTGATGTTGCCCAGCATTCTATGCGCGTGTATCGTACACGACCTCAGCGAGATCATGACGTCATTGGTGGTATTCACGATTAATGAGTCTAAGAGGTCACATTGTACATGCAAGTTTCTCAAAGATAAAACTCCACACAAAGAAATGTTTTTGAGATGGTTTGCCACAATAATGACTGACTCTAGTTGTTCTGTAATATCGCACCCCTCCGATACATGTAGATCTTCTAAGGTAGGGCAACGTACGGACAGGACGCGACTCTTAAAATCCGGTTGAATGGTAAGTTTTTGAAGACGAGGACACCAGCTTGGCTCGATGTAAGTCTCAACGGCAGAGATCGCTCCCAATACGAGGTTGGTTATTGTCGAGTTGTTCTTGAGAAAACTTTGGAATTCAGATAAACTGAGGTCTGGGCAATTTCGAAGTTCTACGGTGGATAGCCGACTGCTACGAACAGCGATTAATCGTAATGCGCCGCTACCATCAACCTGATCAGACGCCAAGTTAAGAAGGAAAAAAAAGTCAGATTGAAGTCACAAAATAAAGTAGTTGTAAAGTTGTTTTCATTGAACACAGTCTCAAATAATTAAAAATAAAACATCCGTATGGCTAGATGAAAGGATCATGTAGACGTATTGGTTTTCTAAAAAGGGTCGTTAAGAACACAGGGAGGGCCGCGAGGACAATTATATCACCGGGACCTCTTTTTGAGGTCTTCAGTTTTGCTTAGGTTTATGATGAAAATTGAAATAAGTTATCCAATATGCCCTGCCCCCCCCCCGATTGGCCATGGGGCTGTACTCACTCCCGACCCCCTCTCGTCTCCATGTCTAGATATGACTGTGCGGAATAAGAACAACTCGGTCACATACAATGATACAAATTTGGGAGTAAGACCCGGGGTCGGATCCATGATTTTATAAAGGTGCCGGGTGTGTATATAGGCATGAACGCCGACTCCCTTCTAGAGGGTTAGGTGATCCTCCTTCACAGAAGAAAAAATCATTGTTAGACGTGAAATGCGGCCTTCTTAGTAGGAATGTTTATGCTTTACATTAGCTGTATAATTAGATCTACACGCAAGGTTGTGCTTCTTTGTCTGTTGGGTTGGAAAGGGGGGGGGGGTGTAGCATATCTACACCCCACAACACCCCGGGCGCGAGCTTGAGCCAAGATATTCCACACTATACTAGTTGTTGAAAACAATCTCAACTTCAGCGTACTCTATGTGTAACTGTGTGAATTGATATTCCGGTAACATGCAATGTAAAACTTACTCGGGAGACCATAATAACCATATCACATTTTCGTTGTTGAAAACTGTAAGTATATCATTTGTCCCGCTCTTTTGCGTTATATAAATGCCAAAATGTGACCAGTTGCGCTTAGACCACTTGAATGACTGGTGATAATATGCGTATATAAATTACCTTTAAATTAATATCAGTTACAGCTTTGTCGTGGTTGAAATTGCATACATTTGTACATAAATGAAAGTTACTTACAGCCAATGTTTTCAGTTTATTTGCGTAGACTTCCAGATGCTCACAAGATTCCATGCCATAGTCTATCCGCAGCCGACGTAATGATGGCGCAGTCACGCTTACGAAGTGTGCAGACCACAAACTATGCAGATTTAACTTTTGAAGAGACATTGACGTCAGGCGAACTCCGTGAAGTTTCTGCAAAAAGAATAAGACACGCAATATACGTGAATGTCGTGTCATATATTGAATGTGAGTTGTCAACTGGTTGCCTGTACTGTAAGTCTGTAGACACATACAGCACACACAACAACGGTTCCGATTCTACGGAAGCGTAGAAGGGACATTGCATTGACGAGTTACCAACTTGACAAAACGACAATTATCTGCAAATTGACGAGTTGACGAGATGGTAACGTGACAAAATTCAGAAAATTGACGTTTTGACGAGATAACGGATCTCGTCAATGCAACAATTTTCTGCAAATTGACGAGTTGCACACTTACTACCATCTCGACAAGATGACAAAATTCAGAAAATTGACGAGATAACGGATCTCGGCAATGCAACAATTTTCTGCAAATTGACGAGTTGCACACTTACTACCATCTCGACAAGATGACAAAATTCAGAAAATTGACGAGATAACGGATCTCGTCAATGCAACAATTTTCTGCAAATTGACGAGTTGCACACTTACTACCATCTCGACAAGATGACAAAATTCAGAAAATTGACGTTTTGACGAGATAACGGATCTCGTCAATGCAACAATTTTCTGAATTTTGTCATCTTGTCGAGATGGTAGTAAGTGTGCAACTCGTCAATTTGCAGAAAATTGTTGCATTGACGAGATCCGTTATCTCGTCAACTCGTCAATTTTCTGAATTTTGTCATCTTGTCGAGATGGTAGTAAGTGTGCAACTCGTCAATTTGCAGATAATTGTCGTTTTGTCAAGTTGGTAACTCGTCAATGCAATGTCCCTTCTACGCTTCCGTACGATTCCGTCAGTGCGATGACTGGACTGTACATGTTATGTAGCGCATACACTTCATATTGCCGCTGTGGCAACAACGCATGTGTTGGTGCACACATTTGTTCGGCAGACTTCTTGGAAATTAGTGGTCAGATACCATTTATACTTCTCTCTTACCTAAAGTAGAATCCATCTCACCAGTCACCTGCAATCTTTGAGCATAGAGTAATAATTTATAATAAAATATTATATATATTTTAAATTTAAAAGCTTGACATTGAATACTGAAAACGAAATTATTATTTTGCCCCTGTTAAAACCTCTTACATCACAATGAACAATGCTGGTTGGCAACAAACTTAAAACAATGAGAAAATTGAAAAATAAATTGCTGTCGACATTTCATGACGACCACGCCCCTTTAAAATGTTAACCACGTGTAATGACTTTCTGCTTCTTGAAGTCACAAAGAATCTATTCAGTAGTGATGGCATGAGTGTGTTTGGGTGGGTGCGTGTATGTGTATGTGACGCATTGGTTTGTGCAAGACCTTATTAGCTGCAAGAACCCTATTGTTTTTGTGTGTGGAGGTCACATGCATGGCATTTGCGGTCAACACTGAGAAAGTCATTGTCCGAAAACCTTGCATCACAAAAAATACTCCCAAAAATTCATGAATGACTTTCATGCTTGGAGTATTTGGATCCACTTGATTAGTTTACGCAAATATATCCCCTTTAATTTGATTATCAACAGAAAGGGAGTTTATTATTAGTTTCGTATGGAAGAAGTCGAAGAAATGATTTTTATGTTAAATGGAATGGAATCTAGTTTTGACTGAAAAGTCCCTCATGCAGTGGTGACACTGATTATGGTACACTGTGTAATTGTATCGGCAAATGCGAAAAATGTTTTTTGTCAGTTTTCTTCCTCATGAAATGAAAAAGGGAAAAAGTACGCAGTGGTTGACGACAACTTTTTTTATCTATAGAGAACAATGTCTTATAGTTAATCTACGGTGGGTATCATATTGTATAACAGTGGGTCAATTGAGTGTTAATAATAACGGCACACAATAATAGCTATTCATATAACGTATCGAGGTGCAAACTATATGCGCCACAATAATGAGGAAGAACCCAAAACTCAAGGGAAGCGTGGGTTACGACTTTCGAAAACACATTTTCAAATCCTCTTTGGAAGTATAGACTAATGTACACGTTCACTGTCAATACCAACGATTTTGCAGCCAGTCCATATTGTTTAAAGAGCTCTACATGGTGTTGCAGTTGACATAAAATTTGGTGAACACAACTTTTATAAATACCTTTTCCCCATTTTTTACAATGTGCTTGTGCTATCACTGGGCAATCCACAATTCCATGTGAATCAAACCCGAGCAGAAATCCATTCAATAACAGACTTGTGCCTTGCTTTATAGTTTATGCTAATTATATCCATTGACATTGAAACCTGCTTTCCAAACAATAGCTTTGTGTTACCATAAATAGCCTATGACTGATGCTACGAGTGTTGAGCTATACAGTACTCTTCACAGAGTGGTGTAACACCTGTCAGTGTTTGCTATTGTTATTTATCATCGATAACGGTTTCAGCAAACAAAAACCAGCTCATATCGGAAATAGCAATGAACCTGTCTTACCAACACGTTTGAGACAAGTCAACATTTGTATTCTAACGAGCCGGTAGTTCTATAATTACAAAAATGTACTAACGCGTTTCAGGTTATGGACGTTTAGTGAAACTGCCATGTGAGAACTGCCTCAAGGAAGGTTGCTAACGCCAAATAGCTGTTTCATCATGCGGTGGTTTTCATGAGATGGAAGAGGGAGGACATATGGAGGTGGTGGGGGGGGGGGGTTGGAGAGAAAGGGTACAAATTGTCACGGTTAGCTTAAAACCGAGAGAAAATGCATCAAACGTAGGTGTATATTACTTGCTGCCTCTACACTATCCTTGCTCTCCCTTCCCATCCATTATAGTTGTCTTTGTAGCTGGGTATCCGTACCTCAGGGCTAACAGCGGTTTGTTTTTGGACTTATTAATAGACCTGCCTAATTATTGGGGTCAGTATATACACCTTGGTAGTCTTAACAGGTTACAAACATGTATGCATAGACCTATACACATAAATGCATACGAAGCGATATTATATGTTGGACAATACATCAATACATGGATGACAACCGATTTATCTGAGATGCCTAGGCTTAAGGCCTGCGGCGGGTATTCATTGGAAGGTGCTCCCGGTCATCGACCCTTGACCCGAAGACGAACAGCTAAGTAAAACAGACACAGAAAAAATGATAGGTATATGTACATTATACCATACAAGTTACCCACCTCGCAATTACAGACTGTTAATTTCTTCAGGTTTGGTAAACTTACAACAGCGCCCCATAATTCTTCAACTTCAACTGGGACAAGATTAAGCGTGAGTGACGTCATAACATCGACTTTTGTCAATTCATTCAAGCTGCGAATTAGAATACTACCCTCCGTCATAGCACGGTCGCTACGTGCATCTTCAACTGGCAAACTGTTATTAATTTTAAGACTACAGTCCTCTAGGCCTTCGAGACAAATCATGAATTGCTGGAGGCCCAACCAAGTGATTGCCCAACATGAAGACACGGTTACCCTCTTTAGCAAAGGGAACTGGACTGCGACTAGAAGTAAATCCTCGTCGGAAAGATCAAAGCCACCGTTGATGAAAACGTCTGTGAGTTGACTTAACGGAGAGAGAGTTTCTACCAGTGTTCGAGTCCACGTGATCGGAATGCTGAGTACAGTAAGTCCCGAAAGACTCGGTATCAGATAAAATACCGACTCGCTAATGCGCATAGCGGGTTCCCAGAGCAATTGTTGCACATGATGACCGTACGTTATGAATATAGCTCCTAAAACAGCGTACTGCGGTGAAGAGTCATGTTTCGTTTGGCGTACATGTACTTTGCGCCATAATGATGGCGTCTCTTGAAGGACCTTACGCCATTTTTTGCAGACGCAAGCCAAGAGAGGAAGCGAGTCACACACGGGATCAAAGTGTCGGAAAATGCGGACGATTATCTCCCTCGGTAGTCGATTCATCGGACGATCATATAACAGCTGATCTTTTACAGGAGCTGGCGAAGTCTCTGTTACGCCTTCCGACACAGCATCCCATCGTAAGCAAGTTGCCATGACTCCACGTTACATGCATTGCTTCCTTGTTAATGGCGTCGTAATGATCTCAGTGTGCATTAGTACCCGGCTAAACTTGTCTAATTCTAGAATATCGGCCTACTCGATGGCGTGTCAACTTCAATGACATATCACACACGAGCGATCAGGATAAAAGTTGAGCTGTTTGTTCCACGTGTGTCGCTCCCACGGTGTAGGCTATAGATCTCTTGCACGTAGACATTGTAATCAGCCTACAGCATGCATGCTGCCATGACGACACGACTTTAACTCGCCATTATTTACTTGCATTGTACAAATACAAAAAAATCTAACATATGTTCGTTCTGTATAGAAAGTTTAGTTGAACTAGCCTCTTCGACCTAACTCATTACCATCACCGCGGAATATCATGGTCTAACAGTACATCTGTAAACGCATGTCTGTATTGGCAAGCTAAACAACAAAATCTGATGATTCGCTGAGAAACAAATGTGGCGGGGTGGGTGAGATTTGGGTGGGGGATGATTTGAGGCTTGATAGGGGTGGTATAGGGCTTGGGCATGGTTAAGGCTCTGATGGAGTGGGTGTGGGGTAGGTGATCCAGGGCGAGTGGACGGCGAGGTTGATGGCACGGGTGGCGTCGTGACTGTTAGTGGGTGGTGGGGTGGTGGGATGCAAACTTTCCCCGACTGACTGAGTAGGTGCCCGAACCTTTATGCCTTATGGAAGGATCAGAGTCGAATCATGGATTTTATAATGGAGGGGTGCTGCCATGGAGTCATTGAAACAGGTTCCCATATAGGCTTGGGGGGGGGGGGAGCTGTTGGTCTTGTAATACTTAAGACGCCAAATGGTGCGCTTATGTTAACGTGGGCCCTTACGTTCATTTTCTCGTAGCAATGAAATCAGGCCTACTGATTGAAATTGAAATTATCCCTGAAGTATATGAAAGGTATTTAAAATGTTCTACAATACATGCTTCGACAAAAAGCGGTTTTTAACTTGTGTTCGGGGTGATGTCCATCACTCCGAAATTTGACAAATTAGCGTATCACATTATAAATTTGAATTGGTACGAAGTAGGCTTAGAATTGCCGGGTAGTACGGAAGCTTAGAAAAGGCGTTTCTTTGACGAGTGAAACGCATCGTAACGCGATAAAACTTGGAAATAACCGATTTGCTCTTGGGAATAATAAAGCTAATTGGAAGCCACCCGACGTGTAATCCCGAGTTGTAATCCATAAGCCCTTGCGGTTTCTCCCACATTTCTGGTCGCTTAAGCGTCGTAAAAATAAATGCTGACAAAAAAAAAGGAATGGAGATTGAAGCCCTGTTCTTTAAGAAAAGGGATTTTCAACCATCGATCGTGAAGCATGGCTTCCGTGGGTCTCCAGTTTGCTCATAATTATTTTATCGTTTATTTTTTGCTGAGGTATCCATCAAATACTAATATCAATAAAAACCGAGATGCTAATCATGTTGGACAACCGCGTCGGTTCACTTTCATTATGGCGTCATAATATCGCACTCGGAAAACCCGGAAAAGGAAGTGATGGCGCTATTTAAGTAAGTTGTCTTAACATTTTATGAAAAGTGTAATAGATCTTATAAGCTTCCGTAGACAAAATTTTAGGAGGAAAGCGACTCATCGGGCCACGTATTCAGTGAACATGGGCTGCACACATGCCGGTCACAGAGAGTGTCTTGCCCTCTGGCCAAAGGCAAGGATTTACGAACGCCACCTAGACGCTGCTTCTGGCCGACCTCTGGCCAACCGACCCTCCTTGGTTCCTCCCGGGTTCGTTACGACAACAAGGGAGACATGGCACGGGATCCTAGGCCGCAAAAGGTACCATACCTACAGCCGGGGGAATTATGCCTCCAGCCTGCCTCGAACCCTAGCCACGATTTACTCGATTAGCAGTGCAAGGTCTTTCACTCACACCGTCGCGGGAACCCGGCAACACGTCAGCTGAAGTTTCAGAACTAATAATCAAAGATTCGACACAGAAATAGGCTGTAAATGAAAGGCAAATTTGTTCCTTACAACTCTACTGGGAATCGAAATCGGAACATGCAACTCATATTCAGCCGATGAACCGCTGAACTATCTAACTCTTCCCACGATTGGTTTATAAAAGTTTGCCTTTTGTACTAACA
Source organism: Apostichopus japonicus (assembly GCF_037975245.1). Lineage (NCBI taxonomy): Eukaryota > Metazoa > Echinodermata > Holothuroidea > Aspidochirotida > Stichopodidae > Apostichopus > Apostichopus japonicus. Next base: position 20,122,176 of record NC_092568.1, read on the forward strand.
CGACCTAGGCAATGACCTTTTTATCTACTCTTAGATGAATGATTGTACTAAAGTGTCGTTTATCTGACATCCGGCCTTTGTTATGGGAAGAATTGCCTATAAGAAATGCGAATAACAGTCTCCCATTGGCTTCTTTCAAGAGTGGGAGGATTAAGCTGGCTTTGGTTCATCATCTTAACAAATACTCCTTGCACAAAGGTAACGACTGAATCGAATGCTTCAAGTTTTAAACAATCCCACACTGACTCAATTATCCTATTCAAAATCAAGCTTTCACTCCATTAACACAATACGAATCACAACAAAGACGATTAGTGTGGTTTCGAACAACTTTTATTTATGCATGGACTAGCTTATTCCAGTTGTAGCCCTAATACCACATAAAGTGATTATGTGACGGAATAAGCGACGGAATCACGTTCAAACGCGGGGCCGAGGAATGGGGAGGGAGTGGGATTGAGAAGGGGAATTGGTACAAACTTTGAAGGGCACTGAAACATGTGCCTTTGCCTCCCATTGGCTATTTGTCTATTTGATAAACTCACAAACTTGATTTCATCATGATCACCTTCGGTATCTTCATTGCTCCGAGAAAAAATATAATGTAAAGTTAGAACACGTGATATAGCATGAGCTTTGTAGGAGGAACCAAACCGTTTTTTGCTTTTAAGTTTTCCTCGCAATTGAAGAAAAAAAGGAATGACCCGAGCAACTTTGACAGACGATCTTTGTTCCGACACCTGCCATTGCCGACAAATGCACTCATTTTGGCGAACGCATACTCTTTCTGCCAAAATCACTCATTATAAGTCAATCCTGAAACTCCTGAAGCTGTAATCCAATGTAGTGTCTTTATCGTAAATATACAACTACGAAGTTTCGTTACTTCAATATTTCCCTCTACTAATGACGGAATAATAAATTAAGTCTAACACGTTACCTATAAACCACGAATAAAATAACACCTATCCTCAGATTTGTTCCTTTAAAAAAAAAAAAAAAATTCCCCTGACAAACGCGCTCGTCGCTAACAAATGAATTTGTTTCACACACAAAAAAAGAAGAAGATGAAAACATATAATTACCGAATCTCTTGAAGATCTTATTGTTCAACTCCATGCCTAGTTTCACTTTCATGGTGGAATCGCTTCATGTATTCCTGATTTCAAACAGACCTCCACGCCTGTTATCAAGCCCTTCTAAGCCTGATATTACTTCTTGATGTTACAGTTTTGGATGTGCTTTGAAGAGAGTGGGGGGGGGGGAGAGGGGGGGTATGTTCTAGAATAAATTTAAAACAAAACGGTGGTCCATATTATGGAGATATTCTTTGCAGTAAGGTAATCTCACTTCACGCATAGCCTATAGTTTCTTTCCAAGCGTAGTTGCTGTTAAAGTACGACCTCTTTTCCAAATCGAACGAGTTAAAAGGATCACAAGATACAGAGAAGTAGCTCACATGTTGTTTTAACATTCGTTCCTATATGTAGCTAACTCGGACCTCTGGGGGAGGGGGGGGGAGCATGTGTCGAAGATAGTCTAGGCCGACCTATTCATTACCAAACACTCAATAGGAGTACGTGTGCGCGTGTGTTTGTGTATGTTTGATTTGTGAAGATGACAATATGTTTGCTGGAAAAGCTGGCTTTCCCACTATACATCACGTAATTCCTTTTGAACACAAAATGCACTTTTCCAGTAACAACGGTTCTAACAAAATTCAGAAAGGCCACCCTGCTATGTCGCTGTCCACTGCCCGCTCGTGAACTATACAATGAATTGGAAACCGTAATTTTTTAGTTTTAGAAACTTCGCCCACTTTCCAGCGTTTTCGTGTGTTGGCTTGTACTCCTGAAATAATGTTCCGTATTACGAGCAATTTCTCCATTGACACTTAAATTCGTCGCTTTCCAAGGTCGTTAGAGTTTAAGCTGGAATTTCAACCCTGCAGTGCAACTGGTGGTTTAGAATATCATAACCTTACAAAAACTTATGTACTTACCATGGACGTCAAGATTTTGGGCAAGAAGAGGAGAATACTTAGCATGGTGATATCATGACTATCTTTTCTAATCAGTCGAGAAATTCTTCCTTCCCAGTTCAAGAGCGAAACATGCTGGACTGCCTTTGAAGAGGACACAAACCAAGCCATCATCTTTAGATTATATATGGCAGAGTTCTATGTGAAGAACAACTCCCCGGCGAAACATATATATATTCTAAACCACCAATTACACTGGCTGGAAAATTCCAGCTTAAACTCTAACGATATCGGAAAGCGACGAATTTTAATTTTTATCTGTTTTGACTGTTGAAACAGTTAATAGAAATCTTGCTCCGTATAGGAGATATTCTATAGTTTAAAAGTCGTGTCTTGTGGCTGTCACGTGAGTACCACTGGGATCTGTGATATCACCCAATGGGAATCATATCTTTCGTAGCTATATGGGGAAGTTGTTGATAATGGCTATCTCTATCACATGAAGATATGATAATGGTTGGGTTTGTGTCTCCCGGCTGTGGAGGCTGGGTGAGGCGGGAGGCGGGAGGCGGGAGGAGGGAGTTGTTCTTTACAGTTATCTCTATCACGTTCCGGCTTGCACCATCTAGTGGCCCTTTCCATCTAAACCTCCAATCCTAGTAAATTTATCCTACTTACATGTCGTTCTGTCTGTCAATGATCCTGTTTTTACCCTTTGTATTATGAGGGATTCTTACTCCTACACTATCGAGTGCATTTCTGCATGTAAGTGTAGATTTTGTAACATCTCACTAGGTGATTGTTGTCCATGCATATAGAGTACCCAAACTCCACCCTAAAATAATAACTTCCACCGACCGTCTGTTCCTGTTGCGGACATTAACAGATGGAGCAAACGATACCATGAACAACAGCGGCAAGTTCTTTACCTTGGAAAATGTCAAAAGCCAGCCAGCGACGTTAGCAGAATAGACCCCGATAGAGTCTTCGCACACACCTGGGGTGGATGGGGGGGGGGGGCGGTGCAAGTCTAACAGCTTCCTGGTGTATCGGTACTCGTACACTAATATAATTCTCCTCAAATAAGTCGGTCATATAACTCCGAATTATGTCGGGTGCACGGGCTTCATAACAAAGAACTCCCTGGACCAAGCAGGAACTTCGTCGACATATTTCATAGACTATACAAGTGAGATGAAGACGTCTTTTACAAAGATTGCGCGAAGTTGATCACACCATAACATAAAGTCAAAATTGAAATCGCGACCTAACATCACTAAACGTCTTTTCACGAAAGAGTTTAGTGTTTCTCTTTCTCAGTTTCTCTCCTTACCGCTTCATACTGAACAGACGAATAACTTGGTAAAAGAATGAATGACAGCTTGCATGTTCTTTAAAAACTATAGCTGACCGAGTTTAGATTTATCTTTTATCATTTGCTATCATGTTATCGGTTTGATCGTTCATATTTGATGATTGGAATTCATCTCGAGTGTACACCATATCGTTTCCAGATGGCGACAAAAATGGTCACCCGGGGTGAAGGCAACGTATCACAGTTACAATTTCAAAGGGTCATAACTGTTACACTTACAAAACAGCCACGCACGACGGTTTAAATCTTTATATACGCACAGGTAAGTTTATGTGTGTATATAAATAAATAAATATATATATATATATATATATATATATATATATATATATATATATATATATATATATATATATATATATATATATATATATATATGTATATGTATATATATATCTATATACATATACATATATATATATATATATATATATATATATATATATATATATATATATATATATATATATATATATATATATATATTGATACTCTTCATATCGGTAGGGTACACGATGCATGTGGTTACCTTCTGGCATGTTCGAGATGTTATCTTGAAATAAGCGGAAGACTCAAAAGAGAGCAGATGAAAACACGTGCGTGCTACGCGGGTATGGGATCAATTACAAACCGATTTTTCTGGACAAAGAACATTGCTACTGACTGACATATAAATGACTTGAAGAGATGGTTCGGCCTTAACTATATTGATCGTGAACTCCCACTCTCTCTACTTTACAAGGTTATTACAATGTTCTTTCATTTGTTAAACGATATTGATGTGTTTTCCTTCTATGGCACTCTACGAATCGAATGATTGGCTGTCGTTATGTCAAAGCGATCCGTGCAATTTCGATTGATATTAATATATTGGCCGGTCAATTAATCAAGGTGAATATGAAAGAGATGTCTACTAAAGATTTATGAGCAGATATTTGCTTTTGTCAGTGTATTTTATCTATGTATATGTATTTAATACGAATTCTTGGAAAATATGTTACGAAAACGATGAAAACGAGGTTTCAACCAAGGTTATGACATCAAGGGCATGTTAGAAGTATGTAAACTATATATCTTCCCACATGGACTCTTCGGAATCATGAACTCTGACACTGTTAACCAAAGGTGTTAAAACATATCGCTTGTTATCAAACTCAATCTCATTTCTTCCCATCATAACGACGGCTGAGAGTATATATAGTCGTATACGTAACATTTATAGTTATTAATGACATGGTGATATTATGACGTAACACTAAAATCATAAGCGGTCGAATGTTTTGTTTTGTGTTTATTATTCTTACTTTTAGGAGCATGCGCTCTAGCATATTTGCAAACTGATTCATATTCTGATATTTAACCACACGTTGACTCACCGGTCATAACGTAAATGTACGTAAAAGTTTATGAACAAATAGCATCAATTGATTAAAAAAAAATTGTTTTTAATGCTTTTGTCTTTTTTGGCTGAAGAGGATGCATGGCACGATAACGGAGTTGCTGTGCCCTGAGCAATACTGTGTCTCTATAAGTCAACGCATTTACAACAAAAGCGTAAGTTACCGGGAACATTGTTTCTCTCTGGTCATCGTGTGGGGAATTCAAGACTCCACAATTTTGACATACAAAGAGCTTTGAAAAAAAATATGAGTTTTGTTGTTTGTTTCTCGTTTATTTCACATTCCGATAGAACGTATAATATCACACATAAACGTCTGTTACGAACGACAGGAATAACATTTGTTATGCTAATATACAAAAACATCTTCTGACGTATACTCACTGTAGAAATAAACACCTTTTTTTCGAGTTAAACGTCATCTTTATAATGATTTGCTTGCATTGGTCGGGAAATATTATTGCATGGTAAGACCTCTTGGCGAGCATTGTGGGTGTGCAAATGACATTTCGCAAATGTGGGAACCAAAATTCTTGTTACGATCGATAACGTATACACATATCAGGTTTATTAACATTGTGCTTCATATATGGTTAATACGCCCATTAATGGTGACGATCTACGGTTGTGTTCAAACGTATTGGCTTTGTCCTTTCATTTTAAATTACATTAAAACGTTAACTCAATGTATACAGAGCATGCCTTGCTTCAGCATTGTTTCAACCTTAACTTGACCTCATTACTATTTATATGTGAGGGGAAATCCACATGTTACGCGTGTGACTTTTTGATACATTAGGTTAATTATAAACTTTACGCTGCGTAAACCATGTCGTAGGTACGACTCAAGTTTGCTATCACAGCACCTTAATTGTACGCAACGTTATAACCATTCCATCGTATTTATTGTGTGCGCACGGCAAGGAGTGTGCGGCAAATTCTTATTGGATTCTATTAATTCGTAGGACGTTTGATAGCTATATCAAACAAACAAAAAGAAACATGGTCAAGCCCCATACTTTACTTATCTTTGAGATGGATCTTTGAGATGGATTCTCCTATGGAATGCGACCCCTTAATGTTACGTAACGACCTATGGAGACTAACAAACGATAAGTTGGAGGTAAGAAATTGAATTACTTATTTTTCCAACAAGAACCCTCACAGTGTGGCAGGGAAGAGAAGGGGAATTGTGGAGGATTTGCGAGTGGGCTGTTACAACGACATTTGAGTATACATTTACCATAGACCTATGAGAATAAGAAATATTAGCATGAAGACGTGATTTTGCATGTTCTAGACATTCCCTAAACAATCTGATCGCATCTCTTACATTTCATGACTGTTAAAGGCAGCGCGAACATTGTTCCCTACATTACCAATTACACTTTCTGTAGACAAGAAACTTTCTTTTCGTTCTTATACCTCTCTCTGACAACATGGGTATACTTTTATCTAGCAAAGTCACATGCATGTGTTTAGGTATAGTTTGCCTTCATTTACATGTTTAAACTATGCATCAAATATATGACAAAGAACTTAGTGGGAAAAAACGATGTGCAAGTTACATTATCAATTACACCAGTAAGAACTTGAAGGAATTTAAATACAGGCATTTATTTACGTTATTTGTTTTACCGCATATATATTCCAAAACTTCAAGGTAAACCTGAGTGCTTGGCTATCAAATTATTCACGGTATGTGAAGCATACATTTTTGCTGTGTAAGAAGGGGGGGGGCAGGTTGGAGGATTCATGTTTATAATTATAATTCTTTCGTCTGAATAAAATACTTGTGTATATAGTCACCGGATGCAATTGTATGTGGGGATCCATGCAGTCAACATTCTCCCTTTCAAAATGTTCTTTAAAAGTAGTAAATGCCACGCTTGCGGTTTTGAGGTAATTACCCACCCTTCCACCCCCCCCCGTCTCCTGCCCTTCCCACAAAATACACACCATCGTACCTTTGGTTCCCTAACATAATTTCTTGCTTGTTAAGTTCTCTTACACGATTTACATTTGATAGATATTCAGCCCTAAAAGTTTCTCGCTTCCAGCCAGTATTTACGATAATGCTCTTCGTCAGGGTTGACCTCACAGCTCAATGCATTGTTAGGGGGTCGTATGAGGTTGTATCTAGTCCAGTCGCCTTTACATATAATCCACGGCATGATATCTATCTTGTAACTCAATTCTGGCGAAATCTCCGTACTAATAAGGTGCGGGGTCCCAGCGCCGGGACCTCTGGTGATGAGTCTATTCATTTCATCGTAACAACATTGCTGTGCTGCGAGGCTAGTACTGGTAGACGAATACAGTGAATGAATGCAGAATGATGCAGTCGATTTATAAATCTCTAACCAATCTTCATCGACATTCGTGTGGGCCCATCGATAGACTGCTTCTTTGTTTTCGTCGAAAATGGCGTCGTTCTGGTTCAAGTTTGACGGTCCAAGACACGGGCACCCTGGCAAGTCATTTAGACGGGCCAGATGAGATCTCAGTTTTTCGCTTTTACATGACATCCAAGCAGTACAACTGTCCGTTTCTGTAAACGTAATAATAGGCAAAGAAAGACGTTAAGATTACTTTATTTCAAGAATATTGAAGAAGTGGTTCATTTCTTTTAAAGGTACTTATAGGTGTCATATAGTTAATACTTAATTGTATCGTAAAATGCGGCTAACGAAATGCTTAACCTTAACGGCTAAAATCAATAGGCCTAACTGTCACCTGTTATAGGCGGAAGAAATTATTCTTCACCTTTGCCCTTATTAAATTAACTGCATTGCTTTGTTCTTGTTCATTTAAGTTTACTCAAACATATTGTTTTTGTTGATAGTAAGAGGTATTGAAAATACTTTTTATCAACAATCTTTACTTTTCAGCATAAGCTACATTAGACCAATGACTGGACTTGACGGTGCATTCTCGGTATTCTGAACCTGGGGAGTTCCACGAGACATCGAGAAGTATTAAATTAGACAATAAACCGTCTATCATGAATGAAAATTGTTTGAGCGTAGAAGCAACACTCTTATTGAAGTTTTAACATGAGTAGCCATCATTGGCTCCTATATATATACATATATATATATATATATATATATATATATATATATATATATATATATATATATATATATATATATATATATATTATATATATATATATAGATATTTATTCAGCCATAATATTAAAACACAATGGAAATTGGTTGATAACAAGAGCTCAAAACATTAAAAATTGTAAACAACATATAAGACGTAAAATAATATACATAGATATGAAAACGTTCCTATAAAATGTACAAAAATATGAAAATGTACTCACAATATAAAGATGAACAAAAATATAAAGTGTGCCTACAAAATATTAAAGCGTACAAAAATATATAAATACCCTCGTATAATATACACGTATATATACGTGTATGTGTGCGCATGTGTGTATTTGTTAAAAACTTCGAATTTCTCTTTACTTATCTCTCTATACCTCTAGGTATATACATTCAACGAAGTTCACAAAATCTAGGTTCATATCGTCAAATTTATTCTGAACATCTGCATCCGAGCCACCCAGGTGACAATTAATATCCTCGCACAGTGCTAGTGAATATATTTAAAAGAAAATAAATTGATCTGTTAAATTAAATTAGAGGAATTTAGACTCCCCTGGCGGTAGGATTCAAAGAGCACACGATCTTTCCTTTTTTTTTCTCTCAACAATATCGAACAAATTACTTCTTCGACATAAAAAGGTTGTTTAAAAGGGGGTCATATAACCCCTAACCCCCCCCCCCTTAAAAATGAAACCTATTTCTTCATTTCATCCTTCAGGGATAAAATTATGACCAATTTTAAATTGGAATGTTCAATTGAAACTTCAGCTAGTTAACTTATATATAGAAGATGTTCCTCACTATGATTTATTACAGAATTATGGAGCAGATGTGTTATGTTCCATAGCGTGTTTACCAAACCTTACCTATATATTCAGGTTTTCAAGATACACGACTATAACTACACATATCGTCAAAGACATATTCCTTTTATTAAAGAGGAAAATCGTTGAAAATAAAAACCACGTCCCAATATTTTGTCACTAGTTCTAAATGTTTTAATGAAAGTAACCGATTTTGACTGCAGGCTTTAACCTTTTCTGATATATGCTGCAGGAAGTGGATCTCATTTAGTGGTCTATGACGTCATCTGAGACAGACTGCATTCTTCAAAAGTTTTAGGCTTTACTGATCGGCTATTATAACGTTTTTGTTGATTTATATTTGGAATCTGACACATTTCTCTAGTTCGAATTTCATGAAAATGGTATTCTTTTGTATATTCTTTTGTATATAAATATTATATTCCTTTGTGGATAAATGACTTTAAAAAATATTGTACAGAAAACCAAATATTTTGTGCTCAATGCCCTGATGACGTCATTTATGGCAGAATGCAATTATTACCAAAACTATCACAGAATTTAAAACTACATATTTCCGCGATATACAGAAAGCTATGAGTATGTGGATCTAACTTAAAGACACAAAGAGAAAAAAATCCAGAAATTTTGTAAAGTAATGCCACTTCAGATATCAGAATCTACTTCTTATTTTCCTTGACACCCTTTGTAGACGATATTGAAGCAGGGAGTTGTTATGTAACAACTCCCTGATTGAAGGAAAACCAGCTCCCCCTTGTAGACCGCAGTTTGTATGCCTATGGGAAGCCGTTATGTTATGAATACAAAATGTAACTCTGTCAAAAGTATAGATATTTTTGAACTATACATGTCGATGACAGGACATTGTATGATGATACATCAAAACATGCATGCATCGTTTGACAAAATACATCTATACTTCGTAACACACATGTCATTGACTCCTGTGTTATCTATTGGGTTGCTTTGTATGAAAGAATTATAAATACGATGTCCTAAAACAAGTATACTTCAGCCATACTTCAATTGATGAGTCTCCGCCTACCGATAAAACTAACTTCTCAAACACTGGAGGAAATGTTCAAATTAAAAAAAAAAAGTACTTGCACTTTGATATATGAGCCCATGGACGTTTATAATGAAACATGTGTCATGTAATGTTTATAACAATCATTCTGGTTTGCCTAAGAATTATTGCTCATTCTGTTCGGTCTGCACGGCATACTATATGTGTAATGAACGCATGCATACGCACAATATTACATACATGCGCATACATGCGCATATATATATAGGGAGTTGCAAATAGTAGGCAATTGTGTAACATTTAGACTGATTACCGAACAGAGAATATGATCAACAGTCTCGTTGGATCGTACATGTTTATCATGTAGAACATTTCTTTCAAAAAACTGTAAACTAATGCTGAGAAAATGTATTCATGTATTCATCCCCTTTTTTCTAGTCTACGCCATCCTGATACCATGGTACTTTGAACACAAGCCTTAGCGACGAGCCCTCTCCCACACTCAACCATATATGGTCTAAGCTTTTTCACGGCAGACCGATTGCACCCTTGGTTATGTTTTTGCTTTTCTGGAGACTGTTTACACCTATACATAAATATCAAACCACTGGTGCAGTTCTCAATGATAGTTGAATTGATCAATGTTAGGTAATAAATTTATTCCGAGAGTTGAAAAGAACTTTTCTGCAGTTGCATCTGGTCTAAAAGAAAGAAAGAAATGAAGGGCGAATGGTTGAAGTAGACGAGTGGACGGGGTCCGGAATCCGGATTAATTCTTAAATACGATAAAGTATGAAATGTCTATTTCTCACTATTAAACGTTTATCTGTTGAGAACTCGAGGGGGTGCATTAGGTAATGAATTAAACTCTGATCCCGTGTAGTACGGAACTAGGTATATAGGTAAATTGGTGACCGGATGCTATTCAAGCCGTTATGAGCATCGACTTCTACACAGCATCTTGCATGCAACCAATATAGGCTACCGCCAATCTTACAATTCCAACCCGTCCAATGCCCTCACATTTTCATGTTTATAGAAAGGTCATATCCAGCGGGTGTTCTGCTGTTACATACATATCCAACTTAAAAAACATCACACTAATCATTTGCGTTTTACGTGGAAATTGGTTCTGTCGGCAACACTCATGTATGAGTTTCAGTTCAATGTACTAACAAGGGTTAGTCTGCCCTCAAGCGCTCTTGTCGTATAAACATGAAATAACATTACTAATTTACACACTAATGAATGAAGAGTCGACTCAACTATGTCACACGTGACAATGTCCAAAGCGATAAAAACGATATATATGTTGTGACAAATCCGATAAGTCTCTTTCGCTGTTGGCGGGAAAATAACTAAACTTATATATATATATATATATATATATATATATATATATATATATATATATATATATATATATATATATATATATATATGTATAATGAAATCAATTCAATACTCAATTTATTTGGTATGGAAGTAAGGGAGAAAAACAACTTGATGGAAGCGAAAGGTTTGTCTATATGAAGAATTCGTTCCAGAATGATCGCTTATAAAATTGACACACATTGACAAAAGGGCGACCCCCTCCAGACACCTCCCCTCCGCCTCTCCATTCATATAAAACTATGATCACTTCGATGGGACGTAAACTTGTTCATAGCTTTTCTGAAGGGTAAGAAAGAGTGTTTATTCCAAGCAGTATCAAGTATATACTGCAGTCAATTTGTTAGGTTTGGTGTTCCTTTAAATCAGCGGTAGGTTACCCGTTTCTCTTTCATGTTCATACAAGTTTTCTTTAATATAATATAATCCCAAGAATTGGGAGTTCCCGAGGGCTTTACTAAAGCTATGGTTACATCAGTGCACTGAAAGTTAAGAAGCCGATCTTAACTTGCACCATTTTCAGCTCCCTGCATAGAGAAGACTTCTAGGCCCCAGGTTATGACTTAAAAAAATTATTTACGAAAAAATATCTAGCTTTTCACAGATTTGTATGAATTATGAAAACGTTGACACTGGATGTTTTCATTACCAAGCAATAAAGCGTTCAGGTCCACGGGCTAATCTTACCTTTGTGTACTGCATATAGCAACTAAAGATGATCACCGAAAGATCACATGTATGTACGCAAACCAATGAATTGAATAATACACCATACAAAATTAGTTCATTTTATTACTATTTATGTCATTGCATGTAACGTTTATCACCATCGAGAGAGGGGTTGTTCACCAATGTGTTACGAAACATTATTCATGCTATTGCTCGGTGGATATGATGTGAATCGGTGAATTAAAAGTATAACTGTTGAGCGACAACTTGGTTAGAACCTCCAGGAAAGCCTCTTCTGAAGTTATAAATAAGGAAATCAACTTTTCATCATACTCACGGAGATCGACAGGTTCTAAAATATTCAAGAATTGGGAAAGAGCATATGTTACTTCATCTGTAGAATTAATTTGAGGCATTTTGGTTTCCATCTCTAACCGAAAAGAAAGAAAAAATCTGATATATCGTCTTTGCTCAAGGAACAATATAGTTGTCTTTCAAACTACACAGCATTTCCCATCAGATTGATTAAATTCACTGGAGCAGTTTTCTGTAAGAGGTCTAAGAGCATATTTGTTTCTGTCACCCACCTCCCCCCCCCCTACCCCTTAATTCCAAGAAAAATGGCATAACTCAGTGGATTTTCCGCTATAGAGGGAGCATGGGAGACAAAAACTAAGAGAACTTCGGTAAGATATAAGCAATACTCGCTCGTGAAGTGTGCTTATATAGTTCACTGTATCCATTCGTTAATTACTAGATACTAATTTTAGAATGTAAACATTTAAAATAACAAACTTAATACACAAAGCTTTGTATCTCTTGAAACAAAAAGAGAGAGGGATTCATGCTTGTTGGAACTGCAGCATGAACTCGCGAAGAAGCCTCATTGGCTTAACAAAGCCGCTAGCTGACCGAAGTCAGTCTCTTAGTTTCATATTTAACGTCCATGATTATGAATTGTCAACAACTCTGTAACTGGACGACATATATAGCCTACATTAATCTTGGAGTGACTCGAACTCGAGACCTATATGATTGAAAGGCACCGGCGTTAACCACTGAGCTATAACACTCCTAGTATGGGTGGTGCGTTTACTGAAGATGTGGACATTGAACACCGTCCTGACACCAGAGATCTATTTTTGTATTATTAAGGGAGCGTGGATACAATAATGGTGCTCTAGTTTGCAACCATGTCAATTTGTTTTGTTAAATTTGAAGAAAATCCATTCTCTGCTCTAGAAAATGTGAGGGGCGTTTATGCACCTGTTGGGCACTCGTGCGTACAGGCCTCGTATACAAACACATGTATGAGTGCATAGGTACAATTCAATTTGACTTGAGTAAAAGAACCAGTAACATTGAGGCTCGAAGCGGGAGTATGCTCTAAGCGTTATAAGGAACGTGAACTTCATCTTGTACTTTGTATATAAATAACAGATTTCCAAAATTCCCCGTGTGTGTGAGTACGAGCACAAATCCATTAGGGGCGTTAGTAAACGAGTACAGGTATACATAACCATATGCTATACTTTGGTCAGGATTATACGGACCAAGTAAACAAGCCTATATGAATCTAAGTATTGTACTCAACTATTCAGTTATGGACCTTACAGAAAATATTCCTATGTTCTCACGTTGACAAGGTCATCACTGTTTTAGGTCCACTGCCATTGAGCATATATCTGACGACGTTGTTATATATTGTGTTACCTGCATGAGGATTTACTTATCTGGTTTTGTATCCTTTACGAGCAAATTGATTACCGAGAGCACTTCAATTAACTACGTTAAAGTACCATCAAACGTTCATAAATCATTTACCTGGCAAACAATACCTTGTTTTGTGATCAAACCTGTTAAGAATCATTAGGCTTTCATATCAGCCGTTTGCAAGAGTACTGTCATTATAAACCAACCTTTTTAAATGAGATAAACGGTGCCGGGGGTTAAGAGTAGAATCAACAAATAAATCTTTAATCGACTTTTGATTACTGATAGATCAAACAATAGACATTATTTTTTTTCTTAGTATAGTCATATCTCTCTGAAGTGATTAGATAGTATATAATATATTTGTATATATTTCTCCTAGATTATTTGATACCAATTTTTCACAACCGTTTCCACAGAACAAAGGTTTGTTTGTGGCATCCGAATAAGAGCTTGGAAGCAACCAGTCCCTTGTTTTTCGTTTTTATGGAAATATAATGGAAAATGTACCCTCACATACAAGGGAAACGAGCGTTTCTATACTAAGGAAAAGATCAAGCTTTTATAGTAAACTGCATATAAGTAAGTCTAATCTACAGGCATATTCGATCATCCTCCTCAGAGTCAAAAATGCTACCCAAAGAAATAACGTTTTCGTGAGTCACAGCGTAAAGAGAAGATTTATATTGACACCTTAACAGAACTACAAAACACCTTAGAATAAGCAGGATTTAAAGATCCCCGTGCTTATCTGTGGTAGGGGAGGGGGAAAAGGGACGTATAGGAGAGGATGGTCGGGGGGGGGGTATGCAGGGCGGGGGGATTTTGCTACAGCGTTGTATCAAGTAACAAATGAATTGGACTGATGTGTCAGATGACATGTATTAGGTTCGTTGTGGTTTCAAATTACAGTATTTGTATCGAGTTTAATGTATCAAGTTGGAGCTTTCACAAATGATAGAATAAGCGTATTATTTCCACATATTCACACATCATGTACCTCATGGTACCAAGCCAAGTAGGTTTATGTCAAAAACTCTCAGTTTTCCGCTCAAAGAAAATCAGGAGCCCAATCAGCAAAGATAAAGTCTCAGATATATAGATGTTGACCAGGGTCAACCTAGAACAAATAACCATTGCCAACATATGCAATGTTTATCGTCACGGTGTGGGCCCGTACAGTGGCGTGCGCAAAATTTCTATATGTAGGTATATATTTCAAAACGCAAGTTTTTGCTAATAAGTATTTTGTGTGAGGTTGAATGGGGTTGTAGTGGGGTACACACTTGTAGCGGTGGCCTAATATTTCCACAGCTGAGTGAGAAATTCCCCGAATGAACCTAATTTTCCCCAACTGAGACTCCCCATCATTAAAATAAACTTCATTTATCCATGGAATGCTCATTTAAGGCTTATTTATTATTATTATATCCATTGTTTTGGAAATTCTAATATATCAACCCAAACATGCTCTTTTTACTTTATATCAATTAACAGAGCATTATTGGAAGATGTTTCGATACCATTTATCCCATGACAAACTTGAAACATATTATAAACTTGCCATTTGAGGACTTTAAATGTCTTTCTTTTCTCATTGAGTCTTGTGTTATTGCATCTGACTGAAGAACGGGCCTACCTAGTCCAGTCACTTTAGCTGTTGAACCTCAGCTATTTAAAGGGGCATTACCCGAAACTTGAAAGTGTTACAGAAAATTCAACCTGTCCTAATGTAAGTGGGGTTTTTCTTTCTGAACAGTCTACAACCTACCGAAATAAATTTTATGCCTGAAGTCATCTTTAAATGAATTTTGTTAATAAAATAGTGCACGGATCTTCGCGTTGTGGAAGAAACGGAATACTTTAATACTTAAGTAAACGAAATAATAACCAGCTTGAAGTATAGCTTTATGTGTAGCAGAAAATGTTAACTTTGACTTGTCAAAACCGTTGAGAATTGTCAGTCAAAATTACTTACCGTTAACTATTTCAGCAAGCTCAAGGATATCACTATTACCCCTTTCTGGACTTTTCACTTTCCCTTCATTTAGAGGTGGTGAGACCCTTCTTTGGTTCGCACCGACACCTCCATCATCATCTTCATCAACGTCCTCATCCTCCTCCTCCTCCTCCTGATCGTCGTCATCATCATCATCATCCTCAACATTACCAGCATCTTCTTCTTCTTCGTCTATCACTTCAATTGTAATCTCTATCTTTGGATTCGGAGTAACCAGATTCATATGCTGTAATTCTTCTGAAGAAGAAGCAAACACATTCCTGCTACGATGTTTTAAATTTAGCTTGGTTGCCTCTCGTACTCTTCTGATAGGTTTTGTTGTAAGATGTTTAATTTCAACATTTCCTTCGTCTTTTAGAAGAGATTTAATTTCCGCTAAATTGTCACCATTGGTAATATCGTTACAACGTTCTTGTTCTTCTACTTGGCCTAACAGTTCTGATATTGCTCGAAATAATTTTTGCTCGAAAGAACGTAACCAGCTTGAAGAAACGTCAACGTTGCTGCTACGACAATCTAACAAGTTTTGTCTGTCCTTATCGCTGCTACGCTTCACTTTCTTTCCATACTCATTTGAGATTCTTATTGCATTCGAATGATTTCCAGCCGTTTCCTGGCGAAAGTAAAAGAAGAAAAGGTTAATCGAACAAAGAAATTTAACAGTGCACTGTATGCAATAAAATTATATCAAAACATTTTTAAGTTGTTTTCTATAGTAATTGATGATACATTGATGCCACGTTGATTATGTATCGATAAAACTTTAATGAAATATTGATGATGTATTGATGGTATATCAATGATACATTAATGATCATCTTACTGCTGTATCGATTATAACCCGTGATCTATTGATGACATTTCGTATATAATGATGACATATGGATGGTATTGTTTGATATAGTCTTTGATGTATCTATAATAAATTGGATATATTGATTATATATCGATGATACCTTTAATATAAGTTGTTTATTGATACAAATTATATTGATGATATGTTGATGATCCATTGATGATATATTGTTGAATATCGATTATACATAGATGATATATGGTAGTCATAAAATCGTTGATGTATTCATGATGTATATGTTATTTATCTATGGTATATTGTATCGAATGGATTAGGTCCATCCTCCATAACAGACAGCATAGAGGTACGTGTGAGGGAACCTTTCCCCTCCCCTCACCACCTCACCAAAAGTTATAAAAGTATCCTGTCTACTTTGATATGTATGGATAAGCATTTGTGCAGCCTTGTTTCTTATACCTGTACGTATAATGTCCACAATATTGCCATTAGCCCCATAAAACAGCATCCACTGGCGACGCCTGCGCAAATCGAATGTAGCCTCATGTCGGAACAGCACAGTCCATGTGCCATACAGTGACCGGTGTTCTATGTCGACGCTGCCCGGTGTTCTATGTCGACGGTGACCGGTGTATTATGTCGACGATGGCCGGTGTTCTATGTCGACGATGACCGGGAATTCTAAGTCGACGATGGCTTGTAGGTATACTCTATGTCGACATTGGCCGGTGTTCTATTTTCGGCGATGAACGGTATTCTACACATAGAAGGTGTTCCGTGGTTTTGTCCCTTTTAGACTGAAATGATCCTATTCCGATACAGTAACGAGTAACGGTTGACTACAATGCAGCTCTTCACACGGAGTGCTGTTTTCCAATCCCGGATTTCTAAAAGAGTGACAAAGGTAAAGTACAACTAAAGGATAAATATTGAAAAGGTCATTGAAGTGGACCCTATATCAAGTCTAATTTTGTTTTGTTTAAAAACAAATTGCTAACCTGCAGGAGCTTGATTGGGCTAACCCGTCCCCCCCCCCTCCCCCTCTGACACTAGGGAACCACGAATGACCTCGAGAGGCACGGTATACTTACGATGTCGGCTCATATGTTAAAACATATAGCGTAACGTCACATGGATATTCAAGAGCGGAGTTTACAACGAAGGTGACTGTGGCCCGGGGTCGTTGAAGCCGACTTCAACGTAGGGGGCATATAAGCCACTTAGAAACTGGTAGATGTCGATTTAAATGACCCATAGTGAAACGAATCGGTATATGTCAAATCGGTTTATAACCTGGAAGATGTCGATTTAAATTGACATAAATTAATTGGTAGTTGTCGATTCCCCGTGATCTAATACAAATGGTCGGCCATACGCATGCATGCATGTATCCAGGGGGGGGGGGTAGGGAGCTTCCAAAAAGTGGAGGGGACACAACATCACAGGGGCACTTTCTCATTCCACATCCACCACTCGTTATGCTATAAACCGATACACACCGCCATATCACTATATTGTATATTATGTGTTAGTATGCTATCAATACTAGTTATTGAGATTGTACATTGTTACCCGGGGGCACTGGGGGCACGTGCCCCAGTGCCCCCCCCCCCGGCTCCTACCCCCTGCATGTATCCTGAGTGGCGGACGATCATTATACACTGTACTTGTTGAGAAACACGACTGACTGCTTACATTAACTTCTCTGCCTCGTTAATAACAGTATAAATTGTCAATTGCAATCAAACATAATGAGATGCAATTCCAAAAGACATTTTTCAAAACTAAAACATGACGTCAACTGGATTCCTTTCTTCGTTTCGAATTTCGGATCGATTTCGTTCCATCTGCCCATCGGGAGGAAGTGCCCTGAATCTTTTTACCTAAAAATGTTTGGTGCGATCAATGGCTGTGTACTCTTCTTAACAGCTCTTGTTAAAATTCATAACAAAACAACATCATCCAACGAAAACAAGTTTAAAATTTATTGGTGGCACACGTGAGATGTTTCAGTTAAAAAAAAAAAAAAAAAACCTTTTAGTCGCGAACCCGTCGAGAATTTAATAAAACGTGTTTCAGGTAATCATTCCCAGGGGACTCATATGAAATCGATTTGGCCCTGTCCAAAATTGGTGTAAAATCATACGGTAAAAGTGCCTATTTCCGCAGCTTGAGCTACACTGCTTTGCGATGAACGTTAGCGATATGGAAGAAATTATAAGAAATTTCTCTGATTCCTTCCCAAGATTGAATTGTGTCAAACAATCTATTTGCAACCAGGAGAAAAGTCTTGATGTGGAAAAGTCAAACAAAATATTTAAGAATTTGGAATATTTCTATATATATATATATATATATATATATATATATATATAAGAAATGAATGTGTAGCAAGTGGTATGACAGATATATAGTAAATCAATAAAGAATAACACACCAGAAAAATTCCGCTCGTGAAGTATATATATATATATATATAAAGCAACTCCCACTTACCCCCACCCCCCCTTCCAAAAGAATAAATAATACATAAAAAATATTTAATTTCTAACCAACATTTCTCCATCCATTTAGTATTCCATTTAGTATGTATGTAATCCAAACGCAAACAAATGTCATGAATTTATCGTACAAACAAGTATGATATATCTCACCTTATTCCCTCTCCCTTTCCTAATTTACTCCATATTTCAAGTAATCAATTCCTTGCGGAACCCCCCCCCCCCATCTTTATAAGGGAGAGAGTTAAACAAAAATGGCCTGACGGAGTCAAATGGATAGCCTATTTGTTCACATTACGATTAGAATTCCTTTTTTTGTTTGTACTGTACTTAACCAAAAATATGTATTTTTTCCCCATATATTTCAAGTCATTATGTGAGCAATGTTTGGTTGTTAAATTAAGGGTCGCGTCATGTCAATGCAACTGTTGTGGATATTACCCTCGGGCAATTTGTATAACCAGAACTTCCGTTGCTGTTAATCGTTATTTGTTAAAGCGGTGTATCGCATGATGAAAAAATGGATTAACAGTTACACACACACCCACCCCCCCCCCCCCTATCCCCACCACTACCACCAAAGTACCCATCTCCATTACATGTAGACTGTAAGAAAGTCATAGTCAAATAGCATGAAAGAAATGTCAGATTCCTGTTTTGCATTTTGTGTTAAATACGCATATGCAGTTAGTTTAATTGCCATCAATAAAATGCAGTGATTTTCGCAGTAACGTGAAAGAGTGCACGCAGAAAGCCTGTATTGCCTATATACGTGTAGGTTTGTCATGTAAGAAGCAGTACTTCGAACAGCTATTTATCTAGCCCGTCTAGTTGAGCAATTGAACCCCAGTATTAACAACAGAGTTTAGGGGCCGGGTTATTTCTGTTTGGGGGTTAATTGACACTGTTATTGGTCCTGATGGAGTTTAGGAGCGAGGTCCCCCGGAAGCTGCAGAATTCCCATATATAGTGAGTTTTCTCGTGCAAATTTCACAAAATTAAACATACATACAGGTAGAAAAAAGACGATGAATGTTGACATTTTAAATCCAGTTTCTAACTTCAATCGTTGGGGTGTGTCTCAATTTAAATACCATATACAGTCATTGGTATAAAATTTTTAATTTTACATCCTTTACTTGGTAAAGTTGGAAGCTTATAAAATCCAAGGTCAGTAGAAGTAAGCGAAAAATATCGCAAAACACGACATTTTGTTTTCAATGTGTAGCTACGACACCGCAACTCTTTGCTTCACTTATGTTCACTTATGGTACAAACATATCGACAATCCTAATTTATCAATACTGAATACAGTGTATCAGGAAAACGGTTTACATGATGTACCCCACCATAATGTTTGTTACGTGAATCCTCTTTCATCAATCTAAAAGAACTCTCCCTGGCCTATTTTTCCTACAGAACGGACATTTCTTCCACAAAATAGCCCTTAGCCTGTAACCAAGCCCCAATTCCGACATCAGGGTAACCATGGTAACGAAATATTGAAAAATGAGAGGAGAAAGACAAAAGTAAAGTAACATTTCACTGACATTTAACGCCGTCAATTTCACTTTAGGATATTGTGTGGCGGCAACACATTTTGAAAAGCCAATTTTGTTTGTCATTCTTGTCTCTAAACCAAAAATACCGTATGTTTTTACTCAGAGTTTGAACAGTAAAAGAAAGGAGTCGTCTGCTGAATTTATATACTTCTTAAAGCAGCATTTTGCGTCCTTTTCTATGATATTTCTCAACCTCACTGACTCCACTATGCCATAACGACCTACACAACTAGCTTATCAATTTAAATCTTACTTCAAATGGTGGCATGAAAGTCGAAAAATTTGCAACTTTCAACTTTGTTTTTCTCCAAGATATTTTCCGTTGGGATCCCAATAAACCTCGCCCATAATATGAATATTTAAACACTACGAACGTCATTGACCAAAACGTAATACAACACCATGCTTGATTTGTGTACAGTCTATATGGCAGTTGTACCAGGGAGTTCCATAACAACTCCCTGGTTGTACCATGGAGGTAAAAACAGTTTGTTTTACCTCCATTACATGGTTATACCAACGCAAAGTCTTGAATCTATTTTTAGCAACGGCTCATAACTAAACCTGCATCTCTGATTGGTTGAATTCAAACTAGTGGGTTTGGGGGAATTGTATGCGATTAATTTTAAATGTGGAATTTGTCGTGGACACTTTTCTCATTATCTGCAAATATCCTTTAATTACTCGCCAATTAACGTTGTTGGCAGGGAAAAACTTGGCTAATATCTTAGTTTGCTGTTTTGTAATTGATATATGTAAAAATATCGATGGACATGTCAAAAAAGTAGAAAACGGCGACCAAACGCAAAATGCTGCTTTAAATACCCTACAGGGCCCATTTGCACAATGCGCTTCCACTCTAAAAAACAACGAGATAAATCTGTCACCAATTGAGCGTCATAAACATGCCTGTATCTGCACCAATGCTGGGCAAACACGTACACACAATCTCGACACAAGACTACACAAATTAGACAAACATGTACAGCTATGCAGAGAGTGCACAATAAGGCTACACATTAGCTATCAGAACAAACAGTCCGTTGCCACTGTGTAGATTACACCGACCCATGCACAGGTCCTAATCCACGGGCCGAGGAACAGGGACGAGTAATAGTAATAATAGTAGTGAAATTGTTGGTGCCCCTCCCTTAACTGTTGGTGCACCTCTTTGATGTTGATACCCCCTCCTTAAATGGCTGGCACAACCCTTTTCAACTATATGCACCCCAACCTCTACCTTATATCTCCCACAAAGATAAATTGAAGATATGTTTGTTTGCCCACGTCTTTTTCTTTCCTCTTCACTTTACTGTGTAAGTTTTTTTTTTTATAGTTTTTTTTATTAAAAAGGGTTGGCAAAGTGTTGGTGCGCACCACTCTCGTTCATTCACAAGTGATTTTATTAAATGATATGCCGTATGCATATCATGTTTTGCCGAAATTTCCTGAGGAATGGGAGGACGGAAGCGGGAAAATAACGATGTGAATAGGGGTATTTGTTCATTGCGCCCTGATTTGACACAGTGCCTGCAGTGTCCCAACGGATTATAGAGGAACAACTATACCTGCAGCGCGCGACACATGCACGCGGTTTCCATTGCAGTATGTTCACAGCCTCCACCCCCCCCTTGCCCCTTTAATCCCAAGCGTTATACCATGCTCCCCGACGCACTTCCACCCCCATCAACCCACAACTCCATCCCACCCCACCCTCCCCTCTCGCTAATCTTCTCACTTCCCGTTAGACGTGTAATTGCCCTTATATAGTCACATCTATTTTCGTAAACTATAAAAAAAAAAAAAAAAAATGTTTCGAACCGTTTTCGTAATCACAGTATACGTTTTGCCACCTGACCTGATTCACTCTTCCTTGGTGACCTACTGTAACCAGGGAGTTGTTATGGAACAACTCCCTGCTGTAACAAAGAAATTGCATTTTTTTATCATTTCAGATTACAACACACAAAATTCAATCATTTTCACTCAGTAGGCCCTCAAATATTTAGTACCCTAGTCCGAGTGGACGTCACGAGTACTGTACTTGTTGATCCAAGTACTAGAATACCCATATCAAGTCACGAATCCAAGTAGTTCGAATCGAATCCGACCGCATCGTTGTAAAACGAAACCGTGTAGCAGTGCAAATGTGAGTCCTTAGCTGCATGCCCCCCCCCCCCCCACCCACCCCCAAATCTAAGGGAATCGTTAGGTACGTACAAGTTGTAAACCGAACGGATATTATCCTAATTAAGATCGCTTGCTACATTCATACCCGGCTTAAACCAGCCTAAACACAGATTTTGACAAAGTTCCTCTTCTTTACAGAACTTTTACGTGTTGCTTGATAACACATTTATGTGTGACAGTATATTGTATTCGCGCGATGAATCATAGCGCTAAAGCCCTTTCCTATAATAAATCAATATTATAAAATATGAATAGATTGTACTTACGTCAACATTCCTTGTTAAGTGTCTCCTCCACTCGTGGACAATCTAAACAGGCTGCAGCCACACATGCAGGCCTACTATATACGTTAGAAAGATGTTATAAATACTGGTTTAAAAATAGGACGTTGATACATGCTGGACGGCAGTTCGCTTATATATAAACAGTACATATATACGAATGGGTTGGCCAAGTCCATTATCAGAGTGCGTAGTAAATATTTATATACACCGAGGAAATGCCAGAACCATTTGAAAAGATAGAGAAACCCTCTGGCGTTAACGTATTATGGAGATGCAATGTCCCTCAAGTTCCGGTTAACCTAAGCCCTTGGCGATTCGTGAAACTTACTATGAATCTCCCGGGGCGAAGGTAGCGTTCCGCGAGGTACACACTGGGACACGCGATGAAGGAGGTAAACCGACGTAGGTATCGGTGTAGAGGCTATGATTAAAGGAATAAGCATTGTACGGGAACCTATAGGCACATGTCAATAGCCCCACTGTTGTACAACTCGAAAAAAAGATTTGAAGTTTTAAGGAGAATTAGTGCGTGGGCATTATAACGGTAACAGCAAGAGTACGTTTGGTGGGCGTTTGACCAATTACAGAATACGCGGTAACTAAGTTCTCGTCACCTAAAGACAAATGATTACATATAGGCCTACGTATAATATCATATATCGCGCTGTGCGGTTGTGTGAAAATTATCACGGTGAAAACACGGAACAGATGAGTAAGAAGTTACAGGCCATTACCTCGGACACAAAAGAATTTAATTCTGATAAGTGTTATATAATTTTAGTAGCCTACGTTTTATTCAGTATTTGCACACATGAAATCTTCAGTTAGCTCAAGTAGTTGATTGTGAACTAGATCACAAACTGTATCGCCATATGCAGTACATATACCGTATATCTGGATCTACATACAAATATCGTGTTTGATTGATCAAATTGTTTGATTGATCTAACGATTTATAATTCGATTACTAAACACTTTCATCGCTCAGACAAATTTTCATACTAGAATTATATATTCCTTTTCTCTACGATTTAAGTCTCATTCGAAAGTAGCCTACAAATGAATGATGGAAATGCGTCAGAGTGACGTCATCAAGGAGTTAAAAGATTTGATTTTTGTATTCATATTTTTATGCCATTGTCTGATCGTAAAATACCATTTTCAATAATGACGTCAGGAGAAATCGACAAAACAAAAGTGCAATCGAACTTACTAACCGAGTAATCAATATATATACAAGGTAGAACCATGTCTCGATCTATACCAATAACGTCAGCTATATCTTACAAAATAAACAGAAATATGTATATACATGAAGCACTGACCAGAGCGGGCATTGACGAAACACGAAGAAAAGTGTTTCATACAACTGCTATTGTATAGCGTAGGGTTGTTTTAATTATTTTTTTTTTGTCTTTCATTGTTATTTACTTATTATATTTCAATTTTTTTATTGATATTTTATTGAAGATATTTTCCACCTCTTATACAATATTATTCACACCACCTAATTAAAGACTCCTTTAATTTACCAAAAAGTAAATTGCGGTTGTACAATCAGTTAGTTGCCCCCGCCGATTGACGAACTTTGTAACAGATCATGCTTGCTATATTTATATACCGTAGTATATGATATCTTTCCTTTACTTGTGGAGAATGGTACCATCAGAATTAATAAGGGAACGCAAATCTAAACATCATCTTTCCCTCGAATGACGGAGATCTATGAGAAAAATAACTCTAAAGTCAAACTTCAAAGAAAATCTTGTTCCGTTTGGTAAATACCCTAGTTTAAAAGTCGCTTCTGTGAGCTGTCATTTTGTAACCCTCTGATGCTATAGTGGCCACTGGAGTCTGAACTCTTTTAACTTTTACTTGCTCTTTCTTTTTCTTTGCTCTGGTTTGGTGGTTCAATATCTTATATTCAGCAATTTGCAATATCCATCTCCATAATAAATAAAGAAATACATTTAAAAAAAATGGGAACACATGTGGCTCGATGACGTCATTTTTAGACTTGATTAAGTCTTCAACATTGTGTGAGAAGGAACATTAAATATGTGCTATCTTCCAAATGGAGTAGGCTCATTCTCAGCTGTTTAGATGAAGTTGTTCATGACAGTTCTCTCTATATCACAATGATGGGAAAGTTTGCGTCTTCTTCTAACAAATGCCAAAACAATGCAACTTTAACCTAGAGGCAACATCTCTCCATGACCGTGACTGTCTTCATTTACTTCGATACACAATGATATCACAAATTTAACAGCACGTTCATGTACCTCTGCAGTGGCACCATGCTAGCTCCAAAAACGAACCTCACTTTTTTCTAAGCTCGTTAGATGAGCTTTTCATGACAAGAATCGCTTCTCCTTTTCAAGCTCTTCAATGTAATTGTTGTAACCGTCTCTCGAGGACCCACCTCCTACTTTTTGGAGCTCTATGCAAATTTGGTTACCGGGATATGACAATCAAATCTTTTCAATTTTGTGAACCAGCTTTTATTCTTCTCCCAATGGTCAAGAGTCCAGAGTGGACCACTTCATGCCTCCCATCTTCAAAAGTTTTCTTCTTTGGGTAAAGATTTTCAAACTGCTTGACACTTGACGGAGGACAAACACTCAGCTATTTCCGGCCAGGGATTAGTGATTTTTCTTCTTTACTCGAAGTCATTAAATGAAGGGTGGCCTGTTGAACAGTAGAGGTATAGCTCTCGAACGATACAAGGGGGGTTACGTTTTCAGTTTACCGCGTGTACTTAGTTGTTTTTTATGCAAGCATGGTTTTATCTTTCGAAATGTTTTAACTCGATTCGTTCTGATGTATGACCAACTCCTTGGTAAAAGGATTGCGTCTCACAATGTCATGGAATGCCTTGAAATTGATCGTCTTCTTGTAGCAATTTTTAGGAAACTCGGCGATTATTACTCACGCTACTAAGCCTATACGATTATACAATTTATCAAGTTATTATGCATTTCTTATCGATATTTATTTTTGCAACAAATGAACATCAAATGAGACACAACCCTGACCATCTTTATCGGTGTATGTGATAAAATTTCGATGAAAATCTTATTCCATTTGGGAGATATCGCATGTTTAACACATTCCTTCACACTTCACACATGGCTGAAGGCTTGACCAAGTCTAAATATGACACTGTCGAGCAACATGTATTCGCTTCAATTTACCATGTATGATATATATAAATATATATATATATATATATGGGCGATTCCATGCAAACAGGGACATGACTCCAAAAATTAAAGAATCATTTCTGACCCAATATTTTGCTTTTAATTCATGCTAAGGTATTCAGGGTCCAGATCAGAAACTTTTTCCTAGCATACAGTGTCATTTTACCCAAACAAAGTGCAGTGATAACTCACTATGATTCTGCAATTAAAATGCAAGTGAGCCTGTGTGGATTTTTCAAAGTCCCATATTCCCTTGTATGAAAGTAACTTGCACAAGTTTGAAATATTTATGAGTAATACCAAGTATGATATTTTAAAATCACATCACATTGCCCATTCACCGTTTTGGTTTGTAGGTATATGGCTGTAGTTAAAAGGCGTCTATGTTGACATGTAATGCGAGTTACCGAGCAATCAAGATTTTAACATTATTGCTCTCCTGGAGGCGATAATTTTCTGCCATTCCATATTTTGCTTTTAGCCCAAGTACTGAGTATAACAATAGTCAAAGGAATAGAAAGTCCATGCATATGTTGATATGAAGGGCCACTGAAAGCTGTAATGCGAGTTACCGGTAATGCGAGTTACCAGTGCTGTAATGCGAGTTACCACTGTAATACTGAAAATAATTGAATATTGCCATATGACAAAGAATACAAAACAGTTGATCCATGATGCTGAATGATAAAACAAGTTGAAAAACCCCATTCCAGCTTTAGCTACCATTTAAATTGTGTGTAAATCATTGGAAATGAACATTGCCATTATTGTTCATCACATATTTTAATTTGGCCAGCAATTATTAGTAAAATAATTGACAGAGGTATAAGTATGGTTGTTTATTTGTTGCTACAATGCTTTTAGACTTCTACAATGGTTCTTCAGAGCAACTAATTCTCAAGAATTTGATGAATGAAGATGAAAATACTGACTGGGCAATTTGTAATGCAACGTACCGTAATGCAAGTTACCAGATTCTTCCCCCCTCCCTACCACTTCTTAAGTTGTTTTATATTTTGTTGTGCTACAATGTAAACTTCAGGATATAGTAGATATCTAGTACATACATTCAATTCAACAAAACATTGTTTGTTTGTTTGACTAAACTAGTAAATGTCCATTTTTGCTGTGTACTTTTTGTGTAATGCGAGTTACCGATTTTGTTTATCCCCCTGTCATAAACTAGACTAGTACTTTTTGATATATTTAATTATTTAACTTAACATATATTGTAAGTCACCTTCCACTAGAAATATTAGTTTCAGCATTTTATTTTCCATTTAGATTTCATTGATGACTGGACAAAGTGAATTGCGAGTTACCGTAATGCGAGTTACCGGATTATTTCCCCTTCCACACCACATCTTAAGTTGTTTCATATCATTTAGCAGTTTGATGTAAACACCAGTAGAATAGATATCTACTACATACATTCAACTGGATACAACATCTTCTGTTTGAGTAAACAACTGCATTGAACTTGCGTCAATATTTGATGTGTCCTTTTTGCGTAATGCGAGTTACTGATTTTCTCAAGAGCACCATGCATAAGACAAAGCATTGCCATCACCCCTAATAATTTTCGATCATAGCTTTGAGTGTTGGCTATAATACCACAAATAATCAACCTGCAATACTATTCCTTGTCCAAGCTGCATCACTTAGACTATAAAAAAACATGAAAAAGTGTAATGCGAGTTACCGTGGAATCGCCCATATATATATATATATATACATATATATATATATATATATATATATATATATATATATATATATATATATATATATATATATATATATATATATATATATATATATATATATATATGTGTATATTGGAATGTTAAGTTTCTGTAATGGACAGGGCTTTACAAATGCTGACTCTAAAGTTATTAACAACGTATATCATTACCACTCTTCCTTGATTATATGAAGAGAATTGGCATTGGCATTATAACATCACATACTTCATGACAGCTCACAAACGGAAGATTTTTCTTAGCTCTTTGGTGGGAGGGTGGGAGATGTTCTTCACATATCAGGTCATATAAGACAAAGATGATAGTAGGTTTTTGTCCGCTCTAAGCTTGCAAGTAGTAAAGTAAATTACATTCCAAGGAAAAGCCTGGGATTTTTTTTTATGCAAATGATAGTAATAGTATTAGGGGAATATATTGCTACATCCATAGATGGACTGCGTCGTGTTCAGTTGGAAATTCCATTTCTGATGTTAAATGTCTTAACTAAAAAAAGCAAGTTATTATCCAAAACGGTATAAAATGTTTCAGATTCGTATATGCAATACTGAGGAGTAAAGAAAGATATAGCCATGGGTTGGGAGGGGAGGGGGGCTGGTGAAATCTGGAAAATTCTCAGTCAAAAATAGTTATGAAGAAATATAAAATATGGTCCGTGACTATTTAACTGCCCATGATATCACTGCCCCCAACCAACCCCTACCCCCTTCCTGGCGCTCTTTCCCCAACTTTTTAAATGCTCTCCTTGGTAAGAACATGGAGTTAAAAACAGATTTTTACCTCCATGGTTAGAATGATTGGTATCTAGCTATAGTCATGTCTTGTTACAAACTGTCGATGCTGGACCTGCTGATACCAACCATGGAGGTAAAAACAGATCAACTAACTGAGAACTCTTTGATTACATATATAAATATATATATACTAACATGAATTGCGTCACTATGTCAGAAGTTGCCAGAGCATATGCGTTAGACATAATATATGTGGCGTATGTTTTTTCATACTCCCCCCCCCCATGTGATAGCTGATGGTGTATAGTGGTGTATCATATGACACTTGCAAAATTACATGCCAAGGCATAGTCTAAGTTTAACTTGTAGAAAAATGAGCATAGTGCTTTGCTGCTTTCTCAGCCTTGCGCCTGCAAAACAAGACGGTTAGGGAGAAAAGAGAACTGGGGCCGGGAGGCGGGGGGGGGGCGGGTGGATGGATGGAGCAGAAGAAGAAGAGAGATAGAGAGCAAGTTGATAAGGAGAAGGCCTGTGTAAATGAACGGCATTTGTGCTACTATTTTATAGAGCTGAAATTATACACCATGTTATCAAAACCGATAGGCTGGACTTTATAAAAAAATCAACCTCCTCCTCCTCCCCCCCCTACCCCCACCTTCCTCCACGCACACCAAATTAAACCCCAATAACTTCGACATACGTACCCCGAAAAGAACAAATTATAGCCTTCAATTGTACAGTATGGCTCACAATAAATTTATGACTGGCTTTCCTTTAATCCTCTGTCAGTAATAAAATTCTGATCCCGTCTTGAGAAAGAGTTATCGACTATACACAAAAGACTGGAAACTATAAGTATAAAAGCGAATATCCAATTTAGCCAATTGTGTAAGTCCATTCAACCATGGAGGTTCAACAAGCATCCTCAAGTTGATTCAACTCAAGGCTTGGTTCTTTATAGACATTCTTTGCAACGTAGCGGTTCCTTTTGCGTCGTTTGCGACCAGAAAAAGAATGAAAGAAATATACTATAACGCACATCCATTGTAAATATATCGAAAAAGATTGCCTGTGTTTCTGCATGAGGTGTTAAAATCCTACCGCTGAGTCGCTTCCAGATATCGTATTGTTCCTGGCATTATATAGGTGTGCATACCTTTTATCAAGAGATTTGAGAATCCCAAGAGAGGAGGCACCAACACAAACGGTCAAGGCGGTAGATTCTTTCATCCGTTCAAAGAGGGATTGAAACGATTGTAATTGAAACCGTCTTCAGTAAATAGAACCCACAAAACGTTCTTTTTTTCTTTCTTCCTTTGCTTTTTTTTTTTTTTTTTACCTTCACGAGGTTCGATACTTTGGTTACTTGAAACTGTTAAACTGGCAAAAGAGCAATTTCACACTTCTGGTAATCACCGAGCCGACTAATTTTGCGGTAAGCAAATAAAGTTGCACACGAACATATACTTTAGTTTTTTCACTGTTCTGGATTTTCCAACTCACTTCAATTTCAATTATATATATATATATATATATATATATATATATATATATATATATATATATATATATATATATACATATATATACATATGTATATATATATATATATATATATATATATATATATATATATATATATATATATATATATATATATATATATACATACATAACGCTTCTCGTTGCCTTTCCTTCCATTTGGTGTGAAATACATATATAAGAGCTTCTCAAGAAAAAGCGCATTTCACATAACGCTGTACATATGTATATACCTGCAGGCTCAGTTATGAGGCTTGCAACAACCGACAAGGACGGTAACCATGCAACAACTAAATGTGGTTTAGTTTTCTTTCCTTTCTTTCTTTTTTTCTTTAGCTACTTTTGATTTCCTAATTTACAGTTTAAACTTACCTGAATTGCATGATTCTGTATTTAAATATGTTGATTATAATTTGATTGTTTCGAACTTCGACGTCATACTCCTAATCAGAAAACATCCCTATCGTTGCTCAGACCGATCTTCTGTAGGCGTGCAGAAAGAGTTTGGTGCATTGGCTCGCCTACGCCAGAATCAATTGTTGCACTATTTGTAGCACCACCGACTATCGTGAGGTCAAGAACACCACCAACTTCGGCATGTCATGGGAAGTTCGATCTACGCCCTGCTTTTTGCGGCGATATGGTGATAAAAAAAAAATAGCCACAGATGAACTGTTCAGGGGAGGCTATAGTAAATACTGACCAAAATTTAACGATCTGAATTAACGGTTATTGAATTCTATTTTAACCGCGTTTAGTTCATCGACTCACTCTATTCATTTTATTCCGTACAGTGTACTTGATGCATATATGCAGTATACGAACGACAATGTTAATGCCACGGATTAGTACATTCACCAGCAAGTGATGAGAAAAGAAGCAAAAAGCTGTGGTTTTCTATTTCCCAGAATTATCGTTACCTAAGTTCAGATGAGATCGAAGGTTATAAAGTTGATTAGTAAACCTGTGGCACAGGTTTATGCCTGACATGAATATGTCTGGCATAAATAACAGTCAAATCAGGGAACTTCCATTCGTTAATTGACTGAACTAATTAGCTGTCAAACGTTGATTCGGGGGCGCCACACACAAATGATGGTTTGGATTGATTCCGAACAATTCGTATAGTAGGCATATGTACGTCAATTTTGATAAAAAAAAAATACGTAACATTGAACGAACTTGAAATGGCAAAACATACTTTTTTATTTTCAAATGAGCCATCGTTAAAATTGGTCGGTCACTTAAAATCTGTGACTTGTTCCTCCACCTGTGCAAAGCAGGCACCGGTCAACTTTTTGAATGCAGAACATCGGTCGCACACTATTCGCTTTGATCGGCTGACGGTTATGTGGCATCATTTGCCCTGCTGACACACTCGGTAAGGTCAAGGTATGTCCCTCCTGGGGTACCAAAGAGGCCAACGCTGGACAGCTGAGTATACATTCAACGTACCCTATGGCTTCACTAAATTAAAGATGTAGGCCAACGGTATATATCTTTCTATACTCAGAAAACGTGGTTGCCGTTATACTGGGCAAAACAACATCGTTGACAAAACAGTTATCTTGGTGACATAAGCCTAAGTTTTAATCAGATCTCTGATATGTAAGTAGACCAAGTCCAATTAGTTTTCAATTTACACCGATCCGAACAATTTCATGCTATTATATGAAGCTTATATTATTTAAGCCTTTATGGATAATAGAGCATCAAGATCTTATTTAACGACTGGTTTCTATAGCAACCTGCCGCCCAACTATTCACTCTCGAATGCATGGTAGTATAAAGGTTCCCTGACAAGAATTTCTCAGTCTTGCCCCGCCAAACGTAGTATCTACAAAAGTATCCAAGTGTCGTGAAGGGAAGAAAAACAAAAATCACCATGTTACATTATAGTGAATGGATATGTGTGTTACGATAGTTCAACATTGTAAACTGAAACAAAGCGGGTTCCGAGTGAGTAAATTCAATTACAGACTATATTTTGTTACATGTGTGACATCGTGGTATGGTATGCAGGAGGTGCGATCGTAGTTTAGTTTGCCTTTCTTTATGTTCCATAAACGCAATGTCAGTATAACACACTGATCTGAACAGTATACTGGTAAAGCAACTAACACAGTGAACACCTTGAATGATTCACCGAACCATTTTCCATGGACTACGGTGGCCCATAAGAAACCCATGATGAAATACATACCTAAAGGGCGCCTTGATAGAACACAGATACAACAATAGTAAAGAATAAAGACATGGGCAATGGGTAAATGAAAGGTCATTCAGTAAATTGGCTCCAAATAGTATGCTTAACTTGCTCAAAGCTCTCAAAAGTAGGCTTCTAGTTTCCTTGAGGTCCAAATTAATAATAAAAAAATAGAGATCATATGGCAAGAGTAGTAAGTCGTCGGATTTTTGTGTTAACTTATCGCAATGTATTCTTTCTTGAACTTTGAAGATGAGCAAATGTGTGACCAATAATTTTTAATTCCTAAGTGCACATTTGCTAGGAATGACAATATTTTACATCATTTCGTTCTTCTCGTTTGTTTGTGGTAGGCGGTGGGGTGAGTGTATGGGATGTTACAGCATTTACAAGAGGCTAGCTCTTGAAATGTACTATTTGCTGTTGTAACTATTCTTGTTTATCTAGTTTTTCATTCGAATTCCTATAACGTCTTGAATTCATCATACTTTAGGACTCTGCAATTTCTGTTGCCCACTGTAGCCCATGGAAACAATATAATAATGCGGACTGTGTGCACTGGATATATTATACACGGTGGACAACATTCGCTGCTGCACCGGCCATGCACGTATTTACTTTAATTTCCACTTCCGCATTAACGTACAGTATAGTAGCAGCTATACTACACTGCAGCCTAACTGAGTTAGTCAGTAAGGCCTTTGTAAGGTTAGACACATTCTGTTATTGTTTTGAAGCAATCATTGGTAAGTATCGTCGAAAGTAAGAAAGCAAATAGTTTATCGTGTAACTCCAAGGATGTAAATATAACTCGAACATATGAATAGTAGAACCAGGCTAGGCGAAAATCGCAGTTATATGCAACGTTAGGATGTTAATTTAGGCTACAGTAAAACGTATACAAGCTTAGCTTTACATTTAGGCAAGGCCTTAGTAACAACTTGGAATTTGGAATTAAAGGATTACTTATACAGGAATGGGTGCATGGGGAGGGGGTGGGGATATCTTGCACGATCATTATCTTCTTTTTCAATTTACTTCCGGCCTGAATCTTGTTTATTATCTGTCAATATCTTTGTTGAAAGCTTCATTGTTTTTGTTTTGCTTTATGGTCACTATCCCATTAACAGTATTCTGTTTTCTAGTGTCCTTCATATTATGCTATTTTCTACTGTACTGTGTTTTATGTTTTCTTCTGTAATATAATGTATAATAAATAAAAACTAATAAAACTTAATATGGGTAATAAATTTGAATTGACATGGCTTGTATTTGTAACTTGCATGTTGTTGGGACCTCAGTATTACTAGCCTGTATCAATTGTGCCATGCTTTTAGAAAAAATCATTAGGCCTACATGATTTTACCATAAAGACAGAAAGTAACCCAAACTTGAAGTGTGCTAGCAAGTCCCTCAATGATTATTTCACAAAAGTGCCGTCAAATGATGATATAAATTTGTCTTAATTTGGCCTCAAATAGCTGTTTTGTCATTACAGTAGCATACTTCAAAGGCCTATATCAATATAGCTTCCTATTTTACTTACTGTATTTGCAAAAAAAGAAAGGATAGTATTTAAAAAAAGTTAAGGTCATCCATATAAATTTCAGACCATTCCATTCCTTTTAAAGCCACTGAAGACTCGCCCCAAACCGCGTGCCGCGCTCTGAAAAAGTTAACTTTCCATTGCTTGCAAATGACGTTTTCTTCTACAAAATGCAGGCATTAATGAAACGTGATACCTTGTTATTTTTTATCTAGACCTGAGATGGCCACGCTGCTATGTACACTGTGTTGTGGGTATTAACCGTAGATGTATGTATTGACTGTACACTAGTGTCTAATTACCGACGGTAGCAAGGTGCAGCATGTATTTTCTGGGATTGATGGTGGTGTCTAACACTTCTGTTACACCTCATTCGAAACTAGGTCAGATTACCGGCATGAGACGTTTCTTTGTGCGCGAGTCTTCACACCCTTTAAGTAGACTGTCCCATAATCGGAACTGGTCATCATTATGAAGATAATGCTATGGAAATTGCTCAAGTTTCTTTCCAATGTTTTTGTCAAAATATGTAAAAGTGCTAAAAGAGATATAAAAGGGGGGGAAAAACAAGGAAACAAAGTTAAGTGAAGGGTTGTTAGCACACTGTCATACTTTAGAATCTAATTCAATGGCTGACTATCCCAAGTGAGTTATGTACATTTTATGTCAAGAAAGTGAAGAACTTAGATCTTACAAAAGACCCATCTTTTTTGACCATTCAGGTTTGGAAAATTGATGGAAGGTGGCAGAATTTCCATGTAGAGAATGTTAGCTATTATGCCATTTTGGAAGTTGAGGTACTAGTAATTTATCTGGTCTAGTGTGGCAAACTAATTGCTTATCAAAATGGTTGGATTGTTTATACACAGATACAAGGATGATGAAATCATATGCAGACCACATAACCTTGATACTCCTGCTACGACCTTACCTATATGATGTACAAAATATTTGCTAAAAATTGCTACCCAATATGTAATAAATTATTGAACAATAAGAAGTGATTTCTTGCAAGCTGTGCTTGGAGTACAGATGGTAATTATACAGTAGTTTGGAAGGGATAGTTAACTTCATAAATGTAAAATAAGAAACATAAAATTAAAAGTAAAAAGAAACAAAAAAAAAAGGAGGCTTTGGGAACAGTGCTTGAAGATGGAAGACATGAAGTCTGTCTGACAATCTCTGTGTACGACTTACAGTAGGCATGAGGACTGTTTACTGTTGATGTAAGACAAAGAGAAAAGATACACAAGAACAAAGAACCTTCTTTGCTCCTTTATTTTATGCAAGTTAGTATAAAAATAGTCAAAGCTATGTCACATGTACTGAAAGACAAAATATAACCTCCATGTTCGGTGGGCTCTTTTAGTACGATTTGATACAATTTCAGTTTTCTTCAACTTGCACACTAACAATGTGGCAATGCTTTTCTAATAGACATGTATATATTTTGGTAGTAATAATAATGATAATAACATTGAGGATTTATAAAGCGCAGACATATCCACCGATAACGGTGCTCAAGGCGCATCACAATATTAACCTGGTCAATGATAACCTGTCAAACATAGAGACAATCCCTCCACATGGCAGCAGCTAAACAGCACCCAGCTGACAGTTTTTATCTCCCAGATCCCCATATTATACACCTGGGTGAAGAGATGCAATGAAGATGAAGTGCCTTGCCCAAGGACACATCGCAATGATCTGAACCTGCAATCCTTAGATCACAAGTCCACTTGTTGTACACAATTTTCAGACTGTTTTTCTTCTCTCTTTGTTCGTTAACAGTTTGAAACCGTCAGGATGGAAGTTGTCCAGATAAATATGGAAGATGGGCCCAGCTCTGCTCAAAGAAACCCAAACAGTCCGTCCATAGAAGAGTTGGCTGATGACTATTTCTCTTCGGTGAATTCGATAGCTCGAAAGTTTATCATCGAGAAGCAAGAAAAGAAGGAGAGTCTAAAGGAGGATTGGAATAATCTCAACCAAAATGAAAAGGACAAATTTATCAATGATTGGTTTATAGATGAAGGTATACGACTGAGATATGAAATAAGAATGCAAGGAATGAGGTCCGCTCCCACAAACGAAAGTGTCTTTGAGACCTACCCGAAACTGAAAGTTCCTTGTGGAGCCAAAACAGTGCAGTATCCAGAATCAGAACAAACAAATCAAGTAAGTCAGAATGTCGTCCTTATGTTTAACTCTGAGTTTATTTTGGAAAAAAATCAATCGTTGCTTTTGACAGAACTTTTGATAATTTCATCACAAAATACACACAGCCATGAAAACTGGAAATTTGCTGTCTAATTGTATATTTATGGATTCATTCTGACCAATTTATTCACACCACCACTGTCTTGATTGTTTGATATATCTGCTTAAAAATTCCTCATTCTTTACCACATACTGTAGCCAAAGTTTAGAAAAAGAAGCAGTCTGTTCATTTTGTTAACTGTATAAAAGACTGCATTAGAGCACTGGAAAAAAATATATAAAAGATTAGGAGACATTTTTCAGTTATTTAATGATGTCAGAGAGATTGGAGATCGGAAGAAATCTGTACAGTACTTCCTCCTGATAATGTTTCTGTACTGTCAAGTTGTCAATATTGACCATCTCTTGTTCAGTGCCATGAAGAGATTAGTAATTCAACTTCGTTCAATTCATTTTCAGTTTCAAATAAGTTTCTCGAATCTTTGAGTAGCAACCACACAAGATACGGTACAGTTGAAACAGAACGTTTATGAAGGGCACTAGAAACCAGAAATACTGCTAATCAAAGTTAACAACCAAAGAGAAGAATTCTCAAAGCTTAAAACAATTTACAAAGATCTAATTAATTGGGAGGAGAGTTTTCCTTCCCTACATTTACCATGTCATTATACTGATTGCGTACAGTCGCTCAATGTTTAAGAGCCAAATGTTAAACAGGTTATGGCACTGTACAAACTGGAATCTGACAAAGTTTACAAAGATATATCCTGTTAGTATTAACTAAGTTTTTATTTACTTTTTTTCTTTCAGATTATTACATGGCGAGATGAATTTTCAGCACCATTCTCTTGGGACACTAAGGTAAGAGTTCTATTGTGTTGCAACGATGTATTTAAATGATATGAATTTCATTTTCAGTGAAGAAGAAATCATTGTAATTACTGAAGTCTGTTTGCTCTTACTTTTTGGTTCCTTATTGAAGGCAATAGGAATGTTTATAATGGTGTGTTACAAAAGCTTGATGGACTGGTGAAGATCATATTGAAAAATGTAAGAAATGTTGGTAATTTGAGAATTTTACAATTTTTGCTTTTTCAGGGTGGTATAAAATATGAAAATGTGTGTAGTTGTTAAAATAATAGAAAATAATCAGCGTGTTTGCTGTCAAATGCTAGGAAGGTGTCTTCAGGCGATCCAATTGCAAGTTTAATTTACGGTGATGTTGATTAGGTTTGCTAAAATTGCAAGCAAATTGATGACCAGACTCTTGCAATTGCTTTCCCTTTAATAAGCACTGTATTCAGTAAAACTTCAGCGAAGCGATTGAAGAATTAAACCAGCTCATCGTTTTTTATCCTCTGAGATATACTAAAAATCCGAAGTTTAAATTGACATTGTGCGCAAGTTGCCACTTGCCAGTGCGTGTAAATTCTTTTATACCTAAACAATTTCTGCAACATTAAATTGACTTAGTCAAGTTACAAGGCAAGTATTGAAAAAATGTTTATAAACTTTTAGAATTTCCAAATTGTTTTCTGCTTGTGATTAATATTACAATGATGAAAACAAAAACTATCTGAGCAAGTAAAACATTAAATAAAGGGATGAAACAAACAATCACCCCTTATTAATGAATATTACTTCAGCTTCGATCTTTGATGCTCCTGTTACATTACTGTACTGCACAAACACTGTATTTTTGCTTTCTATGGAACATAGCACATTGAGAGAAAATATTGTAGTGTAGTTATAATACCACAAATTATGTTTTTCTTTGTCTTACACCACTGTAGGCAAATCATGTCATGGTATGAAAGTGAGTTATGAGTAAGTCATGAATCACATAATTTAAGAATATTTTGAAAGCGTCTCACTGGCCAGTTTGCATACCACATATAAAAAGAAACTAATGGTGTGTCTTGCACTTATCCATCCAGGGAAAAAAAAATTGTATTTTTTTTCCGTAGAAGATCGTGCTAGGAGCAAAACATCAGGCCCTCTAACTTTAACATATTTACCTGCAGTACACAGGATTTTTGCAGAGGATAAGCAGATTGCTAACATTTTTGTTTTTGTCCTCTCATAATTTATTAGTAGTATTAGTCTGTTGTAGCTTTATTCCTGCGTTGTCAATTTTTGCCAATGGTTTTATTCTTCTGAATCTCTTCTTTCTTTTCTCCAGTGCCAACAAAACCTAGGACTCTATGCAGAAGAACAATCCTCAACATTAGATTCCTCTGATAGTAACCTCAACTCTTCCCAAGTATCCACGGATCTCGATAGCTCGGAATTGTTTTCAAGGGTAAAGGTATGTGTTTGTTGCATCCACTTTTGAGTTCATTAATACGTCTCGTATATGTCAACTCACCACAATTTCCAAACTCTATCAAGCTGTGATATGACTGGACTCTTCCCAAGTTTTCACCAATCTCTATAGCTACAAATTGTTTCCAGAGTATGGTATGTGTTTGTTTGTTTAATCAATGGTTTATGAACACCTCCCATATCCGTCAACTCGACACAATTTCGTTACAAAACCAAACTCTTCCCAAGTAATCCCAGATCTCAATATCTCTGAGCTATTGTCAAGGGTAAAGGTAGATTGTATAATCTAGGGCTCATTCAAATTGTACTTCTCATACTGTATCACATCTCACTACACTTTCTAGTACCTTCATGCTGTGATATGAGAGAAACACGGGAATCGTATGAAAGCTGGACACTTCCCAAATTTCCACCCATCTCGATAGCTACGAACTGTTTCGAAAGTAGTGTTGTGTAATTGTGTATCTAAACAAGGTGCTAACTACACCTCCAATTTGTGAACACACCTCATGCATTTGGTTTTTTCAAACTGTGGATACCACATTCTCTAGCAGGTTGGATTCATCCTAAGTATTCACTGATTTTGATAGCTCTGAACTATTATCAAAAGTGACAGTATTTAGTCAATTGTATGTTAAAGCAAGGCTTTGTTGACACCTGCCATATGTGATTGCACAGTCATGCTAGTTCTTTGGTCTAGATATATGAGGGAAGGTGTTGCTCATTACGTAATTGACCAGTGCTTTGGGTGAGTAAAAGTGCTGTTACATTGGAAGCAATGAAACCTGGCATCTCGGAGGTTGTAGGTTCAAGCCCTGGCTGGCTAAAAGCAAGGTGGGTTTTCATCTAGGTGGACCCCACAGTTTTGACCCACCCTCCGTTAAGTGTAACTTACAAACCATTTATTTGGTTTCTCCCATATATGGCTCCTTATGGTATTCAAAAAGTCTGCCTCTTGGGCCTACCATTTATTATGGAAGTATATGCTCAAACTGATTGAATACACTCAAGTGCAAATGGAGATGATTTGACCCTATTTGTATTATAGAGCTTAAAATGAATTCACATGCTGAGATGCTAATTGTGACCTCACACCTCGGTTTCTTACGCTCTGCTTTCTCTTCTTGTATTTTCTCGATGAAGGATAAAACGAACAGACTAAGCAGTGGAGATGTAAACATTCACGTCAATCCTACGTTCAACCTGGAGTCAAAGGTGACGGGGAATACTTCAAATTCTCAGGCGAGGAACAAACAAGAATCTCAGCCGGTGATGACTCAGCCGAAAGCTGCTCAGAAACCGACCAATCATCAGGTCAAGAAGCCTACGACAAACGGAGGGGCTACCGTACCCGTTCATAAACCTGCTCAACCGCCCCCCGTCGCCCCAGGACAGGTGATGGCGAGAACGAATCTAAACTCCAGCCGTAATTCGCAGTCATCGATCAGCAGCAGATCTAGTTATTCGTCTACATCCTCGTCCCGTCCGTTACAGCCACCTCCCTCCAAACCCGTCGCCATGGCAAAGCCCTCGCAGCCGCCTCCGACGGCACCTGCGCAGCGACCGGCCGACAACCCTCCTCCGCCTCCCTCGGCTGGAAAGACCCAAAGTCTCCAACGAGGTCTACCAAAGAATGAGACACCACGGTCGGCCCAGTCTTCCCAGCCATCGGTGAGGAAACCTGCAGACAAAGGCAACGAACGGAAGGTCTCTTCGGAGGGTCCCAACGTGAAGGATTCCAAACTCGATCTGAATAAACCAACGGCTAGAGACAGCACAGAAGAGGGCGACAAACCCACCGATAAGAATGCATCCGAGAGTGACGAGAAGGTACGTGTCACCGTTACGGGAAACGATAATGTCCTTAAGATCTTACACTGTGTACCACCTGTCATACATTTATGGGGAGAGGAAGGTTATCTGATAGAGAATATAGCTAACAGTCTCTCAGTTTGAACATTATCTTTCAGGTTTTGAGAGAAGTTGTAAAAAATTCAAATATGTCAAACAAAGCTGCACTGGAAATTATCTGAAGTTTATCCCAAACAAGTAAAAACTGTCTATTTGACGAAACTCCTCTGATTCACATTATTTTCCGAAAATAAAATTGCTGATGGTACTGACAGAAATCTATTGATCGCTAGGGAATTGTTATGATTCGCGAAAATGTACGCAAGAATTGTCATCTGATATCCTCATATCTTTGGTCTAAATCTTTTCTTCTTCTTCTTTTTGGTTTTACAGGTGGACACTCATAGCAGTGCAGCCTTTGACTTCCTTCTACAGTGGTAACCATAGCAACATGCAGATTGGAGCTGCCTTCACAGTCACCCACTCTAACAGTGAGAGGGAAGTACTCAAGATATTCACACCCTCATTATAAGTGTGCTAATACCTTTATGCTGGTCACTAATGTAGTACAGGACATACATACATGCATCGTTATTGACTCAGTAAATAAGTAGAAGAGCCTGTCCACTCAGCCAAATGTAACCTCCGCATGAAACACTGTGCAGGCATAAATATATGGTTTAATAGCATGTAAGAAAATATTAAACCACTTGAAGTTTCATTGAAGTATTGTACAAGAAAGGTGAAGGCCATCCGGACTCGATTTGTTATTCACAAAATCGTCCTTGTGGGGTTAAATTTATCTCTGTATAAGTAGAAAAGCATGAAGACCACGATAAACACTAATGTATACACACACCACACACAAACACACACTCACTAATCAGTTTCCGATATGCGGCGACTCGTGTGGAATTAATCTGGTTCCCCTTGCCTTATATTGTTTTTGGTATTTTTGGTAGAAATAAGTTTTGTATGTCTAGGGACTTCTTGTCTATGCAAACCTCTGAATGTTTTTATTGACTGTTGTTTGCATGAACACTCATAATGTTGAACCTATCCATAACATATCAAAACAAAATCAGAAAAGAAGCAAGAAAAATGAAGGCAATAGCAGATTAGGTATAATAAAAGTGGTAATGCAAATACTGCCCTAGTGGTGTTCTTTGCTAAAAATCAAGCGAGATGTTACACTATATGATGATAATGTTAGCTTGTGTATATGGTAGCCAACATAATGAAATAAATAAATTGAGGTATTTTGCAAAGGGTTTCTCCAGTCATGCCCAAAATTCGACAGAGGGCAGTGTAATATCAGTCCTTTCTAGGTCTTTTAAAAATTCCACAGGCTGCAGTCTGTGCTGACCATAATAGTTCTGTCAGTTGAAAAGTCTAGTAGTATGTACGATTTGTTCGCACAAAAACATGTTTCTGGAAGTTTCCAGTCCAGCTAACTATTTTAAGCACTCAGACTCGTGTCTTGAAAAGCGCGTCCTTCGTTCGTCGAAACCGCACAAGTGGAACATTGAAGTAGTCAATCACTAGGCCCGTCAGTATGCAAGTTCATCTGGGCTGTTCGCAGCTTGTGGTTGCAAGCATGCTACCATATATCAGAGATTGTTTAACAGTACAGGTAACACGCTTTGGGACCGATATGATGGCGCCCTCTTTCAAAGTATCGGAGCTCCCCATAGTCTCTAACTCATAAATGTTAAAGACCTCTGAGGTATGACGTGGATCGATGTTATTTAGATATTATAATGAAAAATACAACAACAAAAAACACTGCTATGTGATTGGATGATGGTAATGAAACTATGAATTCTGCTCAAAGAAGCTGTTGGTGTTTTTGAAGTAATTAAAGCCTCCTGCAAAGCAAGCCAAACGTGCGCAGTAGCAACCTAAACCTTTAGATAAATGCATCGAGTGCTTCGACTTATTTTCATCCTGAGAATAATGAGAAATATGGTGGTAGGATTTTGAGTTCATAAAATAGTACAAACAATTTTACTGGTAGCATGTTGCAATACTGTAATGTTATTATTTATGTCCTAACTGCAAAAGATATTAAAAAATATCTAGACTGAATTTCTTCTATCTACTTAGAAATTTCTACGGAATTTTTTTTTCATGAAGGTTAGGGTCTCCGCTTATGTGATTGTGGCACTTTTGATATACAGAATAATGAAAAAGTTCTGTTTTTTTCTTGTGAAGGGTAGAAACTATTAAAGATGCAAAAGGGTAAAAAGGAAAGGGATAAAAAAACAATGTTACCTCTGATATAAAGAAGATAGGAGTTTTAGTGTGGTACTATGGAGTTTTATTTTGTTACTATGGCAACAGATTCAACAGGGTTATATACGAATCATTTCTCACCATTTACATCACATGACACTTTGTTTCCAGTTCCACCCTTGGCTTGGAAATAACTTGATTCTCAAATTACTGCTGTTTTCTTTTTCGACATTGTTGGATAACTCTTCCAAGTCAAGGTTTTTGGTACAGTATGTACTACTACTAGCCTCTATTCCCTCAAATTTATGCAATGAAAGATATTTTTCTTTTCAGTTTCTCAAAAAAGATTGAAGAACTTTCTGGCTACATCAGCTATTGTCAAGTTTAGCTAAAACTTGTTTATTTCAACTACTGAGATTTAAATTAAAACATTTGATATATGACTGACTCTCTAATCTCACTGCAACATTCACATCATCAAAATAATCAGAGATTAAAAAGGCCAAAACAAAGGCACTTTGCATCAAGGGGAGGCATATTTCCTAAAACAGTTGCATGTTTATTTGCAGTTTAGCCTAATAACCTGTTTCTAGGAACCATTCATTATCCTCGAAGCTGAATTTGCTAGAAATCCTTCCTTCCTTCCTGGAAAAGCAACCATCGTGGCACATCCGCTTTACACACTAAAAGTGGTTAGTTGTGATATAATGAAAGAGTCCTTATACATTTTCTTAGTGGTCTGTGTCTCAGTTGTCTGCCAATATGGCGACCAGGCGGCTTGTTTGTCCAGAGCCAGCGAAACAATATGTTATTGTTTGCTCTGATATGTAAAAGTTGACCGCTATCTCACCATATTATCTCACCATATTGGGTAATTACTCTTTACACTCTTGCCAATTACCCTGAAATTAAACTCAGGTCAGGGTAATCTACACACAAGGACTTTGCTCCTGTAAACAAAGTTATGTAAACTTATTCTCACGATTGCTTTTATACCAATAGAGAGCATCATTACTTTAGAAAATGTTTTTTTTTTTAAATCATCACTTTGGCATTTTTCGGCACAGTTTAAGATGGTAGATGTAATGTAATTGCAACAATCCAATGCCAAAATTGTGGGTATAAACTAGC
Source organism: Apostichopus japonicus (assembly GCF_037975245.1). Lineage (NCBI taxonomy): Eukaryota > Metazoa > Echinodermata > Holothuroidea > Aspidochirotida > Stichopodidae > Apostichopus > Apostichopus japonicus. The sequence goes on from NC_092568.1 coordinate 20,165,805, forward strand.
AATAGAAATAATGTCGGAGCGTCATCTGAGATGTATCGTCCTGGCGTAGAAGAGAGGAGAGTTTTTATCGCCTCCAAATTTTAATGCTTTTTAATCATTTTACTGTAGTAACGGTTTACTGACAAAGCACTTTTGATCTCATTTGTAGTTCCTGTCTGTTAAAACCTGTGCCTGGATCACGGCATTAAATATTGCAAAATGTAGTCTGAAAATACCATTAGAACATTCATGTTCTTAGAACTTTGAATAACATTATCATTGCTTCATTGTGTAAACAGTCTTAGGAGGTTAGGGATCAGTGGCTTGCTTTCTATGTCACTTTATTTTCTGGTTATTATTGTTTTTATTGTTATTGATATAAGTATTTACGTTTATCACAGACAAGGTACGCATCACCTCAGGTTTAGACAGCTCTATGTTAGCTTATATATGACCATGGTATTTTTTATACAGATGTCACTTAATTCTGAAGTCACTTTCAGTCACACATAGATGAATTTGGATACATTTATTGTTCATTGTGTACTTGAAGTTGTTTCAAGTATCCTCAGAGTTCAGTGATATCACAACACAAGGGTAAAAATCAGTGCAGCAGCGTACAAAAAACAATATATGTTTTTGTTTTGTTTCTTTGAATTTGTTTTTATTCCATTTTAGAGTATGAATTTTAGAAGGCTGTTTTTTTACTAATATGCTTATGTGAGCTCCTTCTTGTTTCTTTTTTGCTTTCTAATTCATCATATTTCCGTTCCACAAAAGTAGAAATATTTTCCATTTCAATTCCTCTCTATGTAGAGTTTGTGCAGTATTTATTTTTTGGTTAGCTTAGTGCAGTCTTTTATTATTATTTATTTTTATTCACTATATCGTTACAATTTAGTTCTTATTTAAAGCATTGTGCATTTATAACATTATCGATAGGTTTACCAATTCATTGAATGGTATTTTCTCATTAACTTTCCTAGTTCTCTCCTTTTTTTAACTTATACCAATTTTACTGACTTAGTTTTTGACTTATTTTAGTTTACATTTACTTACCATAGAAGTTACCTGTTTTGCGTGAATTTCATACGTAGTGCATATATATATCCTTATTCATTCGTTTAGCACTCATTTGATAGCAATATCAGTAACAAAATGTCTATTTTCCCTCTTAAAAATGTGTTCAAAAGTACCTTTGTGAAATGTTCTATACCTCAATAGTTGTCACAGATGTTGAGAAGTGCTGAGTTTCTAATAGTTGTCTGAGTGAGGTGAAGTAAATGATGATATGATGATGATGATGATATTGAAGCAAATTCTGGGGCAATTACTGATAATTCTGTTAATTTACATGGAATACATTTAAGACTTAAAACTGATACTTTTGGTATTGTAAGAACTGAGGAAATAAGGGCATAATAAGATAAGTGGCATACCGATGGTGGGTGATGGAGGAACACAAGTGGTGGGAGGAGGAGGAGGTACAGTAGGGGCTGAGTAAAGTGAAGGAACTACCAGTGTGCATTAATAATATTTAAGTCACGCACGCCTTTAAAGGAAAAACTAATAGCTTTGACTTACCGTCCAGGATTGATTAAATGGTCTTTCTTGTTCCTAAATATGTCTTGCTTTTTTTTAAGTTCAATCTTGTGGTGTTTTTATTTTGAGAGGCTTCTTCAAGTTTTGTTTAGGTTTTAATTGGAATAGCACAAAAGTTCTTGTATACAAAGATATCATTTTATAGAGGCATTTTGAAACACTTCTGATGTCGTTTTAACAGGTTGCTTCATCCATTGTTTAAAATACTTCTTTTTAGCGTTTAACTTCTGTGATTAGTTTCTCGATGTTCAAAAGCACAAACATACCCCTTAAATGTATTGGTTGGTAGAATTCTTGCCTAAAGTTGTATGCAAAATGTTGACAAGAGGATATTCAGTTTCTACTTTTGTATGTTTACTTTTTATTAACTTTTAATTACTTTGCATGCATCTCATAGTGAACTGTTTGTTAACTTTTTAATACTACATTTGGTCCCAAAGATGCTGCTTTTAATGATATTATCTCACTATTAGACATCACAACCGTCTCTCTAAGTGGTTATTGTTCACTAGGTCAAAGTTAAATCAGTTCTCCACATTCCTGCAGGTTCTACGTTTTATTTGCCTTTTTATCTTTCGTGTAGAAAGGATTAAAGTTACAGTAACAACAGGTTCACCAGTCATGTTCATTTCATTAGATTAATAAGAAGAAGATAAAAAAAAAAACGTGCTTCATAAACTACAAACCACTCTACCGCAGGACCTGAAGGTTCACTAAATTATGTTAAAGATTTTTTGACAATCGTTATCGGTTTGTAAAGCTGTCAAGATGGCCGGCAATACTTTCATGGCTATATCACGTTTCGGTGTCAATGCTGTTTTAAATGATGTTATCAAAGACCCTTGCCTTAGCGGTACTCTTTAAGCACATCAAGGGGTGGTCTGAGGGTATCTTTTGCTTGTTGTGTAAATATTTACTCTAACACAACAATACCCTTTTCTTGTGTTGAGTGTTTTTGCTGGAAGGTATATCCAAAGAGTTTCATATTCCAGACTATACACCCAAGTTGTAAACAAAAGGGAGATTAATTGTTGCTTAGTACAGTGACTGAGAAGGGGGTTGGGGTATGAGTGGGGGGAGGGGTGAAGGGGTGGTGCAGAATGGAACAATTTGTTCAGGTTGAGGAATTTTCCAGCAAGGTGACTTCTATAATTTTTATAACCAAGGTTTGTGAATAGTGCAATGGTGGTGTTTTGGAAATTGTGTACATATACTTTTTATCGACCTCATGTGCATTCTAATTTATTTATTCACTAGGTGAATGTTCTTAATTAATTTGTAATATGTGTAGGAAAGAGTTTAATTGTAGTTTAATTTAAGAGATTGTAGATACAACTCCATCACATGTGTATGGTTTATAAAGGTATCTGCAAATGCAAGTTATCTGTCCAAACAGAATGTATGTTACAGCCGATGGAATAATGCATAGAAAAACATGAATGTGATTTTGAATATTTGGTGAAGCCTGACAGTGGATTCTATACCACTAGATATCTTTTCACTGGTTTCAAACCATTTGGACATAACATCTAGTGTCATTATGGCCCAGCAGGTTATGGCATCAGCATATATTTAGAGTGGGAGTTTGTGGAGGGGGAATGGGGTGTGGTCCAAATCCCTTTGGCTGTTTCAAAATAGAAATCCATTTGCCTGGGTTATTTTAACTTCCCATCGTATTTAACAAAGGTTCTTCGTTGTCAAGTGTCTCTTCCAAGAGCTGATCTGAGTTGGTCAGCGGGTCAGTAGCATGATTGATGTATAATGTATTAAGCAAATACATCAGCAAACAAGGACATATTGTTTGGTCAAATATGCAGACCAGACTCAAATGACTGCTTTCAGCACTGATCTTTCATACTCAGCACTCTGTTTAATACTCACATTGAAGTAACTAACGTTCTTCTAGTGTTTCAACATCATATCTTGATAAATTTTTGATTGTCCTTCAATATGAATATACAGAGGGCTTAATTGTATTTGAAGTAGACTTTTTAAATTCCAAATCTGTACTGACAACCATTGTAAGGGTATGGCTCGCCATGGTCGACGGTAAAAGTCATTGATTAATGATAGATTTCATAATCCCGGCATGTCTAGTTTTCTCAGTTTTAGCTAATATATTTATAATAGTTGAGTCCCGATAATATTACTGTCCGTCTTAGATGATATTCAAGCTCTTTGTATTTAAAGTAACTAATGTATTCTTATCTTGGCATGTATGTACAATGTAGAAAACAATGACAGAGGAATGCTTGAAAGTAAACAAATAAATATTGAGAAGTGGAAAAGAAATGAAAATTGTTTCGTGTCTGGTATTTAAGAAATCTAGTAAAATGTCATCGTGTTGCCTTTGTGTTTCCACCTGATGAAGCGATTGATTGCTGATGTAACCCCCTCTCAGAACCCTTGCCCTTCTTGTCTTAGATGAAATGGAGAATGGGAAATAAGTTAATTGAATTATGTTAAAATGACTAGGTGCACACAAGTATATTGGGGGGGGGGCCAATAAATCAGCAACAATTATCAAAGTTCCAATCGTAGAAATTTCATCTTAACTAATGTTATTTCTTCATATTAGTGCAACACAGGCTGGAGCAGAGACTATACAATAAACTTCCAAAGTTGTAGTTATAAACCACATCAGCTCTGTTATTTGTTTCTGGACACAGCAGTAAGTTGCAAAACATATCTATAACAAATTTAATATAATATGCTTACCCACCTGTCCCAACTTGTTGCACCCCAAAGAAAGAGGTAATGAGCTTTAGGAGAGGATCTTCTTCATATCATCCAGCAAAACATGTTATCATCAACCCACCCACCACGACTCACCCTCTGCCCCTCCCAATACCCAGTTATAGAATGAACTTATAACTTAACAGAATACTGTGCCAAGTATGCGCTAGTTCATATACTAATACATAACACAAAACCAGGTTGTGCAGTCTGGAAACTTAAAAAAACCTGTCTAATACAGCAGAAGAGGAGAAAGGACTATTAACATGCTAGGGGGTTGTGAGCAGTGCAAATAGAGGTATTATTGTCCTAGTACTGCACTGTGCTACTGTACATATGCGACGTGTACATATGCAGATACTTGACACTCGAATAACCGATAGTTCAATGAGGTAACTGGGTTAATTCAAATGCTAATCAGCGGCTAAGTGCGCTTTGTATATTGGAAGTATGATGCAGTGAAGTACTTTGAATGAGGATGTTATTATAGATGGTGTGTGGAGCGACCGTAGTTGGAAATGTGAGGGTCGGTCTTAGTATGCATCTAGGTCGTATGCTTGATCTAACTACAGTACTGTGTGTTGACCAGATAATGGCACTCGGTATTGTAACCTGGAGACCGTGCTATAGTGATGCTATTAAGCGTCGTTGAAAATGATTATTAGATTTTATTGCCCAATTGATGGTGGAGTACAGATTCCAAATAGTAGTAAATATATATAGGTTTTAGCTATTGCTTTTTTCTATGAAATTTTGGTTTTCTGACACGGAATTATGTTTTCCATGATCTTAAAGGGTGTGAAGACTCATACAAAAAGAAACGTCAAATGCCGGTAATCTGACCTAGTTTTGAATGAGGTGTAACAGAAGTGTTAGACACCACCATCGATCCCAGAAAATACACACACAGCTTGCTATACCATTGGTAATTAGACACTAGTGTACAGTCAGTACATACAGCTGTGGTCAATACCCACAGCACAGTGTACATAGCAGCATGGACATCTCAGGTCCAGCTAAAGATAACAAGGTATCACGTTTCATTACTGTCTGCATTTTGTAACCACATGAACAAAACGTCACTTGCAAGCAACGGAAAGTTAACTTTTTCAGATGGCTGTACGCGGTTTGGGGCGAGTCTTCAATGCCTTTAAACCATTTATGACTCCATCATATGATATCAACCTTTGACACTGCATGCTGTTAAGTCACAGGGGGAATTTAAGGACTGTTCTCAGGAATATGAAATTCTGAAATTGTTATTTATAAAAAAAAAAAAATTATCATACTCATTTAAAGAATAAATGTAGTTGGAATCATTATTAAGACAAGGTATGTGTTACTATAATAATGCATAGCATTACTTCTCAACTTCTTTTCTTTCAACAAAATTTCAATTAGTACACTCAAGGTGTTAACGTTTTCCTCAATTTTTTTTTCCAAAGAATGCTTTTAAATCAATTCCTCTCAAGATATAAATTATGGTTTTCTTTCAGTCACAAAACAAAGTCTCGTGGCAGCAGCTGTTTAATAGCTATTTGGCAAGATGCATGCCTGAAGGGAGCACGAAGTTAACCATAATTCAATAAATACTGCCTTCCTCAGTTAATGTGTCAAAAGGAGAAACCCTATCAATGCAAAGATTATCACAAACTTATGAATAAGGGCATGCATAGTTTAAGATATTCCAAAACTGTAAAAGAAATGCTTTAAATATCAGATATATGAAACCGGCCATTTTAGCATTTCTAAAATAAATTTTGCATCAGTATTATTCATCCCTTTAATACATGTAGCATTACCTTACACAATATTTAACTGGGTTTTACCCCCCCCCCCCTCCTTTATCTTCTTCTTTTAGAAAAATCTATATTCAAATATATGCAAATTAATTCAACTGACTTTATCAGTTTAATTGAATGAACCAACTTATCATACCTAAGTTGCTGATCCCTTTTGTTAAATTGAGTCCGTATGCATTGAATATGATAATTAATGAAGAAATAACATCATTGGTCACCTGTGATGAATTATATTCAAAGCTGATTGCACTACAATAAAGTAATCATACAGAAATAGTATAATGACAACAATCCAAGACTTTGCAGTATACAAAAATACAACAAGAAATGATAGAAGATAGAGTTTATAGTTCTTAAACGGCTTTATATTTATGCATTAACTAATCCATTTAATCATCTGAGGATTGATAAAAAATTATTTAAAAAAAAAGAAAAAAAAGATTAGTGCTTATTTAATGAGATGTAACAAATATAGGCAGTCATACAGAAAGAATATTATTAATGCAACATTTCTGATTAAACTTGAATTAGAATTTTATAAAATAACAGTAAAATTCCAAATTAATTCAAACAGCATCAAATAATAATTAACAATTATTCTGTAATACAAAGTGACAAGAACTTTGTAAGATTTTAAAACTGTAAAAATATGTACATAATTTAATAGCAAACTATTTGTCTAACCTGATACCACCCCCCTCCCCTCCCCTGCCCACCACCTCCTGCAAATACATTTGAAGAAAAGTCTTTAAATTGGTACTAATTTTACACTGACACTCAATGTCAAAAACCCTTGAAGCATCAAAAGTGGTATTCATGCCTTTTAAAATGATATCGTTCACATTGAATCTGGAAGAAGCTATAAATATATTTCTTAAAAGAAACTAATTTGACCCGTCTGTTTTCACTCGACTATAAAAACAATAACTCATTGACCTGAAACTTGATTGTCAATTATTTTAATGAATTTGTACAATCCTCACATGATAAAACAAGACTGTCATCTGAAATGATTCTAGCCTCACATTCAATTTGTAAAGAATGGATTGGAATGTGAACAAAACAAACAACTTGCTTTACGGCAGAGTGTGGTTATGTCTGCATTAATATGTAATATCAGACTCTAACACACAAAAGCTTGACGTGCTAACGTAAACAGGACACAGAAGGTCATTATAATATTAGCTAATAAAATTGGTTAACAAGATTCCAGTATCTAGAATACTGTAAATGTCATAAAACCATTTGACTAAATCATGTTTCTTTTGAACAGATCTTTTTTGATAGAGAAAAAAACTTTATTATTCTTTTACAGAGCAGTCTATAATTCAGGTCTATATATGGCTGGAAAATATGGATGAATATAATAGGTTATATACAAGGATAATGTAAATACAGAATTCCTAAAGAGACAAGACTGTTTATACCAATCAGCTGCATAAACAACAACAAAAAAAGCTAAAACAGCCTGTGTTGGTAAATATATAAAAGTTAGAAAGGCCTGATATTTCCAGTCCTAGCAGGATCATTTCTGGAGGCTGACTCCTCTGCAGCAATATGTAATTCTTCTCACATTAAAGATGTAATATGACATTCTTTTTAACTAACTTAGATCTTAGACTTATATGAGCTTCAGATATCTCCCATCGGATATCTACACAACAATATCACACAACACTCACTAGACAATTGATCCCACATTTTCTTCAGATATCTCCCATTGGATTCTACACAACAATATCACACAACACTCACTAAACAGTTTATCCCACATTTTCTTTTGAACAAGGATCAAATAAATTTATGAAAATTGATAAAAAATAGTTCGGACAGTTTCACAAGATGAATATTACACTGTGAAATGATCGTTCTGCAAGGCTATTATAATCTTTAATGAATATTTAATAAATAGGCATACAATGAATAATAAGCAAAAATTTATTAGAACTTTTAGATAATGAGCAAAAAAAAAAGGGGGGAGTGAATGGAAAGGAAAAGTTTACAGAAAACTTATTGCAGGTATTACAGAAGTGAAATGGGAATAGTAGAACACATAGAAATCTCCTTTTTACAATCAGTTAACTAAAAGAAATAATAAATGAAAAATGAGTGATACAAATTAAGAAGCAATTTATATTGTAGCTTTTACCTAAATCGTAGGTTTTACAGATGACATTGATAAAAACTTACCAATTTTTTATACTTAATTTACCAATATTATATCAAGTGTTTTTATTTACAAATACCTCAGATTTTTTAGATAGTTTAAATGGGGAAAATTTAAATTGAAAGCAATCAGAAGTTAACTACAGTTTGTCTTAGGAAGACTCTGAAATCATTTCTTCAGTGTGTTACCATGTGAACATATATTCTGCATTGTAAATTAATGGAATAAATGTCCTTGACACGTCTTGCTGCATTAAACATTTCTATGTCTTTAAAGTAACCATTCAAGTTGATTTTGGTCAATTTAACTGGTCAAAACGTCTGTCTGAAATCCAAAGTCCTGTAACAGTGCAGGCCATAATAAAACTTAATTTATCATCGTTTTTATTTAAAAACAGAAACTAGTCACATTTTCAAATTCCTTTCAAAATATTATTTTCAAAAATATGTTACCGACAAAATCTTGATTTACTTACATAATTACTCACTCATTAATATTCCTTTATTGGTGACTTACATAATGACTGTCTCATTAACCTTCGCTTTTTTGTGACAGCTACATAACAGTACATACATGACAGTCAGCTACATAAGTCATAACAGTAGTTTGAGTAACTGGACTCGGCAGGTTTTGGAAAACTTGCCAACCAAATCGATAAGCTATTATAAACAATTAATATCGACCCGATTCAAAGTTCAGGTTTTATTCCGGAGAAACTAAACAATGAAGGAAAGAAACAAGAGAAACAAAATAAGAAGCAAAAAACAGAAGTTGGAAATTTAGAAGAGATTTAAGCGACATATTAAAGAATATAATACAGCGATTCCTTCTTTGGATCACACAATTCACACAAGCGATATGAACTAGTAAGTACACAGTCTATACATACTGTAGACCTTTCATACCAGGACAGAGTTCAAGATACAGAAAACACTATCATTTGCTGCATTGAAATCCCCAGCCATAGCTCAGACGTGGACGTAGAGTCCACCGGAAATAAAAGAGGGTACTTAAACCTGGAAGACAGACAGAGGAGTTTGCTGCAATAAGGCTGAATACTTATGAGGGTATAACGATACTCACAATTCACTATGTAAAGAAAAGTCTTGCTTTGTGTTAAAAGCTTATATGGTCTTTCATTTAATGTTAGCGTTAGTAGACTAATACGTTAAAAAATCCCAAGTTCAGACAATTTCAAAGGTTAATTGATGAACACTACGTACATGCTGAAAAGTTATAAAACCTGATGCAGACGTCATGAAATAATTCATAATTTAACTTGAAAGTATTTAAGAACTATTAATCTTATACTATATTTTTTATGTAATATTTAGAGAGCACTAAAACGCACAATGTTTTTGTTTGAAAAGGGTGTTATTAATTTTTTCTAAAGTATTAGTGCCACAGAGTTTTAATAATAGACCCCAGCTACCTCACGAATACACACACAAATTCAATAATAAAAATAAAAAAATATTGGAGGTTTTTTTTTTCTTTCTTGTTTTTCACATGTGCCAAAAAACATAAACCTTGTGTCATTCTTTGAGTCATCATACCAACTACACTACCTATTTACTGAATTAGGCTTGCTTAACTTAAGATTCTTGTTGCTTTGTGAATGGAAACAAAGCACAATAGTTCCAATAGTTAACATTATGTCCATGCATGGATACAGGCTGACCTACTGTATATTCAGAATGAATCTTCCAGTGGTATACATACCAGACACGCAAAGATGATTAATCACCAAACTGTAGATATATTCAGAATGCATTATCATTATTGAAGCCCAGTAAAGCAAACACTCTTCATTTGCAGAATTAAGAGGGTTGTTCAGTGACAATATATATATATTGTTATAATGGAGCTTCCAAGGCCATAAGTATTAGAAACCAAGTTAGCACCCAAACAATGTGGAACAAGTTCTCTCCATAAGCACTTTTCCTCAAAGTTTGACGGAACAATTTATTCCTTTACGTTACAGAATGAGACATAATTCTTTGTTACTGTAGCTTTCACTAATCGTAAATCTCTTCCAAATACAGTTCCGATAATCCATGCACTACGTGTCCAAATATCTACGGAAAATTTCACACTGCTAAAAGAAGACAGAAATAATAAGATAGGGCTTTGGCATCATCATACTGCATGCACCAAACCAATGGTTGTTGTTTATGACAAGCATGTATACGATACATTGCTATTTCCTGCCTCTCATAGTTTAATATCTGACTGATAAGTGACACAAATATGAAATAACTCAATCTAGTCTACTATACTAGTCAACTAGTACTATTCAGTACTAGTTAACTAGTACAGTACTAATCAAAAGTAGTCAACTAGTACAATACTAATCAAAACTAGTCAGCTAGTACAATACTAACAAGTTTAGTCAATACTAGTCAACTAGTACAATCCTAACCATACTAGTCAGTACTAGTCAGCTAGTACAATACTAACAAGTTTAGTCAATACTAGTCAATACTAGTCAATTAGTACAATCCTAACCATACTAGTCAGTACTAGTCAGCTAGTACGATACTAACAATTTTTGTCAATACTAGTCCAATACTAACAATTTTAGTCAATACTAGTCCAATACTAACAATTTTAGTCAATACTAGTCAATACTAGTCAACTAGTACAATACTAACAATACCAGCCAGTTCTATTCAACTAGTACAATACTAGTCAACACCAGTCTCCTGGAACAATACTAGTCAATACTAGTCAACTAGTATCATACTAACCTTACTAGTCAATGCCACGCTACTTTCACATGTATACGAAAGCAAAGTTGTACCATACAGTAATTATTATACTACAAGATTTCTGTACTTTGCAGGCCTAAAATAATGCCAACTTACTGTGTATATCTATAATTATGTATATATATATATGGATTCAGAGGATTTTTATACATGTATAGGTTAGACATACTGTATATAAAATGCTTTGCAGCATTATTAAACAAACACAGACAATGGCTTCATGAGCTTTTTACATATTCCGTCCAAAATTGGAAATTGAGAGTTGCTGTAAGGAATGAAGAGGAACATTGCTCCAGCTAGCCACCACCAATGTTGCATTTACCTATATGTATATGTATGGTATGAAATACAAAGGTAAAGGAGGTGGGTGGACACTTAGTGTATACATAGTAGGGCTCTGGTAATTCTACAAATGCCTCTACTGTAGCTGAAATGCATGTTCATCCCAAGATTACCAATCAAGGATGGCTTCTTCATATATGAATATGACATTCCAACGGTCGACAACACATGCATGGATAGACCACATTGGATTGGATTCACAAACAATGATATCCTATCGCAAGTTTCGGCATCCCATCCCAGATTAAGACATCTCATGAATACTGTATATGACATCCCACTGTACTGTACTAAGGACCACATGAACATACAGAAGATTGTCATTGCATGCGTGATCATAGTAACATCACAAGGTCGTGGCATCACATGAGACTTTAACATTCCCAAGGTGAGCATCACATGGACATGTCACATCCCAAGGTGAGCATCACATATAAATCACATTCCCACAGTTGACATCACATGAATGGATTTATCAAATCCCAAGATTGGAATCACTAACATGTCCCATCCCAAGGTTCGCGGCCCGTTCGCGCATCACATCCCACATGCATGGATTTATCTAATCCCAAGATTGGAATCACAGACATGTCCTATCCCAAGGTTCGCACATCACATCCCACATGCATGGATTTATCAAATCCCAAGATTGGAATCACTAACATGTCCCATCCCAAGGTTCGCGCATCACATCCCACATGCATGGATTTATCAAATCCCAAGATTGGAATCACTAACATGTCCCATCCCAAGGTTCGTGCATCACATCCCACATGCATGGATTTATCAAATCCCAAGATTGGAATCACAAACATGTCCCATCCCAAGGTTGGCTGGCATCATATCCCACATGCATGGATTTATCAAATCCCAAGATTGGAATCACTAACATGTCCCATCCCAAGGTTCGTGCATCACATCCCACATGCATGGATTTATCAAATCCCAAGATTGGAATCACTAACATGTCCCATCCCAAGGTTCGCGCATCACATCCCACATGCATGGATTTATCAAATCCCAAGATTGGAATCACTAACATGTCCCATCCCAAGGTTCGTGCATCACATCCCACATGCATGGATTTATCAAATCCCAAGATTGGAATCACAAACATGTCCCATCCCAAGGTTGGCTGGCATCATATCCCAGACATCTTATGAATATATAACATCCCACAGTAAGTACCACACACATATCACATCCCCAGAACTGTCGTTTGCATGATTATAAAAATAACATCACATGGTTGGCATGATCACATGAAGATATCACATCCCAAAGTTGGCATAGGAGACGCCACCATTGTATTGTTGTATCGTCTGTGGCCCCTGGAGAGGTAATCATTGATATCCAAGGAATGAATTTGTCTCTGTCAGAGCAAAACAAAAGAAAGAAAAGAAAGAGAAAGAAGAGTATTAATGTGACAAAGCAAATTATAGTTAAGTGTAAGATCAGGAGACACCTGCACAGTACTACATAGTTTTCAAGATAGTCAATATGATCTTGATATCGGGATTTAATGAGAATGATTTACATAATCAACGACGGACTATACTGCACGCACACGACGAACAATACGTTAATCAGTACCTGTACCTAAAGTACAGTATATACTATTGAATTTATCTAATATCAAGGTCTGATAAATGTTTCAATCACAGTTTTTAATCTTTAAGGCAAAAAGTCTGAACCATAGACTATTTAAAAGCCTTTGAATGGAATGTGATCAATCGTTAATGTTTAACAGTTAGGAGTTACTGTGAGTCTTGTGAGCTATCATACAAAATAAATAAACAAAACAGAGAAAGACAAACAAGTTATCGCGCCTGTGAGCAAACGAGTCTCATGGTGGTTGTGAGGGCTTTTTCACCTCAACCTAACATACACTAAACTGCAAGTCATTTATCATTTCAAATTCAGATATATTCATGTGTCTACACAATTTGCCCAGAAAGTATGAATGTTTGTATTTTAGATCCTCCTTCATGCAGGGAACTCGCGAAGAAGCCGCCATTGGCTTATCAAAGCCGCAAGCTGACCGAAGTCAGTCTCTTACATTCACATTTTAACGTCCATGATTATGAATTGTCAATTGTCAGCAACTGTGTAAACTGGACGACATACATTAATCTTGGAGTGACTCAAACTCGGGACCTTATGATTGAAAGGCACCGGCATTAACCGGTAAAACCGGTTCTAAGCAAAATTTGCCTCGGATGCTGTAGGTTTTTACAAGTATCCTGACCTAAGTACTATACTCTATAATTACATAAACTGGTAATTTATATGACTTTTACAGTTGGTGTACTAGCCTCTTTAAATGTTGGTGATTTTGTTCATTAAATGAAAAGAAAAAGTTGAATGCAAGAATTGCGTAACTAATAGTGAAATTCTATATTCAATAACAAAGCTATGCTTTAGTATAGCATCTAGAGCTACTTGGATCATTAGATGTTAATCCACTCTGAGCTATAAAATGGCCACCAATAGCTAGAAATTATCAAATCTCTAATGTAGATGTAACAGGATGGGCCTATGCTGTATAAAATTAACACTAGGCCTAGGCTAGGTTTAAGTTAACTTGCCTGTACTGATCGCTCTCGCGCCTGCTGATGAATGAGTGTTGGTTAATATTAGATTAGGACTAATCTGGGCTGAGAGTTAATGTGTGTGAGGGAATGCACTGTGATTGGGTAGTCGTTAGATTTAGGGCACGCATCAAGAGTTGCGTGTCATTCTCTAGTTTTGATTTGAGCAGGGAGAATCATTTAGGGCGTGCGATGGGATGGACATGTGTTCTGGGGAAACTGCATTTAAGAATATAAGTAGGCCTACGTTGACCGGCCTTCCACGGTTTATTCAAGGTTGTATCATTTTATTGTTTCGTTAATTTGAAGAATTTTATTAAACTATATTTTGATTAATTTACACGATTTTATTGGCTTTTATTTACTCTGTCGGTGATCTTCCTTATCCAAAGCCGTTGCGGGCAATGACCCTTTCCCAGCCATGTAACATAAACATAAATTTTATCAAGATTGAACTCTGAGAAAATCCAGGCAGAGACCAGGATTTAACATTAGTAGAAGCAATTTATGAAATATTGATGGCCGTAATATACTGTGACCATACTTTTGTCAGAAAACTCCAAAACACTCCCAAGTTCACATCACTTTGTAGGGTCTACACTATCAGATTGTCCCAATGTTTGGTTGCGCTATGGTTCAAGGATGGTGAACAAATGCAATTTTTTGCAAAGTTTAAATTATTCTGGGCCTTTCTACAAACTTGGGAATTATCGGTGACAGCATATGATGAAATCCAGAGCCCCAAATCCTGGGACAACTTTTATCAGGGGAGTGCCCATGATATGCATGGACTGTACAGGAAAGTGGGGAATTTCTGGTAACCTTATCCTATTGTACAATACCAATTCTACTGAACATTGTGACAAACACTGTGTTGAACTGAATGAGATCCAGGCCTAGAGCAAAAATGCAAACAGCTCCATTCAAAGAGAAAAACAAATGATCTAACAGCATTTACAGTGCAATCACTCACCAATTGTTGCATTCTCTTCTCGTGTCTGATGTTTGACTTCACACAGCCATGACTTGAATGTCTCTCAATCCACTCTCTATACTTGCAATTCCTCGAGGTAGGCTCCACCGTATCGGGCGAGAAATGAACGTGTCTGTTCAACCGGAAGATGATATTGGGATCACCTTCGGGCATGCTGATGGAGCGTTTCCGTAGAGGGGGCGGTCTGGAACTTCCATCCTTATCGAGAAAGAAGGTTTTGTGTTTAAGACATGACTTTGGCGGGGGCGGTAGAGGAGACAAAGGTGGTTCGTGAAGGACTTCCAATTCCGTTGCATCAAGGCTTCCCTCTTCATCACTTAATAGATTATTTTCGCAAGTGGAACCCTCCTTAACATTAATCGTATCACCTGCCGCATGATTTACAGCGTCACCTGAGCCACCGGTGGAATTATTTTGCTCTGTCTCCATCTCCTTCGTTTTGCTCTGAACCTTGGCTTTTCCATCCTCAACTTCTTCTTGTACCTCTTTTCTGTGATCTGTCTCCGTGTCGGTACCATCATTCACCATGACAACCACTTCTCTCTTTTCCTCTTCTTCAATCCGGACATCTTTATGCTTCTTCTGATGAGCCTTCTTGTGACCATGGTGATGCAGTTTTTCACGTTTATCGGGCTTTTTCATCTCTGTCTCGATGTCGCAGAATTCATCATCTGACAAAGAATGACCATTGTGGTGGCGATGGTGCTTCCCTGATAGAAATGGCAGCTTTATATGGAAAAAATGTGAAATCCCACCACTCTTTTTCACTTCTTTGTCCATTTGAAACAAGTCTGTTGGATCCGACATAGTTCTCAGTCTTCTTGCTTTATTATCTGTCTCCATCGTTCCCTGCTTTCAGAAAAACAAAAACAAAATAGGAAAGCTTTAAATAAGAGGATCTATGTATTTAATTAGGATTAAAGGCAGATTTGCTTAATACTTGCAGCCCCTGGAAGTAGAGTCTGTTGTTGTAGCTGTTTTAGCCTTCATAAAAGAGCAGTTCTGTACAGCTTATAATGTCAATATGTGGAGCAGCAAAATTATTGGTATTTGTTCACGCTTATTTCTTCTGCCATAACTGATCAGATATGCGTAATAATCCAAAAAACTGTATTGAATGGATCATTCAAGGTTCTTGGAACGAAGGTGCTGGTGTTGTGTGACGGGGTGCATTTACTACAGGGATCTTTTAAACAAAACTGAAATACTTCTTCACAATACCTAACAAAACAACCTTTGCACGTTTATGTACAAGTCCTTGTTTACACAATGATATGGTCTTCAGGTTAACTTCAAGGATGTTATCAACAAAGTTTACACTTCAGTCAGCTAGCCTGAATTTTGATACACGAATTTTGAACCCAAAGATACTAGATATCAAAACAAACATACATACTTTTCTTTTAAGAACATTTGTAACTTAGCTGAGGACAATCAATGTGGGCCCTTATTGTGAGAAATACTTCCAGGGTGGCCTTGCCTGTTAATTGTAGTCGGACTGGTTTAAGTGAGGAACTAACTAAGGAAACAATTAATAAAATGCAAATTGACTTACTGCAGGACGTCTGAAATTGTGGCAATGTGGCTAGAAGATCCATATAAGTTGTAATTCAGTTACGTGAAGTTGCTTTCCAGTGTTTTACCCATTACTGATAACGACATAAGATACTAAGTACAACCGAACGCCATACAACAGTAGTTCTATAGGCACATACAGAGCCTAGCCCTCTATACTGTACATTTACACAAATTCAGAAATCATCAATGGTTTTGGGTCATGTCTTTTTATTTTTCTTCTTCTTCTTTCAGCAATTCCTGTAAGAGACGAAACGTTCAACCTCCGTTCGGGTAACGCAGAAAATTCGCTGTCAAAGTACACAATCCTTTGTTCAAAGATATGTTATCGAGAGCTGGAATAATTTCATTATGTCTTCCTATCGTCTTCTACGTATACAAGTACACACATTTCTACGTAAGAGCCTTCCGTATTATTGTTTACATTACGTGCAATACTAGGTACATGCAAGTGACCTCATAGGGAACCCCTGGTTTTTTAGAGAAGAGGGCGGGACTTATATACGGCTCTGGGCAACTCCAGAGCCGTATATACGGCTCTGGGCGACTCAAACAGTAGTCTTGGCCAAGTCGTTTGATTTCATTCCAGCATTTCTGCAGTCTTCAATCGACCTTCAGATTTCTGAAATTAAATGTCACAAGATAATTACCACATGAAGTAATAATGACAGATTTCAGAGAAGATTCCTGTGTTAACCCAGGGAGTTGTTATGGAACATAACAACTCCCTGGTCTGAGACTGAAACCACAAGCTGTTTGTGGATAACGGTGCGGCCTATAACTAGTTCAAGAAGTCATGGCACTTCATAGCTAGAGCCAAAGCCTGTACATATTTGTTGTTTAGTTGTAGATGATGTTTCAAAGACGGTGCCCGTTCCCTAATATTGGGGAAATGAAATAGGGAGCATATTCCATGGCAGCGCATCCCATGTTACCTAGTTGTTGAGTGATACCGGAGTTTATACCCACAGTGAGAACACTGGGTACACGGTGGTTACATAGTACGCTCCGACCAGAATTCACCCGATTACCAGATGCAGACCCACCTAGCATTATTTTGGTGCCTTCATCACTTTAGCCACCACTCATATGGGACCTATTCTAAGTCTGACAATACATGCGCATGTGTGAGGACCTGAAAATATAATTAAAGTGGTTTGTCTTGCCAATAAAGAGTGGTTATTTTGTGTAACATTGTGTAAAAAATTGTCAGACTCAAAGCGCCAGGGGTGCATTCTGTACAATCATAATTCTTGGGTAATACGCCCTTAATGACAATTAGTTAAAGCCAATTTATACGCTTTAACACATCAGTGGAATCACTGTGGTCGAGTGGTACGGGCTTAGGTTCGTGACACGAAGAGGTTCCGGGGTTCGATTCCTACCTTCGCCTGATGAGTCCCAAAAGGACGAAACCGTTCGTGAAGTGGAATTTTTCTGGTATGTTATTCTTTATTGATTTACTATATATGTATATATATATAATAGCCTTTTGATTTTATTCAAGTATAGCGTAAAATCCTGACTTTTTCGATTCTTGTCAAAATCATGCATATTGATTAGTGGATCTTTCTGAAATATAGAAGGGATATAATCGTGACCATTCATCCCGGCATGCGTTCGCCTCCGTTGTCCAATGCTGATTTCTATGAGGTGACTTTCAAAATTGTAATGAAAATCCCTGTTTTGTTTTTTTAAATACGGGTATGAGGTAAGCAAACGTTTACGTTTGTGTATATCGAAATGCCCCCTATCTAAAAATAACTGCGTCTTGTCAATATTTATTGGCTCGAAATGAATCGTCCCGAGAAATAGATATTTTCTGTCGGTCAAATCTAGAAGAAATCTAAATATGTTAATTTTTATGCACACATTCCTCAGTTTATATTAGTTTCACGAAAGATTCGGCCAAAATTTCGATGGTAATCATTCCATAAGAATATCGAAAAGGTCATTTACGATCGATTTAATATAAGTGAAAATAGTCGATTTTTCAATTTCCGGAGAGCTAGGTCCCAGTTGCCTAACGGAAACCTGTCCAAACTCTGTCACTGGAAATTTAGTGAACCTTGTTAAAGAAGGCACTCAACGCATATGAAATATATTAATATACAATAACCATCGAGTATTTTATCACCATCCGTATCATTTTTGAAGAAAAAAGTACGATTACAATATTGCACCCTTCTATACCTTAGCTTACAACTTCTGGGGAGCCAAAAACCGGAAAACATTTATGCATAACAAAGGGTTTGATTTGACTGTTTTGAAATCACGTATCACTGGCAAGGAAAATGAGCAGACTAGGACAGAATATTCCATACACCTTGGAAAAAGAGGTAAAATACAATTTAACGCCTCACCGAGTCTACGAACAACACTTTGAACGTATATTGTGTGGCTATAAGAGTATCCTGACCAAATCTGAGAAATTCGAATTTTAGCCTCCTTTTAAGGCTATGTGATTTTTTCAAATTTTCTGCCAAAATTGCGACTTTTTTTCTTCCACCGAAAACCATACTTAGGATAGGTGGCGCCATTCCGCTTCCCTATCGTGTAAAATGAGTTTTGTAATAATTCCCTACTCTGATGATGATAACTGTACTGTGATGGAAAAGCAAAATTGAACGCCTTGCAATGTGTCATTTACATATGTAAGTTTTATTATATTTCTTGCAGAAAGACTTTGTATAAGCCACTTTTAACTCGACGGAAACTCGTTTCAATTTCCGTTCCCGAGCAGTCGGCATGTGCCATTGTTTTCAAGTATATGCGTGAGGTTGGAATGACTCGCACAAGTTGATAATGTCACTTGAGGTCAGCGGAATGCATCGATCCGCTTAGTCGGCCTATAACTCTCGTTTCATGTTGCAATGACTTTCCTATTCGGTAATATCACTCTCTGCTACAGAGTTTTACCTTCTGACGTAAAATTTCATGCGTCTGTGTCCATTGCTGTCTGTAAGAAGAAACAACCGTTCTAAACAACAATGACATTTCTACTTTATATGCCTATACCGAAGAGACATCGAAGAACAAAATGTTTCGCTAAAAATATTCGCAAATAGTGATGTTTATATACGGTTCAGTATGTAAACGTGGGTGCGTGTGTGTGTGTTGGCTTATGCATGAAAAGTTAAGTACTGATAAATAGCAGTCATGCTTCTGTCAGCTTTATTTGCTGCGGAAATTGATACAACTTTCTGTCTTAAAAGAGCAGCAGAGGCATTTTTGCCATGTTAACATTATCATGGTAAGGGGAAATTGAAGTTCAATGAATGACCAACTTGTCAGTTATCCATGCAGCGATAAGGGGTTTCTTTGACCTAATATGAGACTTACAAGACTATACAAAACACATCATTTTCATGGTTCGGTGTATTAGTCAATGAGGCATTTAAAATTGAGTCTGCTACCACAAAGACGCACCACGAATTTGATAGCGCCCTCTAAAATTGTTCTCATAGCTTAAAGTATCAGGTGGCATACTCCTATTAGAGTTTATATCCATCCGCCCGATTGTTCTCCTGTTTCAGGAAAAGTGCCAACAAGGAGCATGAGAACATCTTTTTGACCTGTTATCAATTAGGATCTGCTTTCTTGGGGGCTTGCATTTTGAAGAGCATGAATGGAAGTACATGTGGTGCAAAAATCGTGTCAATTGTGCCAATTGTAGACCCCTTTAGGCTTCCCAGGAGCAGCGTACGAACATTGTTTACTACTGAGTGAAGAGGTTTGTTTACAAGTGGCGAAAACTTCAGGCTCTGATAGCAAAACCCTCTCCGCGATTATGGTGCAGACAATTGATGGTGCCATGATTGGCCAACTTGTCAGTTATCCAGTGATGGGTAGCGTTTAGCTAGTGAGAACTTCTATATAGGCTCAGAGACCACATTACTTTTTTGATTTAGTGTGTAAGTCAATGGGGCTTTTAATGGGGGTATGCTACAATAACGACATGGTCATGGGTTCAGGTAGTGCGAACTTCTACAAGGACTTTAAGATCACAATACATTAACGATTTAGTGTGTAAGTCAATCGGACACTTTTATGGAGTGTGCTCATAGAAAGTTGCTTTACCAAAATGCAGGCTAGTTACTTACTATATTAGCCAAAGCTCAAACTCACCCTGGTTAGAGATAATGTATATATATATATATAAAATGTCTAAAATATTCAGGTTGGTGGTTTTACACTATCACACCGACCCATTCTCTTTTACGATCATGGATCTGTTCGTTCTGAAATAGTCAAAACTAGATCTGCATCTCAATTTGGATATAGAATTATTAACTTAATGTATACAATAATCTTATTTCTCCGTATGAACCACACAACAACGGTAAATATTTGACACCTCAGTGCAGAATATAACGATGTGTAAGCTACCTGAATTCACTGAGAGGCCGTCTTAAAAGGGTGTTTGGATCAGAGCCGTATATAGAGATACGGCTCTGGTTTGGTTTATGCTATAGCGCCGTCTATTAAGTCGGCTAACACTGTATATCCATTATAACTGTCATGTGATATGCTACTACACCATATGGTATAAGACCTGCACTTCTTTCGAGAAGTATTCTCTGCCTTTTGAATGAGATTGCAAATGATAATAATCAGCATGACGGGTGGAGAGAGGGATGGAGGGAGAGAAGGAGAGATGGGGGGAGGCGGAGAGAGGGTGGAGAGTGAGACGGAGAGGTGGAGAGAGGGGTGGAGGAAGAGATAGAGAAGTGGAGGGAGAGGTGAATCGTCCAACGCCCCACCGCGCTAGGTGGATGGAGGGGTGGAGGGAGGGAGAGAGCGAGAGAGGGAGAGGTGGACAGAGGGGTAGAGAGATGGGGAGAGAGGGTGAAGGGAGAGAGAGAGGTGAGTGGAGAGAAAGCGTGAGGGGGGGGGGGTTGAACGCCTTTGGTTTGGCTTTGTAAACTTTGGCAAATCTAGCAGCTTCTCGTGCGTCCCAACATATAATCTCTTAAACTAAGAGAACGGTCACACTTTGAGTCGAAGAGTTGACAACTTGATGAAAAGTCCAAGAAAGTAGTCGAAATCTGATCAATATACAATTAATATCATAAAGTCGAATTAGTCGAAATTTTGATAAAGAAGTCCAAATATTCGAGAAGTTTGAGATAAACAGTTGAAATTTTGAAAGATCAAGTCAGTTTTCCGAAAAAGAAAGCGCAATATTGAAAAAATAGTTGAACTTTCGAGAAACTATATTGGAGATAAGATTAGTCCAAATTTGGAGATGAAAAGTTCAAACCTCCAGAGTTCCATCTGGGCCACCGTAACACTACAAATCTCAAGTCCCCAATCCCCCTCCCGCCTCAAAAAAAAAACATCCCGCCGGTGTTCGCCCCCCCCTCCCCTCACTGTCTAACGACATTGTTGTAACGTAGTTACCTAGTTTCATTAAGCGAGTCACAAAGACCAAGGCACAATTAATACGTAAATGTGGACGATCATTTAGTTGACCGTTTCTCATTGAGGATAATTTATCAATTTATTTTGAAAGCTGCTCAGTGGCGTGCACAGGATTTCAAGAGTGGAGAGGGCGGAGAGGGTGGGGAGGGTGGAGAGGGTGGAGAGGGCGGAGAGGGTGGGGAGGGGGGGTTCCCCGAGATACGATAGATTAAGGCATTTATTCCAGATATACGTTTAAGACAATTATATCGACATTCACCTAGCTGTTGATTTCCCTTGCAAAATTGGATTTTGATTTTAAGGTGTGTTCAGGTGAGAGTGGGGTAGGGGTGGGCGTTAGAAATGATTGTGTCTGACCACAGATCATTAAATCTGTCGTCACTTTGCAAAAGAATACATTCAAGTATATGACAATTGTTTTTTCTTTTTCGTCTATGCTATTGCAAAAGGGTGTCTTTGTTATCGATATTAATAAAAAAGAACATTCCACAGACTGCATTATATTCACGTACTATACGTCCCACCACCATGTGCTTTTAAAGCTTAAAGGAATTAACACAAACATGACATAACAGACAATACATAAATGCTGTTGTTCAAGTGTCAATGTGCATCAATTATGAAATCCCGTAGATTTCGTCTAAAAGCGATAATTTCGCACAAATATAGAGATTACTATACCTGTAGGAAAGAATGTTTATGCCGAGCAAAATGAGTCAGGAAAGAGGATTAGAAAATTGTAACTATTAATAATTGTAACAGTTAACGAGTTATAATACCAAAGTATACTTTGTCTACTTCAAATTATTGTTATTCCGTGTTTCTTTTCCTTCTCCACATATCAATTAAATTGATAATCGGTGCAAGGTAGCTGACAAATATAGGGGAAGTTGTTGTTGCTGTATACATCGGCCCATTTACCACCCGAATACAAGCCCGATGCTATGGCCCCGCGACTGTTAGGCCCATTGTTCGGCTCTCCAGAGAACCAGCTGGTGTAATCAACGGATGATCCATCGGTCCAACTTTGCAAGTTGTTTTGGGATCCAACTTTCATTCCGATGTACACCTGTGGATCCCAACCGCCTGTATGCTGTTTAATAATAAAATCAGAATGTAATAAATAAATAAGTGTAATTAAATATATTAGTGTAATTAAATATATTAGTGTAATTAAATATATAATTATATATATATATATATATATATATATATATATATATATATATATATATAGAGAGAGAGAGAGAGAGAGTCTACCTATACGATAACTTACAGCATCTTGTTTCTCGAGGTTCACGCCGATTTTCAGCGTTTGACCGTGTACAAGTCGGTCCATCTGGCCATCGGTCTATACACGTAGACTTCACGACAGAAGCAAGTGTTTATTTAGTCCGCTTGTTAGATTTCATTCCAACTTTTACTTCAAGAAATGTTAGTATAGTATATCACATCGTCATAATAAGTTTGGACTGCTCCTGCAGAATTTGCATAAGCTTTAAAAACAATTGGGGTACCGACAACAAGAAGGTGGGATCTATAAAAAATTTAAAAAATCGATAGGAAAGGAAAGGGTGAGAAAATGTGGTTAAGACTAGCACCATATCTTTCGCTGTTTTTTTTTCAAGAGTGTAATGCGAATAAAGATACTAATGGGAAGGGGAAGGGGAGGAAGCCTGCCCATGCCCTGGCTGGAATACTTTTTAAGGGGAGAGAAGCATTTACACTCCACCCGGTGACTGTGCTGTTTAGCTCACAAGCTCTAGCCAACGGGTTCCTAGAGTCCTAGAGGGCTTAGAGCCACCCGTCCCCAATAGAATATCACATAAGTATAAGCATAGAGTATTTATGTATAGAAAGTATATATTCATGTTAGGCAAACTTGTTGAGTATAATCGAGTATAATTCAAAATGAGATAACGAAGATTGCTAAGACACCTTTCAAAAATATTTATACATTTCTTTAGGCATGGTATAAGAAAACCGTGCGAGCATTTTATGATTTTGTTCAATTCTCGACATATGTTCCTCCAGTTCGAAATTTTATTTTGCAATAACACATATCAAGCCAATATTGTAGTGGTATTTAAGTATCGTGCAACTTCGTCAATGTTTTGAGTGACTGCGCATGGAGTTCAGATGTGCATGGGGTGGTAGTTTTCCCTATTTTTTCTCCGACTGATTAAGGTATAAGGGCCTTAATGGAAGGACAAGAGGGAGTGCGACCATGGATTAGGTGATTTGTGCTCCTATTGGAGGGAATATGGGGATCGGCGTCCGCAAGAAAAAACATGAAGGGTATACGTCAAATGGTGCATTTGAGGTATATTTAGACTAGTTAGGTCTGTAATTAGACTAGTTAGGTCTATAATTAGGTATAAACACAAGCTACAAATAATCTTGAACTGTCAAAGAAACCCCCAACTGAAAGCCCCCCCCCCCAAAAAAAAAAAAAAAAAACTGACGCGTAGGTGTGAGCGGCATGTCACCCCTCCCCACCTCTTTGTACACATCACTGTGCCGATGGACCGTTCATTTATAACAGCCGTATGAACCATGTACCCGTTGGACGCGGGGTTGCATACATCACGCTTTTCAACTTATAGCTCATAATTAGTTATTATTGCTTCTACGTTAAATGTTGTCAATACTCACTTGTAAAGTCGACCGAACCATTTCTAAGAGAAAGTTTTGTTCTTCTTGGCTGTGAACAGATGCCAGATGACCACTGGCAAGAGCATTACCTTGGCAGTCAACGAGTTTTGCACTTTGACAGGCTGTCTCCGCGGCATCAAATTGTTTGTGTTCAGCAGTAAACAATCTGTAACGAGATGGAATGTAGATATGTTTGTAATTATCAATATTCCATTCGGATGGAGTGATTTGAGAAGTATATTGAAGAGTAGCAGGTACATAACAGTTTTGGAATTTAAGGGGGGGGGGGGGGGTCTGGAAATTACGGTATTGAAGAGACACCCAATATATCCCCTTTAATGGGTAATTTCAATTTATTGACGTAGCTGAAGTACATAAACCATATTTCAGAGGTTACCATAAAATCAACCATGTTGTGTTCATGTCAAGTTAAACATGAAAAGTTGACCACAGCCTAACGCAGAAACATGCGCTGGAGCAGAAAATGTTGCAGACTTAATCGGATAATGAGATTTGCAGTGGATTTGACCACCAAAGTTATCATAATACTGTAGTAATTATCCATCGCCTATCTTGAAATGTTTTATCTTCGTCATAGCCTACAGTTAATGCATTCAGTGAGTAGCTTCCCCACACATGAGCAGTATCGTGGTTAGTTGATTAAGATGACATAATCATTGGCATCTTTGTGACAGATTATCTAACAATAGGCCTTCTCGTTATTTAAAGCCAATTTTTATGAGTCAGAAAGGAATTGAATGTGCAGTTTCTTATCAGATTAGGATCATGATCAACATAATACTATTGGTGGTATTTATTCATAGCAGACTGGCAACTCTCACTGCTGCTTCTCAACACTGCTTCTCCTAAACAGGCGCGTAGCGAGGAATTTGCTAAAGGAGGGGCGAACCTGTAGGCAAATTATCAGAGCCGTATATTCGGCATTGGAAACTATCTAAGCGTAGCGCCACCATCAGTTGGCGCGAAGGGTACAAGAATATTTTGGCCGAAAATGCCTCCCAGGTCGCTGGAAATGGCACTTCCCAGGCCTTGCAAGTTGCATCTAAGCATTTTCTATTTTGAAATTACTAGCGATAACTTAAAAACGTACAAAAAAATGCTCAAGGGGGGGGGGGGGCGGTCCTCCCCTTCGCCCCCTCTCCATTGGCTACGCGCCTGATCATAAACATATTACATCTCAACTGAGGCCTTATGAAATGTTACAAATATATCTCATTTTGGTAGTACGACGTGTTGCCAGATTGCAGTAACATATTCACATAATCAAGTTTGCAGAAAGACACGAATAGATCATAAATAAATAAACATGATTACCTGTAACACTTTCCATTGAGGCCAGTCCATTTTGATGGACATGCCGTCAAAGTACAGCCGCTGGAATGCACAAACAACATGCAAGTGACAACGAGCAGAAAAACGGTGCGATACATCTTGGGTAGTAGTTGTTGGATCTTCAATTCGCGATGAATGAATGGCTTGAATGATTCCCAGTTCCTGGTTTTATTCGATAATGTAAAACCAGTATCGTTGATGTCACGCTATTGACGAGTGTGGTCGGGAAGGCGTGGCTTCTTCCTGCGGCTGATTGCAGCATAAAGTTAACCCATCGTTTCTGGAGCTTGCTGATGGCGTTATTTGTTTGGTATATGAAGTTTCTAACAAACATCCAGAATCAAAGCGGCTGTAAGGTTGAAAGTTCGCCGAACGGCAATACTTTACTGATACGTATGTTGTTTATATGTAACAAGTAAAATTATCTTGCAGATATTTATTAGGGGCTGATCCAGGATTTTTTTTATAAAGAAGGGGTGGGTGTGGCTCTGGGTCGTTGAAATGTAGGGGGTGGTGCGGGTCCTCGTCAGAGAAATGAAATAATAAGTTGGACCGTCGTGTCATTAGGTGCATTCTGAGGCATATTTATACTATGAATTAGGTTTATAAATCGATCTTAGGGTAATCTTGTGCTAATTACGACTTTTGAAGTTTTGGTAGAAGGTTAAAAGGGATGTACACCCCACTGCCTGGATCCACGCAAATAGGTTTGCAATAGTTTTGGTCAACCTGTTGTAATACATTGGAACACTTAAAATTGATAACGAACTATTATCTTTCCTTATCTGAACTTCTGGAGGCAAATGTTATTCCTCTCAATTTTCATGTCACTTTAACACGAAATAAACAACATGTTAGGCAATGAATCGATCAAAAACTAACACCTAGAGAGAAAATTAATTTGAAAATTACTAAAGATGACCGTCAGTGGATCATTTCAGTGCAGTCTTTCTATATAAATGACACTTTAATATTGCACGCCAAATAGGAACACAAACCGAATGGAAAATTGCATCATCAGTCTTAAATACTGACTTATGTATATCTAGATCAAACCCGGGGATGTAAGTCAAACTTTGCATATAAACATTCCATTAAACATATCATTGGAATCTCACTGGGATGGATGTTTTAAAGTTACGATAACTACAAGAGAACTTTTTGAAAGCACTGCAGTTTTCGGGCTTGCCATGGAAATTCGCTTTCATGAGAAGTTCTTTTGTGCTTTAAAGTCGCTACGAGAGAACAAAAAAATATCGGAAAGCCCCACCAGGTCTTTGAAATAAATTCCACAGAAATTTAATTTCTCTCTCATACACCACCACACTTGAGAAAACTATTGTTGATAGCAATGTCCAAATTAGCAAATCTTTCAAAAACATATCTGGCGAAACTATTATTGTGTGTGACTCAGCTTCATCGCGTGACAAGCTGTCTAATGTGATCGCTAACAACCCGCCCAAAATTGGAACTATTGAAAATGATGGTACCATGCTGCCAATATTGCAGTTTTCGGGGTTTCTGCTTCGTTTGCTGATGACGCTTTGCCTGTTCTACTTCAACAAAATCGTTGGTTGGCAGAATATTTTGAAATCAATAATCTTGGAGATCATATTGCTCATCTTGTTTCAAAGCCGTTGAGAAATAATGAAACGTTTTTCAAGACATATTCAATGTGTCCCCATCACTTCGTGACTTCATGAAAAAACATGGTGATCGTATCATGTTGGGTATGAACTCCTGCAAAATTTATGATAGATTACATGTCAAGCGATGTAGCATCTGCCAATTGTTTGGGCATTATCATAAAGATTGTTCTAACAAAACCACCCCTTCTTGTGCCATCTGTGCAGATGACCATGAAACCAGACTGTGCAAGATCTCCGTTGATGAAATAGATAAGCAATTTTGCATTAATTGCAAACGTGGCAACTCTGGACCTCGCGCAAATCACATGGCGTCATCTATAACTTGTCCTCAGTACGTCGATGCGCAGAACAGAGTAAAAAGATTGATTGCTCGTTTAAACTAGACATTGTTTTCCAGGACGGCAATACTAATACTTATCGGCAGTCACAAATGAAATTTATCATTTTGGGAGACTGTTAATGTTCGATCAGCTCAAAATAAAACTGTCTTCCTTAATTGTTGATCACATTGATTATTCTGGCACTGACTTGTGTTGTTTAACCGAAACTTGAATTAAGTCAAGTTTAGTCTAGTCTAGTTAGTCTCCAGCAACATGTCTCCATTCCAACTCATGAGTCTGGACACACGCTTGATTTAACCATGGAGGTAAAAACAGACCATCACACGATCTACTAACGATATTGTGTTATCGTCTCCATGTACAAGCTGTTTTAAAAGTGTCTGATCAACTGGTCAATTAGATGTTATCTTGACCTACCTATTACCATACATTCAACTAAAGAAATTAAATACCGGAAATATCGAAGTATTGATATTGATCAATTCTGTACAGATATTTTGCAATCTTCATTATGCACAACTGAATGGCTTGATTTGGAGAATTTAATTGAATGCTATGATCGTACTTTAACATCTGTCCTTGAAATCCACGCACCAGTTCTGACCAGGGTTATTACTGTTAGGCCAACAGTGCCTTGGTTCTCCGATAAATTGAAAATATTACGCTCCGCTTGTCGAAAGGCTGAGAGAGTCTTTCGTAAATCTGGTCTTGAATCTGACAGAAGGGTCCACCGATCTTTGCGCAATGAGTATTCATTCAATCTGGATTCTGCTAAAAAGTCCTATTATACATCAATCATCCGGGACTGTGAAGGCGACACCAAGAAACTATTTACTGTTGTAAAGTCATTTTGTAAAACAAGCAAGTTGTGTCTTATCCGCCACACCAGAATACTATGTAACTTGTTAATGTTACTTCGGACAATTTTTTATATCTTAAATTGATAAAATTAATGCAAACATTGATTCCATTGCTACTGGTCCCTATGAACCTTATGTTCGACAGCATTTCCCATCGAAGTCGACTGGGTTCAAGCCACTTTCTAATGATGAAGTTCGTACTATTATCAAATACTCCAACACGACTAGCTGCAATCTTGACCCTATACCCACTTGGTTACTTAGAAAGTGTCTTGATCCCCTTTTGCCTGTATTGACTACCATGATAAATCTTTCACTTAAAGATGGTAATGTTTCTGACAAATGGAAGGCTGCTACCGTTATCCATTGTTAAAGAAAGCAGACTTGGACCCTATATATTCTAATTATAGACGAATTAGCAATTTGAGCTATGTTTGTAAATTAGTTGAACGAGCTGTAGTTAATGAGATTGTCTCACGTTGTTCTTTACATGCTCCCTTTCCTGCTTGTCAATCTGCGTACAGGCAAAATCACTCTACAGAAACCAGGGCCGGATTAAGCTTGTGGGAGGCCTGGGGCCAGCTTGGTGGTGGGGGCCCCCTCTAGAAATTTTTGAACTACTGAGTGACGGTACTGGTGTCCACAATATGCGCATCGTAACGATGTTATGGCACTAAAATTGACAAAAATCAAACCCATCTTTACAATAACATATTGAGCGGTCGTTTAGGCGTACTTTGATTGTTAAAATAATTTTTGAAATAAAACAAATTTATTATGATGTATGTTTAGAAAAAGACTTGAGAATATGAAAATTTAGAATTTCATGCATCCAGATTTAGGCATAGTGAGAAATGTAAGACTAGGTCACCTTATATTATATGTTAAAAAGACTTGGGAGGTGAATACCACATGGACTACATATTAGAATGATTTTTTTCATAATGATAGAAAAAACTTCAAAAAGTATTTGCAAAAAACATTATTTTAAATATAAATTACATAACATGTTTTTTGCAACTAGAGAAATCTAAATCTTACAAAAATTACTCAAACGTTTTACTTAAACGAATATGTTTAACAAACTTAAACACTGTAAAAACCCAAAGACTTATAACTATGATTTCTAACACATAATAGCTGCATGTGAATACCTTTACATACCATTATAACACAATCATGTATATAGCCATACAACATTACAGGAATGAAAAAGCAACAGCTAGTGAGGCCTAGTCATACTAACACTGGATCTAATTCATCTCAACTTTATATTCATATGTTTTGAAACTTTTCATCTAAATTTAGGCCTATATATCCAACATGTACTTAGATCCAAGTGAATTCCTTCTCCAAACTGCTCCAGACTCGAGTCCAGAGCCAATAAAACTCTGGAACTTTTGTGAACATGTTTTAATCAAGGACCAGTCCTAGTTATACATTAATGTCTAATGTCTTACGAAAAACCATTATGCACCATTAATTAAAGTTCTTGACAAGGGAAACATAATTACAGAAGTCCTGATGCCTTTCTTGACTTTCGATTAGCAAATTCACTGATGATGTCATTAAAGTCCATATCACGCATTATGCCCGACTCAATACTCATGACAGCCATATTGATGAGACGCTCCTGGGTCATAGATGTCCGCAGATATATCCGCACCATATATGATATATACATGCTGCAACATGCATCTGCGCTACTGTGGTCTGCATTCGTGAGACAGTGGCCTAGATTTAGGTGTATGCAGTGTGGCTATAGAGCATAGGCAAACAGGCTTGCAGACCCAAAAGTGCTACCCCCCCTCCCAAGTTTAGAACTTTAGATACATGGTTTTACTAACTTTTATGTCACACTGAGTGACGGTACTAGTGTCCGCAATGTGCGCATCGTAGCGATGTTATGGCACTAAAAAAAAAAAGTGGTGGGAGGCCCCTCTTGGTGGGAGCCCCGGGCCATGCACCCTTCGCCCCCCCCCCCTTGATCCGGCCCTGACAGAAACTGCTCTTATGAGAATACATAGTGACATAATGATGACTATGGACCAACAACAGTGCACTCTTTTAATCCTGTTGGATTTGAGTGCAGCGTTCGATACTGTCAACCATGATATTCTTGTTAACATATTGCGTACCCAATTTGGTATTGTTAATTATGCACAAAAATGGATTGGTAATTATCTATCTTTTAGAAAACAGCATGTATCTATAGAAATATCTCATCAAAAGATTTTTCTTTGAATTGTGGTGTACCCCAGGGCAGCTGTCTCGGTCCTATTCTTTTTCTTTGTTATGTTTCTCAGTTGTTTGCCATGGTCTCTAAACACCTCCCTAACGCACATAGTAATGCTGATGATACACAGTTATCTTTCAATGCTGGTTATCTCTTATCAGAGGAACGGGCTGTTCTGGCAATGCAATCACTTATCTTCGAAATAAGACATTGAATGATCAGCTATAGGCTAATGATCTTTTAATTGGTACTCGTCAACAAGTTGCTAAGACTCGGGTTCAGATGATAAAAGTAGGTAACGTGGATATTTAGCCATGTGATAGTGCAAAAAAATCTACGGGGTCCATCTTGACAGCAACATTTCAGTGGACATTCATATTGGAAAAGTTTGCTCTATAGGACATACCATGGACTTTATAATATTCGTCAGATCAGAAAATTCCTGGATAAGGACTGTAGTAAAACTCTTATTAATGCTTTTGTAATAGATCATGTTGACTACTGTAATGTACTCATGATTGGTTTACCTGATTATAATCTTCGAAGAGTTGAAATGGTTCTTAATGGAGCGGCTCGGTTGATTTACGCTCTTCCTAAATTTTGTCACATTACTTTAACTTTACAATTTCTTCATTGGTTACCTGTACAGCAACGCATTGAATTTAAATTAATCTTGCAAGTATTTAAATGTTTAAAAGGTCTTGCACCTAAGTATTTATGTGATATGATCGTGGTGAAGTCTAGTTCTTACTCTTTGCGCTCACATTCTCGAATCACCCTGCGTGTTCATCGTATCAATCATAATACGTTAGGCAATAGGGCTTTTGCCTACAAGGGACCTCGGTTGTGGAATTCACTTCCGGTGATATTGATGTGTATTGACTCCTTGACCCTGGATGCTTTCAAGATAAAGTTAAAAACGTATCTGTTTAAGCTTGCTTATTTTTAATTGACCCGACTGGTTGGCTTTTTCTTTGTTAAGCGCTTTTGAATGTTTTGTACAAAATTAACGCTATATAAATGCATATATTATTATTATTAGTATTATTATTATTATTATTATTATACACACACACACATATATATATATATATATATATATATATATAATATATATTATATATATATTTATATATATATATATATTATATTATATATATATAGAGATAGATAGATATATAGATATATATATATATATATATATATATATATAGATATATAGATATATAGGAATAAGGGAAAAACTGTTTAACAACTATGCTGCATTTAGAGATAGGCTGGATCTCGAGTGACATAGAATAATTAAATTAAATAAATGATTGGAAGTAAAACAGCCACTGTTTTGTTTTTGCAGAGCTTTCGAGCAAACCTAGCTCTTCTTTAGTGCATGATCACCGAAACTGACAATTAGTAGCAGGAATTGAAACTATTTTATAGAGAAGAGTGTCGGCATGGCATTGAAGTTTATGCGAATTACTGATTTCTGCTGGATTCAGCAGAAGTTTTGGAAAATTGGATTATTTTAACCCGTGTCGGATTATTTTAATCCGATTCCGTCGTAATTTCAAAGAATTGATTTGGTTTATCTGAGACGGCAGATCGATTCTGATATTTAAACCGGATGATGCCGTGGTCTTTAGGTTTAGTTCCCAGAAATTTTCTTTTCCTTTTCGAAATTTATCTGTCCAAGAATCGTTTTGAACAATGGCAATAACACGTATATTCTCAATCGAATGATCTGGGAGATTGAAATGATTTGCAACAGGTTGGTTGATCGTTTTTGTTTTGATTGCCGATCTATGTTGTGTCATTCTCGTTCTTAGAGTGTTTTCCGACTCTCCAACGTATTGTAAGTTGCAAATATTGCAGTAAAAGTAAGTAAGTAAAACTTAATTCCTCCAAAAAGGAAATTTGTGTACTCGCACTACAAAACAATACGACGGATATCAAATGTAAATATATAATATGTAAAAAGGTGGGTATATACTGTCACGAACGACTTTATTCATTTTACGTGTATTCAGTATATGCTGGTCAGGGTGATAAGTAGGTCACTCGTCGTGACTGACAACTTGTGCGTTTTTTCTGGAAGCTACGAGAAATGATGGCGCTATTCGGTATTAACGAGTGCAAATTTCCAGAACATACGGGAAGTCATTTTTAGCAGGTGACCGGATATCGTCGACCAATGAACGATGCACTATCAGTCGTATCTTCGAGACATGGATGATTCTCGATGTTTTTCCGTCAGGATTCCTGGAAAGGAACTTTCGGGAGATTAAACCCGCCTATATATAAGAAGAGATATTTTCGGTGATGAGGAGTTTAGTTCAGAGTTTTCCGACCTATTGTAAAAAGAAATTCATCTGAGATAAAAGATTAATCGAGGGGACGGACGGAGGAACCGGTGGACTGTTTGTTTATAAGATTGGTGCGTCGTTTAACCGGGACAGGCGTGACTTCGGCAGAGTTTTTCGGAGTTCACCCAGGAGGAAGCCATCTTTGGGATACAAACGTTGAGTCGAATTGGACCAGCGGGGAACGGTTTTGCTCCTGACCAAGTCACGGGATACCAGCCTACGAGGGAGAAATCCCGACATCGTTGTTGGTGACGCAAGGAGGTCAGAACAGCTACGAAAGGAACCGAGAGCCGGCACGCGCCGCGTAAGATAAGTTAAGTAATCTTTTTAAAATTTAACGGCCGTACAATATTGTAAAATCTGTCTGTAATATTCCAAATTTCTAGTACCAATAATCCTTGTACAAATCAGTAGAGATCGTATCATTGTAAATATATCGTTTTTTTTTGTTAACTTTCAGAAACATCTCAGTAGTCTTTTGGTCCTTTGAGTTTACTTCCCTGAATCTATCTAAAATTTTATTTTTATCGGCTTTGAAGGCCAAGGAAAAACCCGGGGTCGCAACAGAGGGGGCGCTAGAGGGTGCCATATTGTATTATCCCACGGAAGTTGTGACATATACAGATAATACGATAGAAAGGATAAGAAAAATCAACGTAACATAGTATCATTAAAAAGCTTCATTGCACGAGGAATAAAAGAATCCCGGTGTCTGTTGGTTTTTAAACCCGGAAGTCTCATGCAGCCTACAAATGCCTCTTGTCATTTGACTGTCACGCAGTTACTCGTGGAGAGGGTGGCTACATGCATCCCATATAAAGTCTAATTTAGACTGAAGAAGGCAATGGTAGACCGAATCAAATGAAGGAAGGGACTCACCAACCACCCTTTGTAGATAAGGTAAATGACGTTTTTGGATAGGCAGTTATTTATGCCGAATTCGGAACGTGTGTGTGATTTGGTTGCTCTGAAAGGCCCCAGTCGGATCGACAACTAAGCACGTTTTGCAATTTTGTGTCCAGGGCGATGATCCTGTAGTTTCTGTTTTTTTCCCCTCTAATGGGGTGTCAGCCTGAAAGGATGCCCGAACTAAAATATCCCGTAGGTTACTGGGTCTTTTAAATGAGATGACAGGTGGTTCTGAGAAAACTGATTTCAGGCGTTCAGTGCTTTGAAGTAGGTGAAATGTCTTCTGAATGATATAAGCCAGTGGTGTGAGACCAGAGTGGAATTCAGTAACCATTGGAACCCTTTTGGAACTGGTTTGACGAGTTTTGTTCGTCAATGCTTCGGTAGGGGATTAGCTTTTGGCCTTTTTGATGGCATTTTCAGTAGTACCCCAAATATACTGTCTGTTTAGGAGGTGTTGTGATAGTTTTTTGGTGCGAGAATCAAAATCGACTTCAGAGGAGCAAATGCGTCGAATGCGTAACGCTTGACTGTATGGAATATTTTGGGTACAGTGACGTGGATGGCAACTGCGTGGTAAGAGGTAGTTGTGCTTGTTCGTGGTTTTATTGAACAAATCTGTTTCGAGTGAGCCATTTTTTAGGGTCACAGTAGTGTCCAGTAAGTGAACGTCGTGTCCAGAAAAGTCTGCAGTAAATTCGATTGTGTGATGAAACGACTCTTTTAGTCCGCTTTGCGTTGTTAGGACTTCTCCGACGCAGCGATTTTTTTAGTAAAGAGCTAATCAAAATCGTTATTGTGTGTCATGTGATATGTCAGCTGATACAGAAACTGCTCGCCTCGGCGTGATGTACATGTAAAGACTGTACGTATTTGTATATATTTTAGATCCTCCTGCAAGCAGAAACTCGCGAAGAAGCCTCATTGGCTTATCAAAGCCACAAGCTGACCGAAGTCAGTCTCTTACATTCATATTTATTGTCCATGATAATGAATTGTCAAATGTCGACAACTCTGTTGACTGGACTACATACATTAATGTTGGAGTGACTCGAACTGGGAACCTTATGATTGGAAGCCACCGGCGTTAACCACTGAGCTAACACGCCTGTGTTTATGTAACGTTTGTACGTACGTGTTTACAATTCGTCTGCATAACGTACTGCATAACAAGAGAACGATGGCTGAAAGTCTAACGAAATTTACAGCCAACAGTTGGCAAACCGACGTCAAATGTGCCGAGGATAATAAGAAGTATTGAGGGTGGCAAAGTTACATCAATCGCCCGAGATTGGATCAATCTGGTCAACTTCGCTGGAATTGGGTTATGATACTTGATAGTGAACTTTTGGGATACCATCGTTCCTGTTACTATAGGATTCACCGACAGATCGAATATAGGCCTAGAAGTTGCTTCCATGATTCAATACACGAACGATGAAGGTAATTCTAGGCTGTTACTAATACTCATTTTAGAGCATTACAGTGACAAGAAAGTATACATAATTAACTTCCTCAAGTGACACGAATGCCAACTATGTAAATCTAGGACAAGGCTCTTC
The DNA here is from genome assembly GCF_037975245.1 of Apostichopus japonicus. Taxonomy (NCBI): domain Eukaryota; kingdom Metazoa; phylum Echinodermata; class Holothuroidea; order Aspidochirotida; family Stichopodidae; genus Apostichopus; species Apostichopus japonicus. The sequence goes on from NC_092568.1 coordinate 20,201,713, forward strand.
AATACCATACTAGGCCTACTCCTAGTTTGCCTAGACTAGATGTGATTTACGTAGCACCCATGAAGGATAGATCCAGGGACGTCACTACAGGGGGATGTGGGGGGTGTCTCACACCCCCCCCCCAATCTTGGTAAAAATGACGATAGTTGGACAATTTGAGTGCGACAGTCGTAATTTTCGACTGTCTCACTCTACTTTTTCCGACTGTCGCACTCTAATTTTCATATATTCTTGTAAATTGTGAGTGACCTAAAATTTTCGGTCAAAATTGACCTTTAATCAGTCATATTTACCACGTTTTCCTTGTCACACTGAGAAATTGTATCTCGCGATCCTTATACTCCACCATACAAAACTTCGTATGATTTTGAATACTCTAAAAAAAAAAGAAAGGCCTAATAGAACTACTGTACAACGTTCGCCAGCTTCAATTCGGATAATTTATGTATTAATTTTGCTTTGGGTCGACCCTGTTCGCTAGCTTCAAGTAAGTTCAGGATATACCAGGGACGTAGCCAGGGGGAGCAGGGGGCGACTGCTCCCCCCGCCCCTTCAGTGTCGAAATAAATGTTTAAAAACTTGTTTAGCATTTTATTTTGTCAATGCTCTTTTGATCTTGAATACTCGTCAGCTCCGTTAACTCCTTTACAATCGTAATAACATTCAGGCCTACTGATTCAACTACTTACTTAGTTTAGCAGATGCAATTAGCTAAATTTAGCCTATAGACTATTTCTAGCCTACAGTTGGCCACTGCGTAATAAAATACATATTGCCTACCTAACCGCACTCGATGGAATGTCACGAACCGTATGCACAACGACTTCGACAACGTTCGTTCTCATCCTTTCTATGATTCGTCCTTGCAAGGTTCATGTTATGAAGCTAAGCTAACAATCGTATGTGATACGCACTTCCTATAAATAATATTACACTGCTAATACACTGCGATAACGATATTTGTTTTTAGGCCACTACTCATCTGGCTGTCTTACAAAATATGAAAGTTTATATTGTCCATCAGTTAAGTTCGTCAAATGTATTAAAGTCCAGACATTGGACAATAAACAAGAATCATCCTACTGGAAAAATTGTAAAGAGCACTACGTTTGTCTTTCTGATATATTATGTAAAAGAACATGTAAAAGAATTCAAACAGGAAACAAAATCTGCTGATAATATGCTAATAATGCTATCATATGATAATGATGAAACTGGCAACAAAATTGCACCAGATCGCATCTAAGGACCTTCAATTGTTCAAAAATATCTCAAAGGGGAGGGGGTGTCCCCCTCCCCTTTAACCCCTCCCCCATATCAATCGCAAAAAGTGTTCCCCTCCTTTCAAATTCCTAGCTACGTCGTTGGGATATACATTGTCTCTATGGTAGACAATTAAAACACTCAATACTAATCTACGGAAGCTTAAAATTGCCATCAACATAAGAAAAAATTTGCCCCATAAGGTGAATATTTTCAGAAAATTGTTTAAATAACAAGATAAAATCTGCAAAATGTTTAATTGTTCACTTCATTTCAAATGGTCAGTTGGAATGAAGTGAACACTTGATTTTTTTTTCATGGTGAGTGATAAATAGCCCCCCCCCCACGAAAATAATATTAAGCGCGCTAGGAAAAAGCTCCTTTTTTGGGGGTAATTCACTATGTCGTCGAATATAATTTGTTGGAAAAAAAGTGTTCCCCTTTGTTACATTAGCATAGCTTTTGTAGTCAGTAGTCTATGTAGCCTTCAAGCAGATAACTATACTCAGTTAATTGCTTGCTTAACCAGAGTGATTAATACGTTTGTGAAGTGAGGGCCAGTGGTACGAATGTATCGAAAAAAGTTCGGAACAAAAGTGCAGTCGCGAAAGATAGGGTGTCTGACTGACACTGACCGTATCGTTGACGAGTAGTGCGGTGGGGGGGGGGTGTACAAGGCAGTCGGAATTGTTTGGCTCCAAAACCCCATCCAGTTGGAATTTCAGCCACTACAACCCCCCCCCCCCAATCATCAGGCCTTAGCTACGTCCTTGGATAGATCGACAGCTACTATACACTGGTATCTGTTATTTTATGATACCATTTCATGCTTTATTTGTCATGAAACAAGAAATGAAATTAACACCAGTGTAGGTTCGATAGGCAGACTAACGTTACAAGGCCAAACTAAGCCCAGAGCATGTCTCTATGGCTGCTGGTAGTACTGGCACCACGCACACACACCAACAAATGTAGCGTGTAATGTAGCTTATATACAGGCCACTAAGTATATAGTATGGCGCGAGAAAGCGGAATATATTACTTACAAATATATATATGCTCTACTTGCGAAATACATACATGGTTAACTTCAAAAATACATTTTAGACATATTTATTTATATGTTTACACATATATATTCCCTGAAAATTATATTTATTCCCTTAAAGTATATATTTATATATTCTCCAGGCGTACAGATTTGGGGGGTCGAAAAAAAATACATGTGCGAAAAATTTAACATTGGTCTGAATGGTCTAGAATCACCATAATGACCACTCATTAACGACCCTTCGACCGCGGACCGGCAGTAGGCTATAGTTGCTGAAAAACCGGACGTGACATAGCGCATAGGCCGGGTTATCACTTCCAGGACGTACCCTGATGCTCTTAAAACACCAAATTTTCAAGAAAGGAGACAATACTATTGCTGAGAATCAGTCTATTACCCCAATAATGTTTCAGACGCAATCTGATGCATCAGTATGACATATAGTTCGGTCATTCAGTGTGTTACTTGACTGAAAGCCCAGTCAATCTTTCCTTATTTTGACGCGCAATTTGCAGATTTGTCGAAAAATGTCAATGGCAGTGTCAAACTCACAAAAGATATGTCATGATATTTCAAAGTACCTTACCAGACTGGTTTTTCTATTTCACTGAACTATTTGATGACCATATCAAGACATGGGATCTCAAAATAAAGGATGTTGAGAAAACTTTAGAGCAGCTTACAAGCATGGACTGCAATCCTGTGGGGGCGGGGGACACGTCTCCTACATTTCTATGGGTGGGGGACACACTACCAAATGTCCCCCCCCCCCCACACACACACACATTTTAGTGTCGTTCCTCTATTTGGTTAGGGCTTACACATCTCAGGATTCATATCATCGACTATTAGAAGTTCAGTTCTATGAAAAGTGACCGAGATTTTTCACATCGGTATGACCTGCAACTTTGTCTGAGATTGAAACCACAAGCTGTGTGCGGATAACGGTGCGGCCTATAACTAGTTCAAGAAGTCATGGCACTTCATAGCTAGAGCCAAAGCCTGTACATATTTGTTGTTTAGTTGTAGATGGTGTTTCAAAGACGGTGCCCGTTCCCTAATATTGGAGAAATGAAATAGGGAGCATATTCCATGGCAGCGCATCCCATGTTACCTAGTTGTTGAGTGATACCGGAGTTTACCCCACAGTGAGAACACTGGGTACACGGTGGTTACATAGTACGCTCCGACCAGAATTCACCCGATTACCAGATGCAGACCCACCTAGCATTATTTTGGTGCCTTCATCACTTTAGCCACCACTCATATGGGACCTATTCTAAGTCTGACAATACATGCGCATGTGTGAGGTCCTGAAAATATAATTAAGTGGTTTGTCTTGCCAATAAAGAGTGGTTATTCTGTGTAACATTGTGTAAAAAATTGTCAGACTCAAAGCGCCAGGGGTGCATTCTGTACAATCATAATACTTGGGTAATACGCCCTTAATGACAGTTAGTTAAAGCCAATTTATACGCTTTAACACATCAGTAAAATCACTGTGGTCGAGTGGTACGGGCTTAGGTTCGTGACACGAAGAGGTTCCGGGGTTCGATTCCTACCTTCGCCTGATGAGTCCCAAAAGGACGAAACCGGTCGTGAAGTGGAATTTTTCTGGTATGTTATTCTTTATTGATTTACTATATATATATATATATATACAACCGCCTTTTGATTTTATTCAAGTATAGCCTAAAATCCTGACTTTTTCGATTCTTGTCAAAATCATGCATATTGATTAGTGGATCTTTCTGAAATATAGAAGGGATATAATCGTGACCATTCATCCTGGCATGCGTTCGCCTCCGTTGTCCAATGCTGATTTCTGTGAGGTGACTTTCAAAATTGTAATGAAAATCCCTGTTTTGTTTTTTTAAATACGGGTATGAGGTAAGCAAACGTTTACGTCTGTGTATATCGAAATGCCCCCTATCTAAATATAACTGCGTCTTGTCAATATTTATTGGCTCGAAATGAATCGTCCCAAGAAATAGATATTTTCTGTCGGTCAAATCTAGAAGAAATCTAAATATGTTAAGTTTTATGCACAAATTCCTCAGTTTATATTAGTTTCACGAAAGATTCGGCCAAAATTTCGATGGTAATCATTCCATAAGAATATCGAAAAGGTAATTTACGATCGATTTAATAAAAGTGAAAATAGTCGATTTTTCAATTTCCGGAGAGCTAGGTCCCAGTTGCCTAACGGAAACCTGTCCAAACTCTGTCACTGGAAATTTAGTGAACCTTGTTAAAGAAGGCACTCAACGCATATGAAATATATTAATATACAACAACCAGTTAGTATTTTATCACCATCCGTTTCATTTTTGAAGGAAAAAAGTACGATTACAACATTGCACCCTTCTATACCTTAGCGTACAACTTCCGGGGAACACAAAACCGTATAACATTTATGCATAACAAAGGGTTTGATTTGACTGTTTTGAAATCACGTATCACAGGCAAGGAAAATGAGCAGACTAGGACAGAATATATTTCATACACCTTGGAAAAAGAGGTAAAATACAATTTAACGCCTCACCAAGTTTACGAACAACACATTGAACGTATATTGTGTGGCTATAGGAGTATCCTGACCAAATCTGAGAAATTCGAATTTTAGCCTCCTTTTAAGGCTATATGATTTTTTCAAATTTTCTGCCAAAATTGCGACTTTTATAATTCCACCGAAAAATCATGCGTAGGATAGGTGGCGCCATTCCGCTTCCCTATCGTGTAAAAAGAGTTTTGTAATAACTCCCTACTCTGATGATGATAACTGTGCTGTGATGGAAAAGCAAAATTGAACGCCTTGCAATGTGTCATTTATCATATTTCTTGCAGAAAGACTTTGTATAAGCCACTTTTGACTCGACGGAAACTCGTTTCCGTTTCCGTTCCCGAGCAGTCGGTATGTGCCATTGTTTTCAAGTATTTGCGTGAGGTTGGAATGACTCGCACAAGTTGATAATGTCACTTGAGGTCAGAGGAATGCCTCGATCCGCTTAGTCGGCCTATAACTCTCGTTTCATGTTGCAATGACTTTCCTATTCGGTAATATCACTCTCTGCTACAGAGTTTTACCTTCTGACGTAAAATTTCATGCGTCTGTGTCCATTGCTGTCTGTAAGAAGAAACAACCGTTCTAAACAACTATGACATTTCTACTTTATATGCCAATACCGAAGAGACATCGAAGAACAAAATGTTACGCTAAAAATATTCGCAAATAGTGATGTTTATATACGGTTCAGTATGTAAACGTGGGTGCGTGTGTGTGTGTTGGCTTATGCATGAAAAGTTAAGTACTGATAAATAGCAGTCATGCTTCTGTCAGCTTTATTTGCTGCGGAAATTGATACAACTTTCTGTCTTAAAAGAGCAGCATAGGCATTTTTGCCATGTTAACATTATCATGGTAAGGGGAAAGTGAAGTTCAATGAATGACCAACTTGTCAGTTATCCAGCGATAAGGGGTTTCTTTGACCTAATATGAGACTTACAAGACTATACAAAGCACATCATTTTCATGGTTCGGTGTATTAGTCAATGAGGCATTTAAAATTGAGTCTGCTACCACAAAGACGCACCACGAATTTGATAGCGCCCTCTAAAATTGTTCTCATAGCTTAAAGTATCAGGTGGCATACTCCTATTAGAGTTTATATCCATCCGCCCGATTGTTCTCCTGTTTCAGGAAAAGTGCCAACAAGGAGCATGAGAACATCTTTTTTGACCTGTTATCAATTAGGATCTGCTTTCTTGGGGGCTTGCATTTTGAAGAGCATGAATGGAAGTACATGTGGTGCAAAAATCGTGTCAATTGTGCCAATTGTAGACCCCTTTAGGCTTCCCAGGAGCAGCGTACGAACATTGTTTACTACTGAGTGAAGAGGTTTGTTTACAAGTGGCGAAAACTTCAGGCTCTGATAGCAAAACCCTCTGCGCGATTATGGTGCAGACAATTGATGGTGCCATGATTGGCCAACTTGTCAGTTATCCAGTGATGGGTAGCGTTTAGCTAGTGAGAACTTTTATATAGGCTCAGAGACAGTGGCGGCGGAACCGGGGGGGCTTGGGGGGGCTCAGCCCCCCCAATGAAAAAGTTGAGGGGGCAAAAGCATGATAAGCCCCCCCAATATTTACCAAGGCTCCGAAACGTACATCTGCCCATTTTTTAATGCACACTTGTCGATCTGTCCGATGCACACGTATACTACATATAGGTGTAATAATTAAATATGATAATTGATTGTCTGTATCATGCCTCATCGAATATTAGTGTTTTAAATAAGAGGGTAATAAGCTAAACGCTACACTCATGAACATTTGCGTTTACACTACGAGTACACGCAAGGCGTGGAACATGGCTTTATTTTTTAAACGCAATCAATTATTAAACGAACAAAAACACAATATTAGCATTTCACCTGTACTGTATAGGGTACATGCATTCATGACATGATGACAGTGCTAGGTCATAGAAATTTGTTGGCAACTGCACATGGTTTTGGAATTACCCATTTGTTGACATTAAGAAATGCTTTCTGTTTTTTCTTATGACATTTATTTAATTCAGGGCGTCGGAGCCGGTACGGGCAGGTCCGCCGAACGCCGGACCAATATTCACGACGCAAAAAAAAGTAGGACTAAAAAATGGAGAAAAAAAAATCTCGGAGGTATATGTTTCAATGATTTTCAATAATGATGACGGCAAGTAGGCTAAATGTGACTACTCTGGCATGGCAGGGGTCTTGCTTTCAAGCCCGGCAAGTGCCATTTCCTGCAATCTGGGAGGCATATTTTCAAAATTTTCTCCATTACGCTCCGCGCCAACCATGGTGGCGCGTAGCGTAGTTTGACCTACCAAATGTCCCCCGATAATTATGATATTTGGCCACACTCTGAACCGCCGTACCAATCAAAAATAGCTTCCGACGCCCTTGTAATTATTGCATTTAATTGCAAGTAGTAATTTACTACACTCAAAAACGTCTCTGCGAGTACACGTCGAGTATACTCTCTTAAAACACCATCGAATATACAAATTACAATGTTTTTACAGATTTATACGTGCAATCTGAGAAATTGCAGGCTTGAGACCCATGTTTTAGGGCTAGGTATTCGCAGCATAAAACACTCGGTAAGTGCCGTTTCCGGCCATCTGGGGGGGTTGAAAAACCCCAAATTTTCTTGTACGCTCCGCGCCAACCGATGGTGGCGCTCCGCTTAGATAGTTTCCACATATTAGCCCCCCCAATAATTTTCCCGTTCCGCCGCGCCTGCTCAGAGACCACATTACTTTTTTGATTTAGTGTGTAAGTCAATGGGGCTTTTAATGGGGGTATGCTACAATAACGACATGGTCATGGGTTCAGGTAGTGCGAACTTCTACAAGGACTTTAAGATCACAATACATTAACGATTTAGTGTGTAAGTCAATCGGACACTTTTATGGAGTGTGCTCATAGAAAGTTGCTTTACCAAAATGCAGGCTAGTTACTTACTATATTAGCCAAAGCTCAAACTCACCCTGGTTAGAGATAATGTATATATATATATATATATATATATATATATATATATATATATATATATATATATATAAAATGTCTAAAATATTCAGGTTGGTGGTTTTACACTATCACACCGACCCATTCTCTTTTACGATCATGGATCTGTTCGTTCTGAAATAGTCAAAACTAGATCTGCATCTCAGCAATTGGATATAGAATTATTAACTTAATGTATACAATAATCTTATTTCTCCGTATGAACCACAAAACAACGGTAAATATTTGCCACCTCAGTGCAGAATATAACGATATGTAAGCTACCTGAATTCACTAAGAGGCCGTCTTAAAAGGGTGTTTGGATCAGAGCCGTAAATAGAGATACGGCTCTGGTTTGGTTTATGCTATAGCGCCGTCTATTAAGTCGGCTAACACTGTATATCCATTATAACTGTCATGTGATATGCTACTACACCATATGGTATAAGACCTGCACTTCTTTCGAGAAGTATTCTCTGCCTTTTGGATGAGATTGCAAATGATAATAATCAGCATGACGGATGGAGAGAGGGATGGATGGAGAGAAGGAGAGATGGGGGGGGGGAGGTTGAGAGAGAGACGGAGAGGTGGAGAGAGGGGTGGAGGGAGAGATAGAGAAGTGGAGGGAGGGAGAGGTGAATCGTCCAACGCCCCACCGCGCTAGGTGGATGGAGGGGTGGAGGGAGGGAGAGAGCGAGAGAGGGAGAGGTGGACAGAGGGGTAGAGAGATGTGGAGAGAGGGTGAAGGGAGAGAGAGAGAGGTGAGTGGAGAGAAAGCGTGAGGGGGGTTGAACGCCTTTGGTTTGGCTTTGTAAACTTTGGCAAGTTTAGCAGTATTTCGTGCGTCCCAACGTATAATCTCTTTAACTAAGAGAACGGTCACACTTTGACACAAACAGTTGATCACAATTTGATGTAAAGTCCAAATCTTGAGAAAGTAGTCGAAATCTGATCAATATACAATTAATATCATAAAGTCGAATTAGTCGAAATTTTGATAAAGAAGTCCAAATATTCGTGAAGTTTGAGGCAAACAGTTGAAATTTCGAAAGAACAAGTCAGTTTTCCGAAAAAGAAAGCGCAATATTGAGAAAATAATTGAACTTTCGAGAAACTATTTCGGAGATAAGATTAGTCCAAATTTGGAGATGAAAAGTTCAAACCTCCAGAGTTCCATCTGGGCCACCGTAACACTACAAACCTCAAGTCCCCAACCCCCCTCCCGCCTCAAAAAAAAAATCCCGTCGGTGTTCGCCCCCCTCACTGTCTAACGACATTGTTGTAACGTAGTTACCTAATTTCATTAAGCGAGTCACAAAGACCAAGGCACAATTAATACGTAAATGTGGACAATCATTTAGTTGACCGTTTCTCATTGAGGATAATTTATCAGTATATTTGACAGCTTCTCAGTGACGTGCACAGGATTTCAAGAGTGGGGAGGGTGGGGAGGGTGGGGAGAGGGGTTCCTTGAGATACGATAGAGGGTGACCATAACCCCAGCCACCCCTTCCCCCTTTTTTCAGTCACTGATACGACTCTTTGTTTGTATAAATGGATAGAGAATTCGGGAGCAATATGAGGATGTATTTTTATATGTGGGTGAAGGTCGAAGATTTCCAGAATTTCCATAGTCATTTATATAGTTTTATATATGATAGAATGAGATATTTTGACCAACTTTTTCTAATAAATCAAAATAAGCCATATGGAAAAGTAATCGTGTTTACAGACTTGGGGTAAACTGTCCTACTGGAAGGGCCACACATGCGACTGGGAGAGGTGGGAAGGCCCCCCCCCCGTCCCCTTCCCTCAGCTAGTATGTTGGAAAGGCCACGCCGTTTACTGTGAAAGTGATCCGTCACTACAGGTCTCCATTTGACCATGCATTTATTCCAGATATACGTTTAAGACAATTATATCGACATTCACCTAGCTGTTGATTTCCCTTGCAAAATTGGATTTTGATTTTGAGGTGTGTTCAGGTGAGAGTGGGGGAGGGGTGGGCGTTAGAAATGAGGGTGTCTGACCACAGATCATTAAATCTGTCGCCACTTTGCAAAAGAATACATTCAAGTATATGACAATTGTTTTTTTTTTCTTTTTCGTCTTTGCTATTGCAAAAGGGTGTCTTTGTTATCGATATTAATAGAAAGAACATTCAACAGACTGCGATATATTCACGTACTATACGTCCCACCACCATGTGCTTTTAAAGCTTAAAGGAATTAACACAAACATAAAATAACAAACAATACATAAATGCTTTTGTTCAAGTGTCAATGTGCATCAATTATGAAATCCCGCAGGTTTCGTCTAAAAGCGATAATTTCGCACAAATATAGAGATTACTATACCTGTAGGAAAGAATGTGTATGCCGAGCAAAATGACTCGGGAAAGAGGATTAGAAAATTGTAACTATTAATAATTGTAACAGTTAACGAGTTTTACTACTAAAGCATACTTTGTCTACTTCAAATTATTGTTATTCCGTGTTTCTTTTCCTACTCCGCCTACCAATTAAATTGATAATCGGTGCAAGGTAGCTGACAAATATAGGGGAAGTTGCTGTTGCTGTATACATCGGCCCATTGACCACGCGAATGCAAGCCCGATGCTATGACCCCGCGACTGTTAGGCCCATTGTTCGGCTCTCCAGAGAACCAGCTGGTGTAATCAACGGATGAGCCATCGGTCCAACTTTGCTGGTTGTTGTGGTATCCAACTTTCATTCCGATGTACACCTGTGGATCCCAACTGTTGGTGTACTGTTTAACGATAAAATCAGAATGTATATAAATATATATATATATATATATATATATATATATATATATATATATATATAAATGTATAAATATTATATAGAGTCTACCTATACGATGTCTTACAGCATCTTGTTATTCGAGTTTCACGCCGATTTTCAGCGTTTGACCGTGTCCACCTGGCCATCGGTTTATACACGTAAACTTCACGATATAAGCAAGTGTTTATTTAGCCCGCTTGTTAGATTTCAATCCAACTTTTACCTCAAAAAATGTTAGTAAAGTATAGCACATCGCCATAGTAAGTGTGGACTGATCGAGCTGGACTAAGCCCAGCTCCTGTAGAATTTGCATAAGTTTTAAAACAATTGGGGTACCGACAACAAGAAGGTGGGATATAATATATATATATATATATATATATATATATATATATATATATATATATATATATATATATATATATATATATATATATATATATATATATATATATATATATATATATGTAGGAAAGGAAAGGGTGAGGGAATGTGGTTAAGACGAGCACCTTATCTTTCTCTTTTTTTTTAAGAGTGTAATGCGAATAAAGAGACTAATGGGAAGGGGAAGGGGGAGGAAAGCTGCCCCTGCCCTGGCCGGAATACTTTTTAAGGAGAGAAGCATTTACACCCCACCCGGTTACTGTGCTGTTTAGCTCACAAGCACTCTAGCCAACGAGTTCCTAGACCCCTAAAGGGCTTAGGCCACCCGCCCCCCCCCCCAATAGAATAGCACATAGGTATAAGCATAGAGTATTTATGTAGAAAGTATATTCATGTAGGGCAAACTTGTTGAGCTAAATTTAGTTTTAAGGGAGATATTTGTTATAGTCTTCATATTTTTCTTTCCAACCCATCGAGTTTAATTCAAAGTGAGATAACGATGGATGCTAAGACACCTTTCAAATTTTTTTATATATTTGTTTTTGGCAGGGTATAAAAAAAACCGTGCGAGCATTTTATGAATTTGTTCAATTCTCGATAATTGCTCCTCCACTTCGTTTTCATATTAGTGTACTAATCACATCCCTATAAGCATATAGAGATATTTCAAACATTTCTTCGTATCGACCAACATCGTCAATGTTTTGAGTGACTGTGTTTACCCCGAACCAGTACCACGTGCGCATGGAGTTCAGAGGTGCATGGGGTGACAGATTTTCCTCTTTTTTTTTCTCCGACTGATTAAGGTAGAAGTATAAGGGCCTTAATGGAAGGACAAGCGGGCGACCATGGATTAGGTGATTTGTGCTCCCATTGGAGGGAATATGGGGATCGGCGTCCGCAATAAAAAAAAACATGAAGGGTAAATGTCAAATGGTGCATTTTGAGGTATATTTAGACTAGTTAGGTCTATAATTAGGTATAAACACAAGCTTTTGCTTACAAATAATCTTGAAATTTAAAAGAATCCCCAACTGAAAGCCCCCCCCCCCCGCCCCCTCAACTGACGCGGAGGTGTGAGCGGCATGGCACCCCTCCCCACCTCTTTGTACACACCACATTGCCGATGGACGGTTCAGTTACGCCCGCCGTAAAAACCATACCCGTTAGACGCGGGGTTGCATATATCACGCTTTTCAACTTACAGTTCAAAATCAGTTACTATTGCTTTTACGTTAAATGTTGTCAATACTCACTTGTAAAGTCGACCGAACCATTTCTAAGAGAAAGTTTTGTTCTTCTTGACTGTGAACAGATGCCAGATGACCACTGGCAAGAACATTACCTTGGCAGTCAACGAGTTTTGCACTTTGACAGGCTCTCTCCGCGGCATCAAATTGTTTGTGTCCATCAGCAAACAATCTGTTACGAGATGGAATGTAGATATGTTTGTAATTATCAATATTCCATTTGATAAGACGATGAAGACAATACCATGCAATGAAAATAATAAGTAATAAATCATATAAAAGAAAAATAATGGAAATTACGGAGAGAAAATGGTGGAAGGGCTTGGAAGCCGTAGCTTGTACAAGAAGCCCACCAAAAATAAAGACAACAAGTATAAAGGATATGGGCATGATAATAAAGCCCCTTACCAAGAAGACCTATACCACCCCCACCCCTAAACTAAACAAAAAAGGTATTGTGATAATGTGGGAAATACTAAAAGTCAGAGACAAATGTAGATCTATAGAAGTTGATACTTGGATAAAATATGATTTTTCAACTTGAATGAAAATGAATTAATTTAAGGTACTGAATATTTCTTAATGTATGGCTTAAGCTATCCCAGAAATTAACACCATAACAGACGATGGAACGTTTAAAGACATCGGTATTTATGGGCAATGAAAATAAATGTCCAGAGGATCTGGTGTAGTAGTTATGTATATTATAATTGAATTTAAAGTAATCATTAAAATTGACTGGTAATTTATTATTAATAGACTTAAAAATAAAAACTGCACAATGGTATCTATGTAAATCAAAAATATCAAGTAAGTTCAGTGAGCTAAATAGTAGTGGGGTATGTGCTAAGAAATCAGACTGCGTAATAACACGGACAGCCTTCTTTTGTAATAAAAGCAATTGCTTTAGGTAGGTAGATTATGCATTACCCCAAACAATATTACAATAATTAAGATGAGGTAGTATGAGAGTATTATACAAGTTCTTGAGAATATACATTGGAACAAAGTCTTTGATTTTATAAAGGACTCCAACAGTTTTTGAGATGGTAGTTTTAATCTTGGAGATGTGAGAAGACCACTTTAGAGCAGGATCAATAAATAAACCTAGACATTTTATAACCTCAACACGCTTTAACCGTGAGTTGCCAATAAATATATCTATGTTCTTGATTTTTTTGTGATTTGGGTGAAAAATCATAAATTGGGTTTTGTTTATATTCAACGATAATTTATTTACTTGACACCAAGTAGAGACTTTAGCTAATTCAAAATTTATTGTAGATGCAGCATGATTTATATCTTTGTGTTTATATAGTATACTGGTGTCATCTGCGAAAAGTGTAAAATACAAGGTGTTTGAACAATTTATAACATCATTTATATACAAAGAGAAAAGCAGTGGACCTAAAATTGACCCTTGTGGCACTCCACATGTAATTTTACTGAAATTAGAATAATAATTATCAATATGTACACATTGGCGTCTGCCAGATAGATCATTAACAAACCAACTAAATGCAACCCCTCTCATGCCATAATGGTACAATTTGTTGAAAAGAATTCCATGATTGACAGTATCAAAGGCTTTAGATAAATCTAAAAATACACCCAAAGAATATTACTTATTGTTAAAGCCATTAATGATATATTGTCAATATTCCATTTGGATAGCCGAGTGATTTGAGAGGTATATTGAAGAGTAGCAGGTACATAACAGTTCTGGGATTTAGGGAGGGGGTGGGAATAATGGTATTGAAGAGACACCCTATAACCCCTTTAATGGGTAATATCAATTTATTGAAGTACATCAGCCGTATTTCAGAGGTTACCATAAAATCAACCATGTTGTTTTCATCTCAAGTTAAACATGAAAAGTTGACCACAGCCTATAACGCAGAGACATATGTGCTGGAGCAGAAAATGTTGCAGAATAAAAGGTTTGAAAACTGTTAATCAGATAATGAGAATTGCAGTGGATTTGACCACCAAAGCTATATCATAATACTGTTGTAAATATCCATCGCCTATCTTGAAATGTTTTATCTTTGTCATAGCCTACAGTTAATGCATTCAGTGAGTAGGTTCCCCACACATGAGCAGTATCGTGGTTAGTTAATTAAGATGACATAATCATTAGCAGCGTTTTGACATATTATCTAACAATTGGCCTTCTCGTTCTTTAAAGCCATTTTTTATGAGTCAGAAAGGAATTGAATGTGCAATTTCTTAGCAGATTTGGATCATAATCAACAGAATATTATTGGTGGTATTTATTCTTAGCAGACTGGCATCTCTCACTACTGCTTCTCAACACTGCTTCTCATAAACACGTGCGTAGCGAGGAATTTGCCAAGGGAGGGGCGAACCTGTAGGCGAATTATCAGAGCGTCCCAGATAGCTGGAAATGGCACTTCCCAGGTCTTGCAAGTTGCATCTAAGCATTTTCTATTTTGAAATTACTAGCGATATCATAAAAACGTACCCAAAAAATATGCTCAAGGGGGGGGGCGGTCCTCCCCTTCGCCCCCCCCCCCATTGGCTACGCGCCTGGCGGATCATTAACAGATTACATCTCAACTAAGGCCTTATGAAATGCTTAACTTATAAATATATCTCATTTTGGTAGTACGACGTGTTGCCAGATTGCAGTAACATACCAATACAATCAAGTTTGCAGAGAGACACGAATAGATCAGAAATAAATAAACAGGATTACCTGTAACACTTTCCATTAAAGCCAGTCCATTTTGATGGACATGCCGTCAAAGTACAGCCGCTGGAATGCACAAACAACATGCAAGTGACAACGAGCAGAAAAACGGTGCGATACATCTTGGGTAGTAGTTGTGGGATCTTCAATTCGCAATGAATGAATGGCTTGAATGATTCCCAGTTCCTGGTTTTATCCGATAATGTAAAACCAGTATCGTTGATGTCACGCTATTGACGAGTGTGGTCGGGAAGGCGTGGCTTGTTTTCTTTCTACGCATGATTGCAGCATAAAGTTAACCCATCGGTTTTGTAGCTAGCTGATGGCGTTATTTTTTTTGTATATGAAGTTTCTAATAAACATCCAGAACCAAAGCGACTGTAAGGTTGAAAGTTCGCCGAACGGCAATACTTTACTGATACGTATCAGTATGTTGTTTATATGTAACAAATAAAATTATCTTGCAGATATTTATTAGGGGCTGATCCAGGAAGGGGGTAGGGTGTGGCTCTGGGTCGTTGAAATGTAGGGGGTGGTGCGGGTCCTCCTCATAGAAATGAAATAATAAGTTGGACCGTCGTGTCATTAAGTGCATTCTGAGGCAAATTTATACTATGAATTAGGTTTATAAATCAATCTTAGGGCAATCTTGTGCTAATTACTACCTTTGAACCCTTTTGGAACTGGTTTGACGAGTTTTATTCGTCAATGTTTCGGTACGGGGATTGCTTTTGGCGTTTTTGATGGCTTTTTCAGTAGTACCCCGAAAATATTGTCTGTTTAGGAGGTGTTGTGACAGTTTTTTGGTGCGATAATCAAAATCGACTTCAGACAGAGGAGCAAATGCGTTGAATGCGCAACGCTTGACTGTATGGAATATTTTTGGTACAGTGACGTAGTTAGCCACTGCTTGGTAAGAGGTAGTTGTGCTTGTTCGTGGGTTTATTGAACAAGTCTGTTTTGAGTGAGCAATTTTGTAGGGTCACAGTGGTATCCAGGAAGTGAACGTCATGTCCAGAAAAGTCTGCAGTAAATTTGATTGTGTGATGAAACGACTCTTTTAGTCCGCTTTGCGTTGTTAGGACTTCTCCGACGCAGCGATTTTTGGTTTCGTTGAAAATCGTAACCTATGCATTAATGCAGGCGGAGAGTGTGTGTATGTGTGCGTTTGTTATTCTATCTGACCGAGGACTTGAACAAAAGAATTCCACGTCTTCGGTTGTGATTTCTAAAGAATCACCACGTCCTCGGAAGAATTCTATTGTATGGGGTATTGTTAAGGTTAGGGTACGTAGATATGAACAATGGAAAATACAATGGGGTCCTCGGTCTGAATGTGTGTGTGTGTATGTGTGTGTATGGGGGAGCAGTCATAATACAAATACATTTAAGATGGCAAAACATCTCCTAAATTATTTCTTAGTGCATTTACCTACTGGCTATCAGTCATAATTCGCAAAGTATAGAACAATTTAAAGAGTTTTGAGACAAGTTTGCTATTGCTGCTAGGATTTTTCGAAGATAGATGCTTTCACAACCTCCGATTTTCATTGCGTAAAGATCTCTTTGATTTAGGCAGTGTAATGAAGTAATAGTGATATTTTTTTTCATGCACAAATCTGCAGCTAAAAGACAAGATAAATAATGGGGCAGATGTACGAAATCGCGCTAATCGAGTAGCGGTTCAATGTAGCAGTAAGGTACTGTACAGGCTTAGGACTCTTGCACACCTAGCTAGTATGTGCATAGAAATATAGTTTCGAGTTATATCCAGGGATGTGTATATAACACATCCCAGGTAATGTAAGTTTCATGGACATTTAATCATGTTTACAACGTATTACGTTTCGAGACCATCTATTGTTCAGAATGATTATACAGATTCGATTTCATATACAAAGTTCTTCCTAAGAAACCAAAGACATATTAGAGGGTATATCTATATTCATTTTTTATTACTTTCTGATCCCAGCACTATCACGCATGCATGAACCTCTAATATATTTGTAAAGTGGACGCTATCGTCGGTTAAATAAGGGTGGCGCTCTAACTGACACGTCGAACGTCGGTTAAAGAAGCATAATTGTAATATAGTGCTTAAATAAGTGTTGCTTAGTGTGTGAAGTGTTGCCCGATCATCGGTTAAATAAAGATGGCGCTTTTTTATGTATCTGGCCGGTCTGCGAGACCACTTTGTTGCTATTATAGAAAGAATATAAATGATTATACAGATTCGATTTCATATACAAAGTCTACCTAAGAAACCAAAGACATATTAGAGGGTATGTATGGATTTCCTTTACTCAATTGATTTTACCTTCTGATCCACTTTGTTGCTATTCTCGGTATCGATCTCGGTCTCGATACAATGTGGAGTCACATCTCGGACCTTGCTGTTCTCGAATATTTATATAGGTCACGCATACGGGTACCTAAATTCTAAAATGGCCGAAAAGCCGCAACTTTACCTATATGTTGGATACCAGACCATAATAGTTTACATTGCATTAATTAATTTCAAATACGCGGTGTCATGTGTTCAATGGAAGTCAAAAGACAAGACTTGCGCAAATAACCAAAATGTCTGAAAATGTGTTGCAATCTCAGCTTATAACAGTTAAAAGGATATTCCTATATGCCGAAAGATGATTGCATGGCAACATTGTTCCTCCAAATTGTACGTTCTTTTGGCTGCTGTGAGCAAAATAGCTGAACTGAGTGGTCACAGGCCTATACCCATGTAGGACGTAATTTTAGTTTGAATGAGTATCTTTTGAATAATTCTTAAAGAGCGTATATTAGTTAACGTAACATGTCAAAGGTCATAACGGCCAGTGAGGTCAAGGCTCAAGTGCGTCAAGTTTGGTGGTTGCATGATTAACAATGTCCTACAGAGTGATCATGACATCGTAGTGGTCACGATTCTCAAATTTTGGATGAGATCAGCAACTCTATTGGATTGTATTTATATTTCACTTTGTATAGCATATTTCAGTGCAATACTGCTGACCCTCAATAACGCACTTGTTGTCGTATACAGAATGCTTAACATTTTTCTCTTTTTGTTTGTTGTCGTTGCAAAAGGTGTCCTATAGTGGAGAAAGTCTTACTCACCAATTTCTGTAAGGGATAACTTTATCTCGATATCATCAACAATAAAATATATTCTTAGCAAGCTCAATATCTAGCAGATATAGGCCTATACTAAGGACGCTTATACAATGGTTCCTGGTAGATTAATAAAAAGGAAAGAAGACTTCTTTTGTTTGTCTATTTTGATAAAGAAACGTTTTCAACACCTTTTAAGATGCAATGAAACATGGGTATGCTTATGAAATGAATACTACCAGGTAAGTATACACGTTCCGTTTGCAAGCTTTCGGCTTCAATTGTAAGAATCAGTCACTCTCTCCGAACGTTAGTATCATTTCAGTGCTACAACGGAATGCCATGCATCCAATCAACACAGCGCAGTTGCAGACCTGTGTGTCCAACGATGTATAGTTAAATAAGTCTGTATTTTAAGACAGCAAAGTTTGTCCCCCCCCTATTTTTTAAGGTAGATATTATTACACTAAACATGTTGATCCCATCTTTCTGCATTTGTTTGTGCAGGATGTGTACACACACATACACACCCACACATACACACATACATGTATAGGCTCCCAAATGGGGACAACTGCTCAACACAGGAGAATTGGGGACATGATGATATAACTTTGTACTTCCTACTGCTTGCGTAAAATAGCTCTTAAATAATATTAAAGGTACCAGCTTAACACTAAAATCTGTTTCTTGTCCATTTTCTATGAATTATTGAACTTGGTTCTACACATACCATGTGGGGACACACTGTGTCACCTAACTGGGGACTTGGTGTGTCACCTAACTGGGGACTTGGTGTGTCACCTAACTGGGGACTTGGTGTGTCACCTAACTGGGGACTTGGTGTGTCACCTAACTGGGGACTTGGTGTGTCACCTAACTGGGGACTTGGTGTGTCACCTAACTGGGGACTTGGTGTGTCACCTAACTGGGGACTTGGTGTGTCAACGAATTGGGGACTTGGTGTGTCAACAAATTGGGGACTTTCATTAACTGGAGAAACCCAGTGTCAACTAATTGGGAACACACTGTATCGACCAACTGGGGAGACACTGGGGGCTCAACTGCAGTGGGGACAAACTTTCCTTGTGTCATGCAAAAGAAACAACTTGAAACAAACTGTGTAACATGTCAAAGCATCACCACACCAAAATCAAAGGTGACTCAAAAATGGGGCAAATTCTTTGATTCTATGATAAAATTCTATTATTGCTATGAAGTAGTTTGTACACCAAAACATCCAATGTCTTTACCCATTTAACACCTTCTCAACTTTAATATTTACATGGGTGGATTAAGGCAAGACAGTCCAAGGGTTTATAGTGCATTCATTGAACACATTGAATAGTAAAAAGTAGCAGTATACACAGTGCATGATGCACAATAAAACTTTATTAACTGAAACTTTCAACAAAAAAAGGTGCATTCTACAGTTTTCAGGAATTCCTAAAACAAAATGTTTTGACTGATTGCTTTTCTGTCTGTTGCCTGGTAAAATACAGTTTGCAGACATTTCCCTATAAGAATAGCATAGTTAAACTGATGCTGTACACTACCAGTATTTGTACTATATATATGCAAATGGAAGTGTGAGTACAGTACTTTAATTTCAGTCTAGAAGTGAAACAATTTGATATGAAACATACAGAAGCATTAAAACTGCCTCTCAACAAATAATGCTCAAAAATAATTAAGCTGTGTACCCCTACATTAAAGATCCCAAGCAAACTGTTTTGTAAAACAGTTTCCATGACAGACTAGAAAGACTGTGGCATTTGTTCCTGAGCTCCAATCTGCACGAACAACAACAATGAAATCTGTCTAACAATCAACAAACATGAATTTAACAAACAAGGAATAAAACATTAACCAAGAGCACTAAAACATTCACACTTTTATGCCAACATCAGGCTAGAGCTGAAAAGACAGTCAACATAGCTTCTTAGCAGATTAGAAAGTCTGTGGCATTTGTTCCTGAGCTCTTTTCTGCATGAACGACAACAATTAAATCTGTCTAACAATCAACAAACATGAATTTAACAAACAAGTAATAAAACATTAACCAAGAGCACTAAAATATTCACACTTTTATGCCAACATCAGGCTAGAGCTGAAAAGACAGTCAACATAGCTACTTAGCAGATTAGAAAGTCTGTGGCATTTGTTCCTGAGCTCCTTTCTGCATGAACGACAACAATTAAATCTGTCTAACAATCAACAAACATGAATTTAACAAACAAGTAATAAAACATTAACCAAGAGCACTAAAATATTCACACTTTTATGCCAACATCAGGCTAGAGCTGAAAAGACAGTCAACATAGCTACTTAGCAGATTAGAAAGTCTGTGGCATTTGTTCCTGAGCTCTTTATTCCATAAACAACAACAATGAAATCTGCCTAACAAGTCAATAAACATGAAGTTAACAAACTAGTAATATATGAACACAGTAAAGTTTGACCAATTCTAATACCACTTTTTGTTAGCCCTTCCACAGTGATTTCTTATGAAGTCTTTAATATTGGTCCACTTCCGTCCATCAAAACAACTGTACTTTTCCATCACCCTATCAATAGCTGTCTTTCCAGGCAATTGGTTTAATGCTATTTCTCGTCTGAATTCCTTTAAAACTACTCTTTTCTCATCTTCTGTCCATACCCTCCTTTGGTATTTTCTCCCTGAAAGGACAACAAATATATACATTACAATGTGGTGCTTTTGAAAATTACACCTCAATGTTGCCATGTGATAGTTTACAATATAAAGAAATAAATCACATCAAAATGTTTTGAGGTTGGTCTCCAGCATAAATTGCAATCTGTCTAGTATATTCCTCATATTTTGTTGTTTAAATAAAACTAGAAAAATACAAATTTTAAATGGTTTGTTTTATTTATGAACAATATTACCTTTCTTCATACTGGGTGGTTCTTCTCCTTCGGAATTAGTGCTTTCAAAAGTGGTGCCATTAGCTTGATGCAGAGACCCTACACTTCCCATGCTGCCCTACTTGTGTCCTCCTCCTCCTCTTCCTCCTCCTCACCACTATCATCTGTATCATCAGATGATTCTATGTTGTCAATTTCTGTGGAAATAAAATCAATGACTGCTTAGATTTGTAGTACAGACAGCACCACATAAACGTAGCGTAGAAAACACAGGTTAGATAACGACAAGTACCATTCCTTGCATCAAAGACACACCTTAGCCCACATAATTACAACTTGATAAACACTTTTTAAAGTATCACCTTAGATGATTACCAATTATTTAAAAAGGCAATTAAATTATTGATATACCAAGTTTTACAGTTCTTTAGCAGGTATACATTCTCCTCACTTCAGTATTTCTAATGTAAACTTTACAAATCAGCTTCAAAAATTATTAAGTAAGGTGACTGAATCCAACAATGAGCTCATAGCATAACTTGGCCAAGCTACTAAATTTGAAAAGATTATACTAATTTCATGACTATAACATGATGCATCTAATCTTATGATAACATGTCACACCACAATATTCCCCTTGAAAAGAAAGGAAGGTTAATTACCTCAGAAGTGCAATACATTTGCTCCATTCATTTCACATAGCTTCAATTCTAGTATCTGTAACACATATACATGCAGCTATAACTCTTTAAGATTAACTTTTCTATACATGGGCATCCTCAATATTCAGGTTACATAAAAATGAATAAAGAACAATAGAATGAAAAGTCTGGTCATCGAATACGAAAAAGCACCATGCAGACAGAAAGTCACAAAAGCGGTATACATATCTTGCAATGCCAAAATCATGACAAAATGTCAGTACTGCTTCCAACGTTTCAGTGTTTGATATGATGAAGTGCCCAACAACTGCCTCATGATTTATCCAATGGGCAGACATGATTTAGATCCTACTAACAATAACATCCTACTGAGATCTAAATTAACTAGCTAAAAAAGTTACTCAACTTTCCTTATGTGTATAATGCTGCAGCTATCATCTGAAGCCTGGCTTAAAAGTAGTGATGTTACACACAAACTGGCCTAACCCATGTGGTATAATGTATTAGATCATATAGACCTACTGTTAATTTCCTACTATGCACACACTATGCTAGTAAGTAGTATGTATGCACAACTGGATCCTAACCTATATGACATTAAGTACAATGGTAGCACATATGGCTTCCACAATGTACAGTAGGCTAGTCTATTAGAGGCCTATAATAGAAGTTCATAAACGAACAAACTGGAAATTACAAAAATAATTGGGGACACTGCACAGGATTATGATAAGTAAAGAGTAACTTACTCACTGGATCTATTTTCCTTCAGAAGATTCTGTCTCCGTCTCATGAAAGCTGGATGTTAGTAGCTAGCTGCATATTGTAGTTATCTCAGGTACAGTAGGTACTACAGTTATCTTTGTGGCAGTACATGAAATTCGAACACAGTATACAAGCATGCTGCAGTACAGTGTGTATGTTTGCTGATCTCACAGCAATGTAAATTGGGGACATGGTCCACTGTTAGTATTGTCAAAGTAGACACACCCCATATGATTGGGGCTCATCAATTGGGGACATTTGGTCACTAATTTAACCAGCTTCAAGCAGTCACATGACATGAAATTCTTGCACATAAATGGGGACAACACCTTGACACACGCCCCACCAGTTAATGACACAAAGTGACACAGCTAGGCTGTAATGAATGCACCCAATGGGGACTGTCACAGACATTGCTCAAACTTTAAAAAATTCTTTCATTTGGCGGGAACTTCCAAAATCTGCACTTAACCCAAACGGGGACGTCCCCGATTGGTAGTATGTCCACACTTGGAAGGTGTGTCATCATGTAAATGTCCCCAGTTGCCAGCGGGTACATACGCACACATACACACGCACACACACACATATATATATATATATATATATATATATATATATATATATATATATATATATATATGTGTGTGTACCACTGGATCCGGACATAGGTTAACATCCTACAAATTGGGGTATAGGCTTACATTTTGGTCATGTGATGAAATCCCACGGTAGGAGCATGTTGGGTTACATTGGTGAACACCAACCACAAAGCAACACATATATAGAGTGCATACCTCTAAGGGCCTTTTTGTGACCGGTAATGAATGGGTATAACCCTTGTGGTTAACCTATGCCCAAACGTCATTTAATATCCCTTTTATGAGATATATGTTAACAAAGGAACATTATAGTGTTATTACGTATGGGAGATATAGGTAGTATGCCAGGTAGTATGCATATACACATATATGGAATTGTAAAGTCACACGTATAGGGATCGCATTTCTTTCAGTGGTGTCATGGAAGTGGTGTCGATGGATTTAATGATCGGGGAGGGGGAAGGGGGTGAGGAGAGGCATGAATAGGAGGTATGGGTGTAGTGGTAATTATGCATGCGCATAACCAGAAACTTGTCAAGGGGGGAGGCCGAATAATAAGGCATGGTTTCTGCAAAACCGTGGTGCTATGATCGGGGAGGGGGCGGGGGTGAGGAGGGGGATGCATGCCGGACGTATGGGTGTAGTGGTAATCATGCACGCGCAGCCAGAAATTTGTCAAGGGGGGAGGCCGAATAAATAAGGCATGGTTTCTGGACACCGTTGTGTCATGGAAGTGGTGTAGGTGGATGTGATGATCAGGGAGGGTGGGTGAGCGGGGTGAGGAGGGACATGAATGGGAAGTATGGGTGAAGTGGTAATCACGCAAACGCATAGCCAGAAATTTTTCAAGAGGGGAGGTGGGATGCCGAATCATAAGGCATGGTTTCTGAACACCGTAGTGTCTTTGAAGTGGTGTTGGTGGATTTGATAATCAGGAAGGGGGTGAGGAGGGGCATGGATGAGAGGAATGGGTGCAGTGGTATATCATGCAGGCACGTTGTCAGAAAATTGTCAACGGGGAGGGGTGTGCAACTCATAAGGCAGGGTTTCTGGCCATCATGCTGACATGAAAGTGGTGTAAGTTTGATGATGGGGGGAGGGCGGTGAGGAGGGACATGGATGTTGACGTATGGTGAAGTGTTAATCATGCATGCGATTGCCAGAAATTTGTCAGGGAGGGGGTAGGGTGAATCATAAGGCATGGCTTCTGGACACCGTAGTGTCATGAAAGTGGTGTAGGGGGATTTGATGATCGGGGAGGGGGTGAGGAGGGACATGGATTGGAGGAATGGGTGTAGTGGTAATCATTTAGGTACGCAGCCAGAAATTGTCAAGGGCGGGGGGGGGGGGAGTGCAAAACATGAGGCATGGTTTCTGGACACCATGCTGACATGGAAGTGGTATAGGTGGACTTGATTATCGGGTAGGGGGCTGAGGAGGGGTATGGGTGGGAGGTATGGGTGTAGCGGTAATCATGCAGGCGTAAAGATATGCATTACCACAAAACTTTACTACTAAATAGCTTGTATACAATATGTGAGAAATAAACAATGTAGGCATATATTCATGATATTCATATATATATATATATATATATATATATATATATATATATATATATATATATATATATATATGTATATATATATATATATATTCGCCTCCGTTGTCCAATGCTGATTTATACTAGGTGACTTTCAAAATTGTTATGAAAATCCTTGTTTGTTTGTTTTTTTTAATACGGGTATGAGGTAAGCAGACCTTTACGTCTGGGTATATCGAAATGCCCCCTATCTAAAGATTACGGCGTTTTGTCAGTATTTATTGGCGAAATGAATCTTCCCGAGAAATAGATATTTTCTGTCGATCAAATCTAGAAGAAATCCAAACATGTTAATTTTTATGCACACATTCCTCAGTTTATATAGTTTCACGAAAGATTCGGCCAAAATTTCGATGGTAATCATTCCATAAGAATATCGAAAAGGTAATTTACGATCGATTTAATAAGGACTATAAGTGAAAATAGTCGATATTTCAATTTCCGGAGAGCTAGGTCCCAGTTGCCTAACGGAAACCTTTCCAAGCTCTGTCACTGGTCGTTTAGTGAACCTTGTTAAAGAGGGCACTCAACGCATATGAAATATATTAATATACAACAACCAGTTAGTATTTTATCACCATCCGTTTCATTTTTGAAGAAAATATGTACGATTACAACAATGAACCCTTCTATACCTTAGCATTCAACTTCCGGGGAAGACAAAACCGGAAAACATTTATGCATAACAAAGGGTTTGATTTGACTGTTTTGAAATCACGTATCACAGGCAAGGAAAATGAGCAGACTAGGACAGAATATTCCATACACCTTGGAAAGAGAGGTAAAATACAATTTAACGCCTCACCGAGTCTACGAACAACACATTGAACGTATATTGTGTGGCTATAAGAGTATCCTGACCAAATCTGAGAAATTCGAATTTTAGCCTCCTTTTAAGTCTATATGATTTTTTCAAATTTTCTGCCAAAATTGCGACTTTTTTTCTTCCACCGAAAACCATACTTAGGGTAGGTGGCGCCATTCCGCTTCCCTATCGTGTAAAATGAGTTTTGTAATAATTCCCTACTCTGATGATGATAACTGTACTGTGATGGAAAAGCAAAATTGAACGCCTTGCAATGTGTCATTTACATATGTAAGTTTTATTATATTTCTTGCAGAAAGACTTTGTATAAGCCACTTTTAACTCGACGGAAACTCGTTTCAATTTCCGTTCCCGAGCAGTCGGCATGTGCCATTGTTTTCAAGTATATGCGTGAGGTTGGAATGACTCGCACAAGTTGATAATGTCACTTGAGGTCAGCGGAATGCATCGATCCGCTCAGACAAGTCGGCCTATAACTCTCTGTTTCAGTTTACAATGACTTTCCTATATCACTCCCTGCATCAGAGTTTTACCTTCTGACGTAAAATTTCATGCGTCTGTGTCCATTGTTGTCTGTAAGATGAAACAACCGTTCTAAACAACAATGACATTTCAACTTTATATGCCTATACCGAAGAGTCATCGAAGAACAAAATGTTTCACTAAAAATATTCGCAAATAGTGATGTTTATATACGGTTCAGTATGTAAACGTGGGCGTGTGTGTGTATGTTGGCTTATGCATGAAAAGTTAAGTACTGATAAATAGCAGTCATGCTTCTGTCAGCTTTATTTGCTGCGGAAATTGATACAACTTTCTGTCTTAAAAGAGCAGCATAGGCATTTTTCCCATGTTAACATTATCATGGTAAAGGGAAAGTGAAGTTCAATGAATGACCAACTTGTCAGTTATCCAGCGATAAGGGGTTTCTTTCACCTAATATGAGAATTACAAGACTACACAAAGCACATCATTTTCATGATTCGGTGTATTAGTCAATGAGGCATTTAATATTGAGTCTGCTACCACAAAGACGCACCACAAATTTGACAGCGCCCTCTAAAAGTGTTCTCATTGCTTAAAGTATCAGGTGGCATACTCCTATTAGAGTTTAAATCCATCCGCCCGATTGTTCTCCTGTTTCAGGAAAAGTGCCACCAAGGAGCATGAGAACATCTTTTTTGACCTGTTATCAATTAGGATCTACTTTTTGGGGGGCTTGCATTTTGAAGAGCATGAATAGAAGTACATGTGGTGCAAAAATCGTGTCAATTGTGCCAATTGTTGACCCCTTTAGGCTTCCCAGGAGCAGCGTACGAACATTGTTTACTACTGAGTGAAGAGGTTTGTTTACAAGTGGCGAAAACTTCAGGCTCTGATAGCAAAACCCTCTGCGCGATGATGGTGCAGACAATTGATGGTGCCATGATTGGCCAACTTGTCAGTTATCCAGTGATGGGTAGCGTTTAGCTAGTGAGAGCTTCTATATAGGCTCAGAGACCATATTACTTTTTTGATTTAGTATGTAAGTCAATGGGGCTTTTCATGGGGTATGCTACAATAACGACATGGTCATGGGTTCAGGTAGTGCGAACTTCTACAAGGACTTTAAGATCACAATACATTAACAATTTAGTGTGTAAGTCAATCGGACACTTTTATGGAGTGTGCTCATAGAAAGTTGCTTTACCAAAATGCAGGCTAGTTACTTACTATATTAGCCAAAGCTAGAGAAGTGGAGGGAGAGGTGAATCGTCCAACGCCCCACCTCGCTAGGTGGATGGAGGGTTGGGGGGAGGGAGAGAGCGAGAGAGGGAGAGATGGACAGAGGGGTGGAGAGATATGGAGAGAGGGTGAAGGGGTGGAGAGAGAGGTGAGTGGAGAGAACGCGTGAGGGGGGGTTGAACGACTTTGGTTTGGCTTTGTAAACTTTGGCAAATTTAGCAGCTTTTCGTGCGTCCCAACATATAATCTCTTAAACTAAGAGAACGGTCACACTTTGACACTAACAGTTGACAACTTGATGAAAAGTCCAAATCTTGAGAAAGTCGTCGAAATCTGATCAATATACAAATATTATCATAAAGTCGATTTCGTCGAAATTTTGATAAAGAAGTCCAAATATTCGAGAAGTTTGAGATAAACAGTTGAAATTTCGAAAGAACAAGCCAGTTTTCCGAAAAAGAAAGCGCAATATTGAAGAAATAGTTGAACTTTCGAGAAACTATTTCGGAGATAAGATTAGTCCAAATTTGGAGATGAAAAGTTCAAACCTCCAGAGTTCCATCTGGGCCACCGTAACACTACAAACTTCCAGTCCCCAATCCCCCTCCCGCCTAAAAAAAACATCCCGTCGGTGTTCGCCCCCTCACTGTCTTACGACATTGTTGTAACGTAGTTACCTAATTTCATTAAGCGAGTCACAAAGACCAAGGCACAATTAATACGTAAATGTGGACGATCATTTAGTTGACCGTTTCTCATTGAGGATAATTTATCAATTTATTTGACAGCTGCTCAGTGGCGTGCACAGGATTTCAAGAGTGGGGAGGGTGGAGAGGGTGGAGAGGGTGGGGAGGGGGGTTCCCCGAGATACGATAGAGGGTGACCATGACCCCAGCCACCTCTTCCCCCTTTTGTCAGTCACTGATACGACTCTTTGTTTGTATAAATGGACTGAGAATTCGGGAACAATATGAGGATGTATTTTTATATGTGGGTGAAGGTCGAAGATTTCCAGATTTTCCATAGTCATTTATATAGTTTTATATATGATAGAATGAGATATTTTGACCAACTTTTGCTAATAAATCAAAATAAGCCATATGGAAAAGTAATCGTGTTTACAGACTGGAGGTAAACTGTCCTACTGGAAGGGCCACACATGCGACTGGGAGAGGCGGGAAGACCCCCTCCCCCCGTCCCCTTTCCTCAGCTAGTATGTTGGAACGGCCACGCCGTTTACTGTGAAAGTGATCCGTCACTACAGGTCTTCACTTGACCATGCATTTATTCCAGATATACGTTTAAGACAATTATATCGACATTCACCTAGCTGTTGATTTCCCTTGCAAAATTGGATTTTGATTTTAAGGTGTGTTCATGTGAGAGTGGGGTAGGGGTGGGCGTTAGAAATGATTGTGTCTGACCACAGATCATTAAATCTGTCGCCACTTTGCAAAAGAATACATTGAAGTTGATGACAATTGTTTTGTTTTTTCTTTTTCGTCTATGCTATTGCAAAAGGGTGTCTTTGTTATCGATATTAATAGAAAGAACATTCAACAGACTGCGATATATTCACGTACTATACGTCCCACCACCATGTGCTTTTAAAGCTTAAAGGAATTAACAAAAACATGACATAACAGACAATACATAAATGCTGTTGTTCAAGTGTCAATGTGCATCAATTATGAAATCCCGTAGATTTCGTCTAAAAGCGATAATTTCGCACAAATATAGAGATTACTTTACCTGCAGGAAAGAATGTGTATGCCGAGCAAAATGACTCGGGAAAGAGGATTAGAAAATTGTAACTATTAATTATTGTAACAGTTAACGAGTTTTACTACTAAAGCATACTTTGTCTACTTCAAATTATTGTTATTCCGTGTTTCTTTTCCTTCTCCGCCTACCAATTAAATTGATAATCGGTGCAAGGTAGCTGACAAATATAGGGGAAGTTGCTGTTGCTGTATACATCGGCCCATTTACCAGCCGAAAACAAGCCCGATCCTATGGCCCCGCGACTGTTAGGCCCATTGTTCGGCTCTCTAGGGAACCAGCTGGTGTAATCAACGGATGATCCATCGGTCCAACTTTGCTGGTTGTTGTGGTATCCAACTTTCATTCCGATGTACACCTGTGGATCCCAACCGCCTGTATACTGTTTAATGATAAAATCAGAATGTAATAAATAAATAAGTGTAATTAAATATATATATATATATATAAATGACAACCGTAATGAGTTGGAAAATCAAGAACAGTGAAAAAAACTTTCATTATATATATATATATATATATATATATATATATATATATATATATATATATATATAAAGAGTCTACCTATACGATAACTTACAGCATCTTGTTTCTCGAGGTTCACGCCGATTTTCAGCGTTTGACCGTGTCCACCTGGCCATCGGTTTATACACGTAAACTTCACGATATCAGCAAGTGTTTATTTAGCCCGCTTGTTAGATTTCAATTCAACTTTTACCTCAAGAAATGTTAGTAATGTATAGCACATCGCCATAGTAAGTGTGGACTGATCGAGCTGGACTAAGCCCAGCTCCTGCAGAATTTGCATAAGTTTGAAAACAATCGGGGTACCGACAACAAGAAGGTGGGATATATAATATATAATATATATATATATATAATATATATATATATATTTATATATATATATATTTATATATATATATATATATATATATATATATATATATATATAAGCATATAGAGATATTTCAAACATTTCTTCGTATCGACCAACATCGTCAATGTTTTGAGTGACTGTGTTTACCTCGAACCAGTACCACGTGCGCATTGAGTTCAGAGGTGCATGGGGTGGCAGATTAAGGTAGAAGTATAAAGGCCTTAATGGAAGGACAAGCGGGAGTGCGACCATGGAGTAGGTGATTTGTGCTCCCATTGGAGGGAATATGGGGATCGGCGTCCGCAATAAAAAACATGAAGGGTATATGTCAAATGGTGCATTTTGAGGTATATTTAGACTAGTTAGGTCTATAATTAGGTATAAACACAAGCTTTTGCTTACAAATAATCTTGAACTGTAAAAGAACCCCCAACTGAAAGCCCCCCCCCCTCAACTGACGCGGAGGTGTGAGCGGCATGGCACCCCTCCCCACCTCTTTGTACACACCACATTGCCGATGGACTTTTCAGTTATGACCGCCGTAAAAACCATACCCGTTAGACGCGGGGTTGCATATATCACGCTTTTCAACTTACAGTTCAAAATCAGTTACTATTGCTTTTACGTTAAATGTTGTCAATACTCACTTTTAAAGTCGACCGAACCATTTCAAAGAGAAAGTTTTGTTCTTCTTGACTGTGAACAGATGCCAGATGACCACTGGCAAGAGCATTACCTTGACAGTCAACGAGTTTTGCACTTTGACAGGCTCTCTCCGCGGCATCAAATTGTTTGCGTTCAGCAGCAAACAATCTGTAACGAGATGGAATGTAGATATGTTTGTAATTATCAATATTCCATTGATAAGACGGTGAAGACAATACCATGCAAAGAAAATAATAAGTAATAAATCATATAAAAGATAAATAATGGAAATTACGGAGAGAAAATGGTGGAAGGGCTTGGAAGCCGTAGCTTGTACAAGAAGCCCACCAAAAATAAAGACAACAAGTATAAAGGATATGGGCATGATAATAAAGCCCCTTACCAAGAAGACCTATATCACCCCCCCCCCCACCCCTAAACTAAACAAAAAAGGCATTGTGATAATGTGGGAAATACTAAAAGTCAGAGACAAATGTAGATCTATAGATGTTGATACTTGGATAAAATATGATTTTTCAACTTGAATGAAAATGAATTAATTTAAGGTACTTAATGTTTCTTAATGTATGGCTTAAGCTATCCCAGAAATTAACACCATAACAGACGATGGAACGTTTAAAGACATCGGTATTTATGGGCAATGAAAATAAATGTCCAGAGGATCTGGTGTAGTAGTTATGTATATTATAATTGAAATTAAAGTAATCATTAAAATTGACTGGTAATTTATTATTAATAGACTTAAAAATAAAAACTGCACAATGGTATCTATGTAAATCAAAAATATCAAGTAAGTTCAGTGAGCTAAATAGTAGTGGGGTATGTGCTAAGAAATCAGACTGTGTAATAACGGACAGCCTTCTTTTGTAATAAAAGCAATTGCTTTAGGTAGGTAGAATATGCATTACCCCAAACAATATTACAATAATTAAGATGAGGTAGTATGAGAGTATTATACAAGTTCTTGAGAATATACATTGGAACAAAGTCTTTGATTTTATAAAGGACTCCAACAGTTTTTGAGATGGTAGTTTTAATCTTGGAGATGTGAGAAGACCACTTTAGAGCAGGATCAATAAATAAACCTAGAAATTTTATAACCTCAACACGCTTTAACTGTGAGTTGCCAATAAATATATCTATGTTCTTGATTTTTTTGTGGTTTGGGTGAAAAATCATAAAGTGGGTTTTGTTTATATTCAAAGATAATTTATTTACTTGACACCAAGTAGAGACTTTAGCTAATTCAAAATTTATAGTAGATGCAGCATGATTTATATCTTTGTGTTTATACAGTATACTGGTGTCATCTGCGAAAAGTGTAAAATACAAGGTGTTTGAACAATTTATAACATCATTTATATACAAAGAGAAAAGCAGTGGACCTAAAATTGACCCTTTTGGTACTCCACATGTAATTTTACTGAAATTAGAATCATAATTATCAATATGTACACATTGGCGTCTGCCAGATAGATCACTAACAAACCAACTAAATGCAACCCCTCTCATGCCATAATGGTACAATTTGTTGAAAAGAATTCCATGATTGACAGTATCAAAGGCTTTAGATAAATCTAAAAATACACCCAAAGAATATTACTTATTGTTAAAGCCATTAATGATATATTGTCAATATTCCATTTGGATAGCCGAGTGATTTGAGAGGTATATTGAAGAGTAGCAGGTACATAACAGTTCTGGGATTTAGGGAGGGGGTGGGAATTATGGTATTGAAGAAACACCCTATAACCCCTTTAATGGGTAATATCAATTTATTGAAGTACATCAGCCGTATTTCAGAGGTTGCCATAAAATCAACCATGTTGTTTTCATCTCAAGTTAAACATGAAAAGTTGACCACAGCCTATAACGCAGAGACATATGTGATGGAGCAGAAAATGTTGCAGACCTAAAGGTTTGAAAACTTTTCATCAGATAATGAGATTTGCAGTGGATTTTACCACCAAAGCTATATCATAATACTGTTGTAAATATCCATCGCCTATCTTGAAATTTTTTATCTTCGTCATAGCCTACAGTTAATGCATTCAGTGAGTAGCTTCTCCACACATGAGCAGTATCGTGGTTAGTTAATTAAGATGACATAATCATTAGCAGCGTTGTGACATATTATCTAACAATTAGCCTTCCCGTTATTTATAGCCAATTTTTATGAGTCAGAAAGGAATTGAATGTGCAATTTCTTAGCAGATTTGGATCATAATCAACAGAATATTATTGGTGGTATTTATTCTTAGCAGACTGGCAACTCTCACTACTGCTTCTCAACACTGCTTCTCATAAACAGGTGTGTAGCGAGGAATTTGCCAAGGTAGGGGCGAACCTGTAGGCGAATTATCAGAGCGTCCCAGATAGCTGGAAATGGCACTTCCCAGGTCTTGCAAGTTGCATCTAAGCATTTTCTATTTTGAAATTACTAGCGATATCATAAAAACGTACCCAAAAAATATGCTCAAGGGGGGGGGGCGGTCCTCCCCTTCGCCCCCCCCCCCCATTGGCTACGCGCCTGGCGGATCATTAACAGATTACATCTCAACTAAGGCCTTATGAAATGCTTAAGTTATAAATATATCTCATTTTGGTAGTACGACGTGTTGCCAGATTGCAGTAACATACCAATACAATCAAGTTTGCAGAGAGACACGAATAGATCAGAAATAAATAAACATGATTACCTGTAACACTTTCCATTGAAGCCAGTCCATTTTGATGGACAAGCCGTCAAAGTACAGCGGCTGGAATGCACAAACAACATGCAAGTGACAACGAGCAGAAAAACGGTGCGATACATCTTGGGCCGTAGTTGTCGGATCTTCAATTCGCAATGAATGAATGGCTTGAATGATTCCCACTTCCTGGTTTTATCCGATAATTTAAAACCAGTATCGTTGATGTCATGCTATTGACGAGTGTGGTCGGAAAGGCGTGGCTTGTTTTCTTTCTACGCCTGATTGCAGCATAAAGTTAACCCATCGGTTTTGTAGCTAGCTGATGGCGTTATTTTTTTGTATATGAAGTTTCTAATAAACATCCAGAACCAAAGCGACTGTAAGGTTGAAAGTTCGCCGAACGGCAATACTTTACTGATACGTATCAGTATGTTGTTTATATGTAACAAATAAAATTATCTTGCAGATATTTATGAGGGGCTGATCCAGGAAGGGGGTAGGGTGTGGCTCTGGGTCGTTGAAATGTAGGGGGTGGTGCGGGTCCTCCTCATAGAAATGAAATAATAAGTTGGACCGTCGTGTCATTAAGTGCATTCTGAGGCATATTTATACTATGAATTAGGTTTATAAATCAATCTTAGGGCAATCTTGTGCTAATTACTACCTGTGAACCCTTTTGGAACTGGTTTGACGAGTTTTATTCGTCGATGTTTCGGTACGGGGATTGCTTTTGGCGTTTTTGATGGCATTTTCAGTAGTACCCCGAAAATATTGTCTGTTTAGGAGGTGTTGTGACAGTTTTTTGGTGCGATAATCAAAATCGACTTCAGACAGAGGAGCAAATGCGTCGAATGCGCAACGCTTGACTGTATGGAATATTTTTGGTACAGTGACGTAGTTGGCAACTGCTTGGTAAGAGGTAGTTGTGCTTGTTCGTGGGTTTATTGAACAAGTCTGTTTTGAGTGAGCCATTTTGTAGGGTCACAGTGGTATCTAGGAAGTGAACGTCATGTCCAGAAAAGTCTGCAGTAAATTTGATTGTGTGATGAAACGACTCTTTTAGTCCGCTTTGCGTTGTTAGGACTTCTCCGACGCAGCGATTTTTGGTTTCGTTGAAAATCGTAACCTATGCATTAATGCAGGCGGAGAGTGTGTGTATGTGTGTATGGGTGCGTTTGTTATTCTATCTGACCGAGGACTTGAACAAAAGAATTCCAGGTCCTCGGTTGTGATTTCTAAAGAATCACCACGTCCTCGGAAGAATTCTATTGTATGGGGTATTGTTAAGGTTAGGGTACGTGGATATGAACAATAGAAATACAATGGGGTCCTCGGTCTGAATGTATGTATGTGTATGTGTGTGTATGGGGGTGCAGTCATATTACAAATACATTTTAGATGGCAAAACATCTCCTAAATTATTCCTTAGTGCATTTACCTACTGGCTATCAGTCATAATTCGCAAAGTATAGAACAATTTAAAGAGTTTTGAGACAAGTTTGCTATTGCTGCTAGGATTTTTCGAAGATACATGCTTTCACAACCTCCGATTTTCATTGCGTAAAGATCTCTTTGATTTAGGCAGTGTAATGAAGTAATAGTGATATTTTTTTTAACGCACAAATCTGCAGCTAAAAGACAAGATAAATAATGGGGCAAATGTACGAAGTCGCGCTAATCGAGTAGCGGTTCAATGTAGCAGTACGGTACTGTATAGGCTTAGGACTCTTGCACACCTAGCTACTGTTTATACTATATGCATAGAAATATAGGAGCCATAATATAACAGAAGCCAAGTTATCTTCGTAGGTGTTTTGCAGATGTTTTATTTTAATTGTTTAAGACATTACAGTAGGCCTAGCTGCTTATTTATGATTTTGCGACATGTTTGCTTTGTTCAACACAAACTTTTGGTGAAAAAAGTTTGAATTTCATACTGCAAAGAAACATAACTTTCCAATGTGCAATTACGTAGCACCATGTATCTGCTTAAGTGCCTATAACCTTTGTTCATAGAAAGTATTGATGTTGCAAATCTGTACTTAGGAGACTTGAACAACAATCATAGGCCTAGTGAAATTTTGCGTGTAGATTTATAGACACGGTCGCCAAATAGCGAGAACTTTTAAATATATTTGTCGAGGCCTGAAAACCCTGAAAACATAATTTCTCATGGTAGAAATCATTAATATTTCTCATACATGGTATATGTATTTGCCATATTGAGTACAAGAATCATGTTGCTTGTGAGGTCAAAACACATTTGAGGTCAACAGAGGTCAAACTCTGAAAATCCTTGTACATGATATCTAACGATGGAAATCGTGGATACTTCTAATAGTTGTTGTGTGGACCCCTAATGTTTTGGTGGAGGTGTGTATATTCACACACAGTAGACTGACCTGTGTTTATCATGTCATAGTGTTATTGTATCAAAATGGTGGTTCGGGCCATTTCTATTGTAACAGCTAGTACACTGAAGTCATCGAAACCTCAATGCAGTTTGCATTCTAGTTTCGAGTTATATCCAGGGATGTGTATATAACACATCCCAGGTAATAGTAAGTTTCATGGACATTTAATCATGTTTACAACGTATTACGTTTCGAGACCATCTATTGTTCAGAATGATTATACAGATTCGATTTCATATACAAAGTTCTACCTAAGAAACCAAAGACATATTAGAGGGTATATATTGATTACCTATATTCATTTTTTATTACTTTCTGATCCCAGCACTATCACGCATGCAGGAACCTCTAATATATTTGTAAAGTGGACACTGGCGGATCCAAGGGGGGGCCAAGGGGGCCATGCCCCCCCCCCAAAGGTGAGCCAAAAAGTGTTTCCGAACATCTGCTAAATCATATGATTGGAAATTAAAAAAATCGAGAGGAACAGCAGTGGTAGACTAGTCTAAACCTTTTTGTTTTCTGGTTTAAAATTAAATGCAGAGCTCCCAACTGACCCGCAATTCGCGGGAATTAGACCCGCATTCTTACACCCAAACCCGCTGACCCGCACAAGCGTCCGAAAAAACCGCATTGTAATTGTCAAGTATACATAAAAAAATTTGCATAAATTTTTGACTTAGCAACCATCATTCCTTAGCATTTAGCATAATAGAGTATAAAACCTCCTTTACAGCATCATTTGAACCTCAAATTAGCCTATATTTCTTTTCATTGGGGCGAGCAGCGAACATTTTCATGCCACGGGAAAGAATGAATTATCACCTACTATTCAATTTATTGATGTTACACACAAAAAAAAATGCATATTTCTCAGAAAATTTTGGGTGACAAAAGCCTTTCTAAGTGCCACCATTTTACATGTAGGCATCACCAGGATTCAAAAAAAATTCAAAAGGGGAGGAGGACACCCCCTCCCCCTTATACCCCTCCCCCAGGACGGCGATTCGTGGCATGGACCAGCATTTGCCTTCTCAAGAGTTGGGAGCTATGTAAATGTATGAGCATGAGGATTTACAGTTTAACACCATTTTGCAGTTACAGGCTGGTTGTAAGAAATTTATAACCTATGAGAAATCAAATTTCTTGAGAAAGATGATCCCAACTTTGTTTTATGAACATTTTAGAAAATTACACCTGGGAAACATTTTTTTAGAAGTAAATTAAAATCACCATTGTACACTTTTGTCGCACCAAATTGCATCTGACGGAATTTAGCAAAAAGAAAATTTTCCAAAGGGGAGGGGGACACCCCTCCCCTTAGACCCCTCCCCCATATCACTCTAATGCCACTTTGGCCCCTCCCAAACAAAGGCCCTGGATCCGCCAGTGCATACATTTAGAAAATGTTGTACAAAGGTTAAAATTTTACTTGATGTTCATGTCAAATAAGAACACTAAAACATTTAAGTAAAATTTACTTGAATTTACTTAACTGCTGTTTTGTTAAGTTTTACATGATCAGCATGTAACGCAACTACAAAATTATTATGTAAAATTTTGCCAGCGATTTCAACATAGCACCCGTTCATAAGTGTTTCATACGTTAATTATTAAAAGCAGCTTGATTCCTTGTTTTTTAAGTAGATCACAACAGAAAAGCACATATAAGAGACAACAAAGAGGAATGACAACACAAATAATCCAGAATATTTGATGAATTCAACCTTTCATTTCAACACTTAAGAGGGTTTCCCGTACATCTAAAATCATGCATGAATAGTGAACTACAGTCATGATATTTTAACTTTTGTGTCCAGGGTAGCAGGGGTTGCGTGTTAACCGAGTTGACGTGTGACCCTCAGGGAGTGGTCGTCCCTGCCCAATTGTGAGCCCCAGGTCCAGCTGACCCGGCTGGTAGTACCTGGTTGGGCCCCGTGCCAGGGTTACGGTAAAACCAGTTGACTGCAGGCTGGTGGCTGTGGTACAAGGGCTTGGCTCTTTTTTAGTTCCCAATGGTCTTGTACTACTGATGCTGGGCGTTCATGGATTCCATGTACTCGGCCAGGATCTCTTTCTCAGTTAGCGAGGAACTGCGTACAGTGTTGATGTTTGGCGCCACTTCATTGTTTTTTTCAGCCGAAAATCCCCGATGACTATGACAACTATTGATAACGTCTATACTCAAGGTAACATGAGGACCCCTGGCGTGTACCTTGAGTCAAATGCTACCAGGCAAGCAGATGAGTTGGACGAGCCCCCTTTGAATAATGATGTGATGTACCTAAACCCGAATTCGGGAGATGCAGCACTGACGTCTCAAGGTTCTCGCTGTCGACCTCATCTGGACTCTTTTACAGTTGGTTGCTGGAATGTGACAACATTAGAAGCTCCTCTTGCAGCTGAACACCTCGAAACGACTCTAAACAACTATCGATATGACATTATTGCACTAAGTGAAACGCACAACATTGGCAAAGAATCACGTCTACAAGGTAGAATGTTTCTATCTGGTGGAGATCGTAGATATGCTGGTGTTGGCTTCCTTCTCTCACATCGTGCACGACGAAGTGTTATTTTTACGGAATCTATCTCTGACAGACTAATGGCTGTCCGCCTCAAACTCAAGATTGGCACTCTGTTAGTAATTGCAGTCAACGCTCCCACCTCTGTTGCAGCGGACGATGTAATCAGGGCTTTCTACCATCAACTTGATCGATGGATACATGACAACCTGAAAACCAATGAAAAGCTGATTGTCGCCGGTGATTTCAACGCAAAATTGGGAACAGAACGTATCAATGTTTCAGTGCTTGGTCCCTATGGCTACGGCGAACGTAATGAACGTGGTGATAGACTTATTGATTTCTGCACCAGCAACAATCTTACTGCAGCACATACATGGTTTCGCAAACGCCCTAGTCGTAAGGTTACTTGGACTAGTCGTGCCAACAACGCTAGAAATGCGATTGATCACATCCTGGTGAGTCAAACGATGAAGAATTGGATAACTGACTGTCGCTCTTTCAGTGCGGTTTTTGACACCGACCATCGCCTTGTACTCTGCAATATTAAACTCAAGATCGACTGTGCAACTAAACCCACCAAGCAGCAACCAAAGCCCGACCTGAATAGTCTCCGTGATCCAACTACCACACAGACCCTTTGCGATGCTGTCCGGGATAAGCTTCATGAGTTTAATAAACTTGATGAAATCTCCACGCTCATTCATACGAATGCTGTTGAAGCATGCAATGTTGCTCCTTTCCGTATAAATCAGCCTTATCTGACACCCACAACCATACAGCTAATTCAAGACAAGAGAGAAGCAAGGAACACTGCTGACTTTCCGCGACTTCGTAATGCTGTAAAACGTGCATGCAAAGGTGATATGGAAAAATGGTTACTTCAACAAGTAGAGACGATCAATCATGCTTTCTCTACAAATGATACACGAACGCTTTTCAAGACAACCAACCTTCTCACAGTGAAACCAATTGCACCTTTGGCCAACATCAAAGATAAAAACGGTTGTGTTCTACTGACTGTTGATGATGAAGTTCAACGCTGGGAAGAATATGCTCGCGAACTGTTCCACTTTGACAACCAAAGACCAGCAGTCATCCGTTATCCATGCACTCCCCACCCACCAACATCAGAAGAGATCAACACTGCGATCAAGAGCCTGAAAAACAACAAAGCACCTGGTTCTGACCTAGTCCTTAGCGAATTCATCAAATCAGTAGCTGAAGATGCTCATATTCGCCTTGCGTTGGATAAGGCGGTGCAAGATATGTGGTTGACAGGAACCTGGCCTTACTCTCTAACTAACTCTTCATACATAGTTCTCCATAAAAAGAACGACCGTGGCAACTGTAGTAATTACAGGACACTGGCTCTCATTAGCCACATGAGCAAGATAATCCTCAACATAATCCAGCAACGATTGATCCCTTTTGTTGCAATAGAAGTTTCAGATGCACAGTGTGGATTTGTCCCCGGTAAATCTACTGTTGATGCAATTTTCCGCGTTAAAGGCCTGGCACAAGCTTACCTTGCAGTCAAACAACCCTTACATCTTATTTTTGTTGACTTTCGCAAAGCATTTGACAGTGTTATTCACACCAAGCTATTTGAGATACTTCGTAGGCTTGGTATGGCAGAGGATTTAGTCCGGATCATTGAGAATCTCTACAGTGACGCACACGGTACCATCTCCTGGAAGGGTCATACTTCTGCTCCGTTTCCAACGCCAGCCGGTGTACGACAGGGATGCCCAATTTCGCCATCTCTTTTCAACATATACACAGAGTACATAATGCGTGAATGGGACGAACGCACCAATCATCTGCCTGCCCCAAATGTTAACGGTCTTGCCTCAAAGGAACAACGCTATGCAGATGATCTAGTCTTGATGGCACTCTCTGCTGCTGATGCTGAAGCAATGTTGCATATCTTAGGAGACATTGCTGATGACTATGGCTTGGTGATTCATCCGGACAAGACAGAATACATGATTATTCAAACTTCTATGAGTGTTGATACCATCTATTATAGAGGCAACCCTCTGAAGCGTACACCTGAGTTTAAATACCTTGGCACCTACATCACCTACAATCTCAACGATAGTAGTGAGATCCGTGCTCGTGTAGCCATGACAAAGGCAACCCTCAACAACTGTGCATATTTGAAGTCGAATCGTATCTCTATGGATGTTAAACTCCACCTGACCAGAGCTCTGGTTGCATCTCGTCTTACATACGGTTGTAGCACCTGGACCATAAAAGCGGCTGACATGAATCGCTTTTAGGTAGAGAAATTTGGCGACGTTTGCTTGGTCTCACATGGAAGGACCATGTGTCGAATGAGGAACTAAACACTAAGATTGCGGGCCGATGGCTATTCTCGTCTGAAACTGTTCTTCAACATAACGCAAAATGGTTCGGACATGCTGTACGTTGTGGAGGCCTTACATGTGCTGTACTCTGTGGGCTACCCTGCGGTTACAAACGTAAGCCAGGCCGACCGCATCTACGATGGATTGACAATCTAACCAAATGGTCCGGCCGTTCTGCAGCCCAGCTACTCGAAGATGGCAGGCACCTGATTAACATTATAAAGGTTACAAACCTAAGAATGTTTATAATCTTCGGGGAGGTCAACGGGCCAATTTGGCTTATGACTATTGATTGATTGATGTGTCCAGTTATGGATGGCAAGGTATCAAGGTACTATCTCTTAAAGGTGCATGCTTACGAAAATTTAAATAATTTCCTTTTTTAGTTTCTAAGATGCATGTACAAAAAAGCATTGGTCGACTTAGGAATTTTCACCCAACTCCCTCAACATGTAAAAATAGTTGAAAGCTCCCAAAAATTAACATAATCAACTGTCTGATTGCAAAATTTGGCAAAGATTCAACTCTACGCGCAGCATTAACTAAAATCTCTTGCATGGATACGTAAATGATCTGTTCATGGTTACTTTAGTTTCAATAACAAAAAATCATATTACAAGAAACATGATAGTCGTTCTATGTCATATGAGCTTTGCAACTTAAAAATGCTGGTATATAAAGAGCATTCTAGTACTTTTCCAACAAGTAAAGCTTACTATCAGCGCTTTGATATGGTTATGATATAATAATATAAAGCACAATGGATCAATACTTATACACTGGCGGATCCAAGGGGGGGCCAATGGGGGCCATGCCCCCCCCAAAGGTGAGCCAAAAAGTGTTTCCGAACATCCGCTAAATCATATGATTGGAAATTAAAAAAATCGAGAGGAATAGCAGTGATAGACTAGTCTAAACCTTTTTGTTTTCTGGTTTAAAATTAAATGCAGAGCTACCAACTGACCCGCAATTCCGCAATTCTCACACCCAAACCCGCTGACCCGCACAAGCGTCCGAAAAAACCGCATTGTAATTGTCAAGTATACATAAAAAAATTTGCATAAATTTTTGACTTAGCAACCATCATTCCTTAGCATTTAGCATAATAGAGTATAAAACCTCCTTTACAGCATCATTTGAACCTCAAATTAGCCTATATTTCTTTTCATTGGGGCGAGCAGCGAACATTTTCATGCCACGGGAAAGAATGAATTATCACCTACTATTCAATTTATTGATGTTACACACAAAAAAAAATGCATATTTCTCAGAAAATTTTGGGTGACAAAAGCCTTTCTAAGTGCCACCATTTTACATGTAAGCATCACCAGGATTCAAAAAAAAAATCAAAAGGGGAGGAGGACACTCCTCCCCCTTATACCCCTCCCCCAGGACGGCGATTCGTGGCATGGACCAGCATTTGCCTTCTCAAGAGTTGGGAGCTATGTAAATGTATGAGCATGAGGATTTACAGTTTAACACCATTTTGCAGTTACAGGCTGGTTGTAAGAAATTTATAACCTATGAGAAATCAAATTTCTTGCGAAAGATGATCCCAACTTTGTTTTATAAACATTTTAGAAAATTACACCTGGGAAACATTTTTTTAGAAGTAAATTAAAATCACCATTGAACACTTTTGTCGCACCAAATTGCATCTGACGGAATTCAGCAATAGAAAATTTTCACCCCTCCCCTTAGACCCCTCCCCCATATCACTCTAATGCCACTTTGGCCCCTCCCAAACAAAGGCCCTGGATCGGCCAGTGAAAGTGGACGCTATCGTCGGTTAAATAAGGGTGGCGCTCTAACTGACACGTCGAACGTCGGTTAAAGAAGCATTGTACTATAGTGCTTAAATAAGTGTTGCTTAGTGTGTGAAGTGTTGCCCGATCATCGGTTAAATAAAGATGGCGCTTTTTTATGTATCTGGCCGGTCTGCGAGACCACTTTGTTGCTATTATAGAAAGAATATAAATGATTATACAGATTCGATTTCATATACAAAGTCTACCTAAGAAACCAAAGACATATTAGAGGGTATGTATTGATTTCCTTTACTCAATCGATTTTACCTTCTGATCCACTTTATTGCTATTCACGGTATCGATCTCGGTCTCGATACAATGTGGAGTCACATCTCGGACCTTGCTGTTCTCGAACATTTATATAGGTCACGCATACGGGTACCTAAATTCTAAAATGGCCGAAAAGCCGCAACTTTACCTATATGTTGGATACCAGACCATAATAGTTTACATTGCATTAATTAATTTCAAATACGCGGTGTCATGTGTTCAATGGAAGTCAAAAGACAAGACTTGGGCAATTAACCAAAATGTCCGAAAATGTGTTGCAATCTCAGCTTATAACAGTTAAAAGGATATTCCTATATGCCGAAAGATGATTGCATGGCAACATTGTTCCTCCAAATTGTACGTTCTTTTGGCTGCTGTGAGCAAAATAGCTGAACTGAGTGGTCACAGGCCTATACCCATATAGGACGTAATTTTAGTTTGAATGAGTATCTTTTGAATAATTCTTAAAGACCGTATATTAGTTAACGTAACATGTCAAAGGTCATAACGGCCAGTGAGGTCAAGGCTCGAGTACGTCAGTTTGTTGGTTGCATGACTAACAATGTCCTACAGAGTGATCATGACATCGTAGTGGTCACGATTCTCAAATTTTGGATGAGATCAGCAACTCTATTGGATTGTATTTATATTTCACTTTGTATAGCATATTTCAGTGCAATACTGCTGACCCTCAATAACGCACTTGTTGTCGTTTACAGAATGCTTAACATTTTTCTCTTTTTGTTTGTTGTCGTTGCAAAATGTGTCCTTAAAGTGAATAAAGTCTTACTCGCCAATTTCTGTAAGGGATAACTTTATCTATCACGATATCATCAACAACAAAATATATTCTTAGCAAGCTCAATTTCTAGCAGATATAGGCCTATACTAAGGACGCTTATACAATGGTTCCTGGCAGATAAATAAAAAGGAAAGAAGACTTCTTTTGTTTGTCTATTTTGATAAAGAAACATTTTCTACACCTTTTAAGATGCAATGAAACATGGGTATGCTTATGAAATGGATACTACCAGCTAAGTATACACGTTCCGTTTGCAAGCTTTCGGCTTCAATTGTAAGAATCAGTCACTCTCTCCGAACGTTAGTATCATTTCAGTGCTACAACGGAATGCCATGCATCCAATCAACACAGCGCAGTTGCAGACCTGTGTGTCCAACGACGTATAGTGAAATAAGTTTCTATTTTAAGACAGCAAAGTTTGTCGCCCCCTATTTTTTAAGG
Source organism: Apostichopus japonicus (assembly GCF_037975245.1). NCBI lineage: Eukaryota > Metazoa > Echinodermata > Holothuroidea > Aspidochirotida > Stichopodidae > Apostichopus > Apostichopus japonicus. The sequence continues at coordinate 20,245,572 of NC_092568.1, forward strand.
TAGATACTTTTACACTAAACATGTTGATCCCATCTTTCTGCATTTGTTTGTGCAGGAAGTGTACATATATATATATATATATATATATATATATATAAATGAAAATCGTATATATATATATATATATAATTGAAATCGTAGTGAGTTTGAAAATCAAGAACAGTGAAAAAACTTCCAGCCTCCACCGGGATTCGAACCCGGGCCTCCCGCTTTATGTGCGGACACCCTAACCACTAGGCTATGGACGCTGATTTTATGTCCAGAGGTTCGAAACCGGTAAGGAAGGTCGTAATTCCACTGTAGTCGTATGTCACCTGTATCGAACGATACTAGTTGATATGGACGCTGATATATATATATATATATATATATATATATATATATATATATATATATATATATATATATATATATATATATATATATATATATATATATATATATACCACTGGATCCGGACATAGGTTAACATCCTACAAATTGGGGTATAGGCTTACATTTTGGTCATGTGATCAAATCCCACGGTAGGAGCATGTTGGGTTACATTGGTGAACACCAACCACAAAGCAACACATATATAGAGTGCATACCTCTAAGGGCCTTTTTGTGACCGGTAATGAATGTGTATAACCCTTGTGGTTAACCTATGCCCAAACGTCATTTAATATCCCTTTTATGAGATATATGTTAACAAAGGAACATTATAGTGTTATTACGTATGGGAGATATAGGTAGTATGCCAGGTAGTATTCATATACACATATATGGAATTGTAAAGTCACACGTATAGGGATCGCATTTCTTTCAGTGGTGTCATGAAAGTGGTGTCGATGGATTTAATGATCGGGGAGGGGGTGAGGAGAGGCATGAATAGGAGGTATGGGTGTAGTGGTGATTATGCATGCGCATAACCAGAAACTTGTCAAAGGGGAAGGCCGAATAATAAGGCATGGTTTCTGGAAACCGTGGTGCTATGATCGGGGAGGGGCGGGGGTGAGGAGGGGGATGCATGCCGGACGTATGGGTGTAGTGGTAATCATGAACGCGCAGCCAGAAATTTGTCAAGGGGGGAGGCCGAATAAAATAAGGCATGGTTTCTGGAAACCGTGGTGTCATGGAAGTGGTGTAGGTGGATGTGATGATCAGGGAGGGTGGGGGAGCGGGGTGAGGAGGGACATGAATGGGAAGTATGGGTGTAGTGGTAATCACGCAGGCGCATAGCCAGAAATTTTTCAAGGGGGAGGTGGGATGCCGAATCATAAGGCATGGTTTCTGAACACCGTAGTGTCTTGGAAGTGGTGTTGGTGGATTTGATAATCAGGAAGGGGGTGAGGAGGGGCATGGATGAGAGGAATGGGTGCAGAAGTATATCATGCAGGCACGTTGTCAGAAAATTGTCAACGGGGAAGGGTGTGCAACTCATAAGGCATGGTTTCTGGCCATCATGCTGACATGAAAGTGGTGTAAGTTTGATGATGGGGGAGGGCGGTGAGGAGGGACATGGATGTGGAGGTATGGTGAAGTGGTAATCATGCATGCGATTGCCAGAAATTTGTCAGGGAGGGGGTGGGGTGAATCATAAGGCATGGTTTCTGGACACCGTAGTGTCATGAAAGTAGTGTAGGGGGATTTGATGATCGGGGAGGGGGGGGGGTGAGGAGGGACATGGATTGGAGGAATGGGTGTAGTGGTAATCATTTAGGTGCGCAGCCAGAAATTGTCAAGGGCGGGGGCGGGGGGAGTGCAAAACATGAGGCATGGTTTCTGGACACCATGCTGACATGGAAGTGGTATAGGTGGATTTGATTATCGGGTAGGGGGCTGAGGAGGGGTATGGGTGAGAGGTATGGGTGTAGCGGTAATCACGCAGGCGTAAAGATATGCATTACCACTAAACTTTACTACTAAATAGCTTGTATACAATATTTGAGAAATAAACAATGTAGGCATATATTCATGATTTTCATATATATATATATATATATATATATATATATATATATATCAAGGCATATATTCATGATATTCATATATATATATATATATATATATATATATATATATATATATATATATATATATATATATATATATATATATATATATATATATATATATATCAATCTATATATATCAATCTATATATATATATATATTCGCCTCCGTTGTCCAATGCTGATTTATATGAGGTGACTTTCAAAATTGTTATGAAAATCCTTGTTTTTTTTTTTTTAAATACGGGTATGAGGTAAGCAAACCTTTACGTCTGGGTATATCGAAATGCCCCCTATCTAAAGATAACGGCGTTTTGTCAATATTTATTGGCTCGAAATGAATCTTCCCGAGAAAAAAATATTTTCTGTCGATCAAATCTAGAAGACATCCAAACATGTTAATTTTTATGCACACATTCCTCAGTTTATATAGTTTCACGAAAGATTCGGCCAAAATTTCGATGGTAATCATTCCATAAGAATATCGAAAAGGTAATTTACGATCGATTTAATAAGGACTATAAGTGAAAATAGTCGATTTTTCAATTTCCGGAGAGCTAGGTCCCAGTTGCCTAACGGAAACCTTTCCAAGCTCTGTCACTGGTCGTTTAGTGAACCTTGTTAAAGAGGGCACTCAACGCATATGAAATATATTAATATACAATAACCAGTTAGTATTTTATCACCATCCGTTTCATTTTTGAAGAAAAAATGTACGATTACAACATTGAACCCTTCTATACCTTAGCTTTCAACTTCCGGGGAACACAAAACCGGAAAACATTTATGCATAACACAGGGTTTGATTTGACTGTTTTGAAATCACGTATCATAGGCAAGGAAAATGAGCAGACTAGGACAGAATATTCCATACACCTTGGAAAGAGAGGTAACATACAATTTAACGCCTCACCGAGTTTACGAACAACACATTGAACGTATATTGTGTGGCTATAAGAGTATCCTGACCAAATCTGAGAAATTCGAATTTTAGCCCCCAATTTTGTAAGGCTATATGATTTTTTCAAATTTTCTGCCAAAATTGAGACATTTTTAATTACACCGAAAATCATGCGTAGGATAGGTGGCGCCATTCCGCTTCCCTATCGTGTAAAATGAGTTTTGTAATAACTCCCTACTCTGATGATGATAACTGTACTGTGATGGAAAAGCAAAATTGAACGCCTTGCCTTGTGTCATTGACATATGTAAATTTTATTACATTTCTTGCAGAAAGACTTTGTATAGGTCACTTTTGACTCGACGGAAACTCGTTTCAATTTCCGTTCCCGAGCAGTCGGCATGTGCCATTGTTTTCAAGTATTTGCGTGAGGTTGGAATGACTCACACAAGTTGATAATGTCACTTGAGGTCAGAGGAGTGCCTCGATCCGCTTAGTCGGCCTATAACTCTCGTTTCATGTTGCAATGACTTTCCTATTCGGTAATATCACTCTCTGCATCAGAGTTTTACCTTCTGACGTAAAATTTCATGCGTCTGTGTCCATTGTTGTCTGTAAGAAGAAACAACCGTTCTAAACAACAATGACATTTCTACTTTATATGCCTATACCGAAGAGACATCGAAGAACAAAATGTTTCACTAAAAATATTCGCAATTAGTGATGTTTATATACGGTTCAGTATGCAAACGTGGGCGTGTGTGTGTATGTTGGCTTATGCATGAAAAGTTAAGTACTGATAAATAGCAGTCATGCTTCTGTCAGCTTTATTTGCTGCGGAAATTGATACAACTTTCTGTCTTAAAAGAGCAGCATAGGCATTTTTCCCATGTTAACATTATCATGGTAAAGGGAAAGTGAAGTTCAATGAATGACCAACTTGTCAGTTATCCAGCGATAAGGGGTTTCTTTCACCTAATATGAGAATTACAAGACTACACAAAGCACATCATTTTCATGATTCGGTGTATTAGTCAATGAGGCATTTAATATTGAGTCTGCTACCACAAAGACGCACCACAAATTTGACAGCGCCCTCTAAAATTGTTCTCATAGCTTAAAGTATCAGGTGGCATACTCCTATTAGAGTTTATATCCATCCGCCCGATTGTTCTCCTGTTTCAGGAAAAGTGCCAAAAAGGAGCATGAGAACATCTTTTTTGACCTGTTATCAATTAGGATCTTCTTTCTTGGGGGCTTGAATTTTGAAGAGCATGAATAAAAGTACATGTGGTGCAAAAATCGGGTCAATTGTGCCAATTGTAGACCCCTTTAGGCTTCCCAGGAGCAGCGTACGAAAATTGTTTACTACTGAATGAAGATGTTTGTTTACAAGTGGCGAAAACTTCAGGCTCTGATAGCAAAAACTCTGCGCGGTCATGGTACGGAAAATTGATGAACTTCTATCTAGACTCAGAGACCACATTACTTATGTGATTTAATGGGCGTATGCTACCATAAATGGTCTTTAGGGTTCAGGTAGTGAGAACTTCTACAAGGACTTTAAGACCACATAAATATATATAGCCTAACAGAGCAAAACCAAGCCTTCGAAGAGAGCCTGCGGAAACATGCCCAGAGGGTATAACACTCCGTTTGTTGAATTATATGTGTATATATGTCTGTCGTGTGTGTAACACTATAATATACGATATTTTAGTATCAGACCAGTATCAAGAGATCTGATACTTTAATGCAAAGGCGTGGTTCAGCGGTTAGAGTGTCCGCCTCACATACCTTAGGTTCCTGGTTCAAAATTCTAGCAGGAGCCAGATACTTTTAACCTATTCAAAAATGGTACTCTTTCTGGTTTGTGAATTGGGAAAAGGGGTTTGTTACTGTTCTTCACTTGATTTGGAAACAACTAAGTGATGTCGAGTGGGGTGCCTTAGCCCACCACAGTATTCGAGAAAGTGGTCAGTTGCTGGAGTTGCCCTCTTGTCCGCCCGGGACGAGAGTGTAGCCCCAGCATCTGACCATGCTTAATGGCAGTCCCGGGAGCAGGATTGAGAGCAAATTCATACCACTGTGTCATTATTCTCTGAATACTCATCCAAAAAGAGGATTTAGGCTAGATTTAAGCTGGTGTTCATCCACGATCTTGACACGGAAAGGATTCAAAATCCTTGGGTATATCTTAACTCAACTAGAATGTGGAAAAGCCTTTGATTTTTAGTTGTTGGCAAAAGTCATTTGATACATACAGCAATCAGCGGTAAAAATGAATTATTTCAAGAGGGGAATCTTTTGCAAATCCTTTGTACCATGTGGATAAACCATTAATAGTACAAACTAGATGGAACTTGGTCAGCAGAAGTGGCAAATGTGAACACCTTTCCAAAAAAATATCTTGAGAAGTGAAAATCTCATAATTAGTACGTGAATGCCTCTCCTTGCGTGAAAGAAATCTATACGTTTTGGTGACAGTTGAGGGGCACTTGAGGTTAGTCAACAGAGGTAAATATTACCCCAAAAAAAACCTGTTCGATAACTCAAGAAGGGAAACATGTAGAGTTCTCATACTTAGTATGCGGTTCTTTTTTGATTGAAACCAAATTGGGTATATTCTAGTTTGATTCATTTCAAGTTCAGGCAGTTACATTAAATTTTAATTTGCAAAGAAAGCCTCAAATCTTTAAAAATTTTGTAATGTACCACTAAAAAAAAGGTGATATTTTGACATCATGGAAATCTCATTGCACTTGAAATTGTGTTCTATTGTAATATTTAGTGGAAAACAATTAGTGCATTTGGTTAATACTGTGTAACATCGTCATTCTAACAGGATGATACACAACAGGCAGAGGCAGAGAGGTGATGACTACATGTCTTTTTTATTTTGAAATTGAGAGTCTAAATTGTATGCTTTCCATTATAGGGATTTATAGGGATATATATATATATATATATATATATATATATAAATTCATTTCATCATTTCATTTCATATTCATTTCATCATTCATCAACGATAATGGTTTTATATTATCGGATAAAACCAGGAACTGGGAATCATTCAAGCCATTCATTCATCGCGAATTGAAGATCCAACAACTACTACCCAAGATGTATCGCACTGTTTTTCTGCTCGTTGTCACTTGCATGTTGTTTGCGCATTCCAGCGGCTGTACTTTGACGGCTTGTCCATCAAAATGGACTGGCCTCAATGGAAAGTGTTACAGGTAATCATGTTTATTTATTTATGATCTATTCGTGTCTTTCTGCAAACTTGATTATGTGAATATGTTACTGCAATCTGGCAACACGTCGTACTACCAAAATGAGATATATTTGTAACTCTAGCATTTCATATATAGGCCTCAGTTGAGATGTAATCTGTTTATGATGCGTTGTCGTGTTGAGAAGCAGCAGTGAGAGTTGCCAGTCTGCCAAGAATAAATACCACCAATAATATTTTGTTGATGATGATCCAAATCTGCTAAGAAACTGCACATTCAATTCCTTTCTGACTCATGAAAATTGGCTTTAAATAACGAGAAGGCCTATTGTTAGATAATCTGTCACAACGCTGCCAATGATTATGTCATCTTAATTAACTAACCACGATACTGCTCATGTGTGGGGAAGCTACTCACTGAATGCTTTAACTGTAGGCTATGACGAAGATAAAACATTTCAAGATAGGCGATGGATATTTACTACAGTATTATGATAACTTTGGTGGTAAAATCCACTGCAAATCTCATTATCCGATTAAAGGTTTTCGAACCTTTGAGTCTGCAACATTTTCTGCTCCAGCACATGTTTCTGCGTTAGGCTGTGGTCAACTTTTCATGTTTAACTTGAGATGAAAACAACATGGTTGATTTTATAGTAACCTCTGAAATACGGTTGATGTACTTCAACTACGTCAATAAATTGAAATTACCCATTAAAGGGGATATATATTAGTTGGCTTTTCAATACCGTAATTTTTTGAATTGTTCCAACCCCCGCCCCCCCCCCCACCCTCCCACCCTCCCACTAAGGTCCAAAACTGTAATGTACTGCTACTCTGCTACTCTTCAATCCTTTCAAATCACTCGGCGATCCAAATGGAACATTATAATTACAAACATATCTACATTCCATCTCGTATACAGATTGTTTTCTGCTGAACCCAAAAGCTTTGATGCCGCGGAGACAGCCTGTCAAAGTGCGAAACTCGTTGACTGCCAAGGTAATGTTCTTGTCAGTGGTCATCTGGCATCTGTTCACAGCCAAGAAGAACAAAACTTTCTCTTCGATATGGTTCGGGCAGCTTTACCTGTGAGTATTGACAACATTTAACGTAGAAGCAATAGTAACTGATATTGAACTATATCTGAAAACAAAGCGTGATATACGCAACCCCGCGTCTAACGGGTATGGTTCTTACGGCGGTCATATAACTGAACCGTCCATCGGCACAGTGGTGTGTACAAAGAGGTGGGGAAGGAGTGTCATTGCTCATACCTCCACGTCAGTTGGTGGGAGGGGGGTTTTCAGTTGGGGATCTCTTTTACAATTCAAGATTATTTGTAAGCACAAGCTTGCGTTTATACCGAATTATATAGATCTAACTTATAGTCTACTATACCTCAAAATGCACCACTTTACGTATACCCTTTCATATTTTTTTCTTGCGGACGATCCCCAGATTCCCTTCAATGGGAACCCAATTCACCTACTCCAGGGTCGCACTCTCTCTCTCTTGTCCTCCCATTAAGGCCCGTATACTTCTACCTAAATCAGTAGGAAAATCTGCCGCCCCATGCACCTCTGAACTCAATGCGCGCGTCACTGGTTCGGGGTAAACACAGTCACTCAAACCATTGACGATGCTGCTTGATATACTTAAATACCACTACAATGGTAGCTTGACTTGCGTTATTTCAAAATAACATTTCGAAAAAAATGTTTTGTAAAAAAAAAAATGTTTGAAATCTCTTTTTATGCTTATAGGGATGTGTTTAGTACTAATATGAAAACGAACTGGAGGAACAAATGTCGAGAATTGAACAAATTCATAAAATGCTCGCACGGTTTTCTTATACCGTGCCTAAAAAGATGTATCAATATTTTTAAAAGGTGTCTTAGCAACCATCGTTATCTCATTTTGAATTATACTCGATGGGTTGGAAAGAGAAAATGCAGTCCATAACAAAAGTCCCCTTAAAACTAAGTTTTAACTCAACAAGTTTGCCTTACATGAATATACTTTCTACATATATACTATAAGCTAATGGTGATGTGCTATTCTATTGGAGACGGGTGGCCCCTAAGCCCTATAGGACTCTAGGAACCCGGTAGCTAGAGTGATTGTGAGCTTAACAGCACAGTCACCGGGTGGGGTGTAAATGCTTCTCTCTCCTTAAAAGGTATTGCCAGGGTAGGGGTATTGTCTTCCTCCCCCTCCCTCTCCCCCTCCCCATTAGTCTCTTTATTCGCATTACTCTCTTGAAAGCAAAAACAGCGAAATATAAGGTGATCGTCTTGCCCACATTCCCTCACTACTTTCCTGTAGATCTAGATTCTAGATTCTAGTCGATCAGTCCACACACTTATTATTCAGACGATGTGCTATTCTATGCTAGAATTTCTTGAGGTAAAAGTTGGAATGGAATGGAATCTAAGTAACTGAATAAATAAACACTTGTTCATATTGTGAAGATAACGTGCATAGACCAATGGCCAGGTGCACCGACTTGTACACGGTCAAACGCTGAAAATCTTTAAATTATGAAAAGATTCTGAAGCAAGTATACCTTATCCAACGTATTTTTTGTGTGTATGTAGGATATGGACGCTGAGTGTATGTCCAGAGGTTCAATACCGGCAAGGAAGGTCGTAATTCCACTGTAGGCGCTTGTCACTTGACGCTTGACCTCTAGAGTAGAGCAAATATGTCACCAAAAACAGAACTAGTATCGTTCAATACAGGTGACTAACGCCTATAAATATATATATATATATATATATATATATATATATATATATATTTATATATATATATATATATATATATATATTTATATATATATATATATATATATATATATATATATATATATATATATATATATATATATATATATATATATATATATATATATACATATATAAATGAAATAGTAATGAGTTGGAATCAAGAACAGTGAAAAAAACTTCCAGCCTTCGAACCCGGGCCTCCCGCTCTGTACGCGGACACCCTAACCACTAGGCTATGGGAGCTGATTGTTTGTCCAGAGGTTCATATATATATTGTGTATCTATTTTGTATAAAGATTGTGTATAAATATTGTGTATATATATAGTGTATATATAGTGTATAAATAGGATATATAGTGTAAATATAGTGTATATTTACAGTGTATATATACAGTGTATATATAGTGTATATATAGTGTATATATAGTGTATATATAGTGTATATATAGTGTATATATAGTGTATATATATATAAATGTATATGTGTATATATATATATATTTATTTATTTATTTATTTAATTACACTTATTTATTTATGTACACTTATTTATTTATTACATTCTGATTTTATCATTAAACAGCATACAGGCGGTTGGGATCCACAGGTGTACATCGGAATGGAAGTTGGATCCCAAAACAACTTGCAAAGTTGGACCGATGGATCAAACGTTGATTTCACAGGCTGGTTCCCTGGAGAGCCGAACAATGGGCCTAACAGTCGCGCGGCCATAGCATCGGGCTTGCATTCGGCTGGTAAATGGGCAGATGTATTCAGCTACAACAACTTCGCCTATATTTGTCAGCTACCTTGCACTGATTATCAATTTTAATTGATATGTGGAGAAGGAAAAGAAACATGGAATAACAACAATTTGAAGTAGACAAAGTATACTTTGGTAGTGAAACTCGTTACTGTTACAATTAACTTTCTTTTTCTTTTTTCTTCTAATCCTCTTCCCGAAGTCATTTTACTCGGCATACACATTCTTTCCTGCAGGCATAGTAATCTCCATATTTGTGCGTAGTTATTGCTTTTAGACGAAATCTACGGGATTTCATAATTGATGCACATTGACACTTGAACAAAAGCATTTATGTTTTGTTTGTTATGTCATGTTTGTGTTAATTCCTTTAAGCTTTAAAAGCAGTGACTTTGTGGTGGGACGTATGATATGTGAATTAATGCAGTCTGTTAGATGTTCCTTCAGCTGATATTAATAACAGAGACACCCTGTAGCAATAGCCAATTAAAAAAATACAATTGACATTTAACTCGAATGTATTCCATTTCTTAATGAAATATTCTTTTGCGAAGTGGCGACAGATATAATGATCGGTGGTCAGACACAATCATTTCTAACGCCCACCCCTCCCCCACTCTCACATGAACACACCTTAAAATCAAAATCCAATTTTGCAAGGGAAATCAACAGCTAGGTGAATGTCGATATAATTGTCTTAAACGTATATCTGGAATAAATGCATGGTCAAGTGAAGACCTGTAGTGACGGATCACTTTCACAGTAAACGGCGTGGCCTTTCCAACATACTAGCTGAGGGAAGGGGGACGGGGGGGGGTCTTCCCGCCTCTCCCAGTCGCATGGGCCACACAGTAGGACAGTTTACTCCCAGTCTTGTAAAAACGATTACTTTTCCATATGATTAATTCTGATTTATTAAAAATAAAATAAACCTGGTCAACATATCTCATTTTATCATATATAAAACTATATAAATGACTATGGAAAAATCTGGAAATCTTTGACCTTCACCCACATAAAAAAAATAAGTCCTCATATTGCTCCCGAATTCTCTATCCATTTATACAAACAAAGAGTCAGATCAGTGGCTGACAAAAGGAGGAAGGATTGGCTGGGGTCATGGTCACCCTCTATCGTATCTCGGGGAAACCCCCCCCCCCCTCCTACAACCCTCACCACTCTTGAAATCCTATGCACGCCACTGAGCAGCTGTCAAATAAACTGATAAATTACCCTCAATGAGAAACGGTCAACTAAATGATTGTCTACATTTACGTATTAATTGTCTCTTGGTCTTTGTAACTCCCTTAATGAAATTAGGTAAAAACGTTACAACAATGTCGTAAGACAGTGAGGGGGCAGAACTCCGGCGGAATTTTTTTTGAGGCGGGAGGGGGGTTGGGAGTTTAAGTTTTGTAGTGTTACGGTGGCCTAAATGGAACGTTGGAGATTTTAACTTTTCATCTCCAAATTTGGACTTATCTTATCTCCGAAATAGTTTCTCGAAAGTTCAACAATTTTCTCAATATTGCGCTTAATTTTCGGAAAACTGACTTGTTCTTTCGAAATTTCAACTGTTTATCTCAAATTTCTTCTTGAATATTTGGACTTCTTTATCAAAGTTCGATTATTTACTCAAGATTTGGACATCATAATGTCAACTGTTTGTGTTAAAGTGTGACCGTTTTCTTATTTTAAAAGATTATGTGTTGGGACGCACGAAATACTACTAAAAGTGCCAAAGTTTACAAACCAACCGAAGAGCATTCAACCCTCTCACTCTTTCCCTCCACCCACCTCTCTCTCCAGCCTCTCCCTCCACACAATTCTCCCACCCCTCTCTCTCGTTCTCCTATTTTATATTTACTTATATTCTGTCTTGTGCATGATAGGTTTGTGACAACGTTCCAGTTCACAAAAGGTCGCATCGTGTGATATTAATCGAGAAAGAGAAATAAATGTCATGCTGATTATTATCATTTGCAATCTCATCCAAAATGCAGATTATATATATATATATATATATATATATATATATATATATATATATATATATATATATATATATATATATATATAAATATATATATATGTAGGGTGTCCGCATATAAGGCGGGAGGCCCGGGTTCGAATCCAGGTGGAGGCTGGAAGTTTTTTCACTGTTCTGTATTTGGTCATGAAACTCTTAATTGCCACCCAAGAAACATTTGATGTGTTTTAGTAGAGTTGGTGAGACCTTAAATTGTATATTACTTTCTTTTTTTTTCTTCCTAGGAATATAAAATATTCTGTCCTAGTCTGCTTCTTTTCTTGCCACGGATACGTGATTTCAAAGCAGTCAAATGAGACACTTAAGTATTTATTTTTATTTGATTGATTTGACACTGGCAATTTTAAGTCAGGCAGTAAAAGGCATTCCAAAACATTATCTGACGTGACAAAATGCAACAAGTGCACTTGAAAATCAGCAAAAGCCTTGGTATTGCAGCCTTCCTCATAAACAGTGGTGAACTTAAAGGGAAGAGGAATGCAATCCCTACCCCAATATTTGTCTGCCCCACCCCCTCCAAAAAATATTCACGAAATGTCCTTAAACAGAAAATAGCTTTGAGTAGTACTCCCCTTCCCCCCCCCCCCTCCTTCCATACCCCGGCCTAGTAAAGTATTCACCCCTTCCCTTAAAAAATAGAAGACTCTGGTTACGCCCTTGTCCGTAAAAAAAAGGAAAAAATAACGAATAACATTGATTTAATTACTTTTTTTTTATTTTAACCCAATAACAAAATGCCTCATACATAATATCTCACAAAACGACATATTAGTTATGAAAATGTTTGAATTTTTTTACATGACAAAGTATATAGTTACAGAGAGGTTCATAAAAATGATTTCTTCTAAGATAGAGAGTATTTTCGAAGACTAATTTTGTTCTTCTCTTCTTTTTTGTAGCAAATATATACTGAATTTACTTTGTACCAAATATAGAAAACGAGGTTTTCACACTATTTCAGAACAAGCTGAGTCAATTCTAGATAAGGCTCCTTGCTACAGGAAATGTTAAAAAGCTTACAAAAGTATTCATAAATTTTTTTCCAAATTTATCAAGTTGATGTATGAAAGTAACAGAAGTTCAACCTAGAAGAGAACATGTTATACTACTCTGTGTTATTTTTTTCTTTTAGGTTAAACCTCGACTTCATATATCACAAAGAATGAAAAGCTAACAATATGAGAGATACATGGGAGGAGAAATGGTTCTACGGAAACATTTAATAATAGAGTCATTGTTCTATGGAAACATTTAATAATAGAGTCATCGTTCATTAATTTTCACTGATTGGAGCTATGTAAACATACTTATGAATATGAATGACATAAAAATGGAATATATTACAGATAAATGTAATTGATGGCACCTTCTAGTTATTGAAAGAAAACAAATCAGTAGTTTACTTTTTCCTCCTGCCACCCCCCCCCCCTCACTTTTTTTTTGGACAAAAATAGACCTAAATGTCACAGACAAAACTGAAGATCAGAATACTTACTAAAGCACTCTTAACCACCAAAGAAACTTGACACATTTAACCATATATCATACTAATTTGAAATATTTCAATGTACCACCAACTCACACTCCTTTGATACTGTCCACATGAAAAGAAAAGCAAAATAGTAGATTAAGTGAATGGAATCGGGAGGGGAGGAACAGGCAGGGGGAATAACAATTATCTTTGGCATTGGGCACAATATATGATACAAGTCCTAAAAGCAATGCCTATTTGTTTCAATGGATTTCGGAAGAGGGCATGGGAGGGGGGACCTCTATTGACCCCTGGTTTTACATAATACGTTAACCAAATTAATAGAATAATGCAAGATACATGTTTCAATCAATTTATCTCTCAACAATTTTTACTATAATGAACCACAATCACAGCCATTATTCTTTGAAGATCCCAAATAATCAATGTGGGAGGATTAAATATATATAACATTTTGGCATCTTCAAATTTAAAACAAATCTATTAAAATAAGACGATATTGAAAAAAGTCAAATCACTTGAGCTTCATATTTAAAACCCATATACAAAATACAACTGTCAAAAATATGTGAAGAGAATTGACATATCTTAAACATGGTTTCCATACTTCTTTAAATGATTGGTTCAGGTGTTTGACATGTCTATTTTGTATGAAAGAGCAAAAAAAAACAAAAAGAACAGTGAAGAAACTACCATGATAGCATGCTCTGTTAAGGAGATATGACACTTTGAAGATATCAACATTTCTTGAAAATGACTGGTGTAGAAAGACTAACTGTGAGGGTGTGATGTCACATCCTCATTTCCTTAACATGTGTGAATATATTTCTTTAAAAATTATTTACATTTTTTAATACATTTGAAAATAGTATAATCAAAAATTCTTCAGATGTTTAATCTCAAATACTTCCTTTGACAAATATGAGATCTCCTGACATATCTTTTGGTAAAAAGTCATGAAATCTCACAAAATATTTAGGAATAAAAAACAAAGACTTTTCAGGAATGTGAGGATGTGACATCATAGCTAGTCAGATTTCAGCAGTTTCTACACAATGTGATAAAACTTTACACTTGAATATCTCCATAACCGAAAAAGATATTTGAACAGTTTTTTCACCATTGTGTTTCTTTTATTGTCTTCTTTTCTGTGAGGGTATTGTCTTCTTTTCTGTGAGGGTATGACACCTGAACCAATCCTTTAAATGGTGCAAATATACATAGAGGAAACATTATCATTTGAAAAAATATAATGAAAGATTAAGAAAGATAGATAGGAAGCAACTCATCAAAGTCCAAAATGTATTTTTGAAAATTATTTGATGACAGAACATTAAATCTTGCAAATAATTTATCATATTTGAGCTACAGTAGAAAATTAAAATTAAAAGAAAGCTTCATATCCCTCACATGTGCAAGCTACTGATGAAAAAAAAATTAGAAAAAGACAAAAAAAAAAGGGAATTTGGAAAATAAACTGCATAAGATGCAAAGTTACCCTGACAATAATATGAGCTTTTGGAATGAATAATACTATTTTGTATTTATTATAATTATTATTATTATTTTTTACTATACTTTTTCTCTATGATTCGTTGTTTCAGTGTTTAAGCATACTGCAAATATTCACATTAATTCTAATTTCAAGAATAATTGTTATTTTTATCACAATATGCAATCTGACTTCCCTGTGCATCTAAAATCCACATTTAACCTTTGGTTTCCATCCATGCTATCAATAACATTCCTACCAAATACCTCAACTGAAGAAACCACCCTTTATTAGTTGAATACATTTCATACTGCGGTAAATTTCCAGAAGAGTCAAAGCAGAATTACTTTACATCATATTTGTACTAAGACAAAATTTAGAATAAAATTTTAAAAAATATTGAGGTTTAACGATGAATCATAGCAGACGGAATTTCAATTGTGCTACAACCTAACAAGGAATGATGATGCAAAAAAAAAAACAAACAATTTGCAGATTCCATAATTAACAAACATAAAACTTTAACCAACAATCAATATTGAATGCCTATAAAAAAAAACAGGTCTACACATTTCATAGGTTACTGATCGACTTTGCAAAGACTCAAATCGACAAAATTAGCAGAAACACAAACAATTAGAGAAGTTATGATACATGTGTCACCATAAAGGAATTTGGAAGAAAACCTTGAAAAGTTACCAATAGATGCCATTTATTGGACACAATATCACAGGTGGATATTGCCACTACATAATATTGCATGATACAGCAATTCCAACCGGCCCACCCATTAAGTGATCATTTGCAGGCGCGTAGCCAGGAATTTGCCAAGGGAGGGGCGAAACTGTAGATTCGGCATTGCAAACCATCTAACCACCATGGTTGGCGCGAAGCGTACAAGAAAATTTTGGCTAAAACTGCCTCCCAGATCGCTGGAAATGGCACTTCCCAGGCCTTGTAAGTTGCATCTTAGCATTTTCTCTTTTGAAAATACTAGCACTATCATAAAAAATATGCTCAAGGGGGGGGGGGCGGCTGCCCCCTTTACCCCCCTTGGCTACGCGCCTGATCATTTGGCTGTGTTCTACAAGTTTCATTTCTATGGCAGTAATATTTTTCAAGGGACCCGGGTAACCTGATCGTACAAGTCTTCCACTTGTATCATGGCTGATTCAGACAATGATTCGGAGATGTTTCCACCTTGCATATAATGTGTTGTTTGCTGTTATGTTAGAGACCAATAAATGGGACAGATTTATAGCCCAATATCCAAAATCCAATATTCAAAATGACAAAATATATGCTGTACTCTTCTACCTGGCTATATCCATTCATTATAGGTAGACAAGTTTTCACTCAAAATAGTTTTATAAATTAAGTTTACATGTGATGATACTTATGAAATAAAATGTGCTTGTGAAAAATGTACCACAAAATTGATACATTCCTGTAAAATTTCTCTTTGAAAGATTTGACATGTAAAAGGCCCAACGTGCTGTGTACATTAAAGGTACATTAAAAAAAGTCCATAATTCTCAGTATGATATTCACATATTGAAACAAAATTATTCTTTTCTAAATTCCCCACTCCCCACCCACTTTTGTCTATACAAAACATAAACCAGGTTTATGTATAAAATGTAAAATATCAGGTCGGTAGTATATTAGCAAACTGTGGATAGAAATGTTTGAAAATCACTCTTTGTATTAACAAATCCATCATATCAACAAATAAAAAAAAATAACAATCTATACATCAACAGGCTTTATTCCCCCTTTTGTGTTTAAGTATATAAACGATAAGTTTATCCTTACAACGACAAATTTACAAAATGGAATTTTTCACGTTTACTGTTTACTGTGGCTATGACACTTTGTAGAAGAGGTATTTATGTGTAGGAAAAGGCTGTATATCATAAAAAAACAGTATACTCAAGGAATGAATATCTTCTTGTTGTTGTTGTTGTGGCTTTAATTAATCAAGGCACAATCATGTCTTTCTCATTTTGTCTTTTAAATTTTAATCTCCACTAAATGACAACTTTTTTGAATATTATTTGTCTAACAACATTTTCTGATCACATTTGGGACAGATCAATTCAGTTTTAACAATTTCAGAAAGCCTCTTGAGGTTTTCTTAACTATTCAGATCATGTTATAAAACAAATTACTGTCCTTGTTTGTATCGTTAATGCTAAAACTTTAAAAGATGAATTTCAAGGCACAAAAATTAATCTTGATATGTTGTAGACTGGAAAAAGACCACTCCTTTCAGCACATGCTAATATTTCTATAAACCATTTCGAGAAACAATGATCCTTTAAGCAGCTGACATGCATCAGTCAAAGTGACTGGACTATGTAGTCTGATATACAAACCAATAGTCAAAGTGACTGGACTATGTAGTCTAATATACAGACCATCAGTCAAAGTGACTGGACTATGTAGTCTAATATACAGACCATCAGTCAAAGTGACTGGACTATGTAGTCTAATATACAGACCATCAGTCAAAGTGACTGGACTATGTAGTCTAATATACAGACCAATAGTTCAGTTCCTTAGATGCAACACAAGATTCTTTCATGGTGTCGAACGATGCGCGTATAATACGTTATAAATTTGTCAATGACGATCGATGTTGAAGTATCATCCAAGGATGCTCTGTTGCTTATATGAAGATAAAAATATATAAAACAAGTATTTTAGTCTGATTTACTAGAATTAATCAAACAAAATGGATTCACATTAACACCTGCACTGCATGCGGAGCTGACATCATCACAATTTCAGCCTTGAAATTAAAGGAGCGTTCTAGAGATTTAGCATATTTTAAAAAGTGAATGTCTTGAAAACTGGAATAGCTAGAGAAACATTGCTAGCGGTCAAATGTTTCACTTTTCACTGAAATATGAAGAACTAAAATTCTGCCAAAAGTCATACATTAATTCATAATAGTTTAATTCCTGATATCTATAACTTGTAAAAGTTTCACCTATCATGACCTACACAGTCCCCTTTTTTTTTCGCAGTAGATAAGCAGGTTTTTCTTCAATTAGAAGTAATAGGCCCATTCATATATACTACATACAGTTTACCTATCTATATTTAGCCTGATATGATAACATTATTAGTACAAAACTAAATAATTTCACACTTTTTTGGCAATGTAATCCAATATGTTACTTGCGATGTTAGTGTCAGAATCTATCAATTTCTTCTCACTTTCAGTGAAGTCACTATATAAGTGATACTGCCTGAAGATTACTCTCTCTGTTAAAGTTCCCATTTTGAAGAGATCGGTATAAGGTGAAAAACGTACCTTATATACATATATTTTTTTAAATGGAAAAAATATGATGAAAGCCCAGATCATGATTGAAACACTAGAGTTGAGAAGACCACGTCGTTGAGTTTATTCTAATTAAATACTACTTTTTTCCCGTCACTGAAACCACATAGCAGAGATGTATACCGGAAAGAGACCATCACAAACGTACTGGCAGACTCGGTTTTCAATAAATGTCCACTCGTCAGGGTGGATTAAAGCCTTCCGTCCGACGGTGAGAGTTACAAAGAATATCACAGCTGAAACTCATTGCTTCATTGCCTGTGATGGGAAGACAAACAAAATAACGCGAATATACGTAAATGTACGATGGAACATTGACCGGGAAATTTGAGGCAATCGACAAGAGCAAAGAAAGGTATTGGTACGGTAGAAGTGAGATTTGAACTAGTGACAGGCTCAGAGGTTATAAGTCAAGCACTCTAACAGCTGAGCTATTCAGCCCTTTAGTTAATGGCAATCCCTATATAGCCACTTCTTGACTGGGGATGCCAGTGTCATGTCGTGCTATAGTTTATACGATACAACCCAGAAAGCAGCAGGCAGGGAGGGGACCTATTTGCATATCTAAGCACCCTCCAATTTACCAAAGTTTCTTGACAGGTAGGGTACACCCCTCCCCTACATGGGATAACATCTAAACTCCCCCCCCCCCTTGCCCCAAAGTTCCAAAAAGGGTGGTTCGGCCCCCTGTCCACTGCTACACAGTTTCATCACCACTCTGCTCAGAGATTTTGATTTGTTAGGAAGATGGAAAGAGAGGTATAGGCTAGAGTACATGATAACAGTTACATCTGCCAAGTTGTTTTTTGATCAAACAGCTGTAGACGACCTCCACTCAAATGGCCAGTACATCGTCAGGTCTCTGTAACATTACGACTATTGACAATCGTAGCAGCGCGCTGAATTAATTTTAATTAATTTACAAAGCTTGTATGCTAACACTTGGAAGGATGTCAAAGAACACGTTTGAATTTTCATAACAAGCTAGCAATATACCTTCATGCGTAGTTAATGATGTTGAAAATTTGTAAACCGCAGACATATCCACCAATAAGGGTGCTCAAGGCGCATCACAAAATTACCCCGGTCAACGATAACATTTCAAACATAGAGACAACCCCTCTACATGGCAGCAGCTAAACAGTGCCCAACTGACCATTTATTATCACAGGTCCCCATATATACACCTGGATTAAGTGAGAGGCAATGGAGATAAAGTGCCTTGCTCAATCCTGCAATCCTTAGATCACAAGTCCACTGCCTTAACCTCTTGACCGCAGCGCTCTCAGTTAAACAGTTTCTTGAAAGACTGTCGACAGAAATGGAGAGGTGTACTTACGTCTTGAGCTTTTCTGTATGCTTCGACTCTAAGATAACCTAGTCTTGCAGATAACCTGCAAAATGAATATAAATATTCCACTCAGTACGTCCCAAATTTGTACACCTCATATGGTGAATATCTAGCATGTGATATAGGAAAACGCTGGAATTCCCTGAATAGCCAGCTAAACCTCTTTACACAACATTTTATGTTGACACAATAGCCTTTCTTGGACACCCAAATATTTCTATCACTTTGAGTGAGATGATGTTAATGATGGAATTGAAACATATCTAAACCATTAAACTTTAACCTATATAACTTGAAGTGCATGCAAATATCAATTCCAGCAATATACAGTACACAGGTCTGGTTTATTCATTACAAGCTAAAGCTAAAGGCTACAACAAGTGTGTGATATGTTGATGGTACAGTAACATATGCCTTACCCACCCCCCCCATACCCCCATCACCCCCATCCCCCCATCTTCCCCGGACTCACAACCTATAATCACTTTTAACAGATGGCCCTCAGATCAAGGATGGTCCACTCCTCATATAAAGTAAGCAACATAAGTGCGGAGGATACAGGTGAATGACACATTGATGTTAAGTCAATCTATAAACTATCCCCCATCCCCAAGCCCCCACCCCCCCCAACCCGTCAAACAACTCTAGAGGCAGGATGTTTGCCTACAGTACCTACTTTTGTAAACTTATAACAAAGTCTAAACCTGTTACAATGTGTTTCAACAGCTGAGAAGAAAATGGTCTGTTTGAATAAAAATAAATAAAAACTGGAAAGAACACCAAAATTATACTTTAAATGCTGAAGGTGTTAGTGTCTTGTGGACAAATGTTGAGAATCCAGACAAATTCATGAATAAGTGTTACTCTCTCATTTACCTTCTCTCGATATACAAATCTTCAGAGACATATTTAGTTCAACCAATTTCTCTTTATTTTTCTTTATATTGAACAAAACTAGGTGGGTTTGGTAAAATTCTAGACTAAACCAAAAACAGACAGTTGCGTTAAATGTGTTATACAATATAGGCCGATGCCTGCAGAAATGAAATACCATGAAAAAACTGCCCAACCAACTTCATATTCTGAGAATAAAACTGATATAAATATTTAAATTAATATCATGTAAAAAAATTGAAGACAAGTTGCATTTTCTTACATTCTGAAGGTTGTTGGTGCATACTGAGAAATGTAAAACTGGATCAACATTGGAGATTTGGCTATCCAAACTTCAGACAATTGGTTGGCTATTGCAACAAAAGTGAGGTCCACACACCTCTCTGGTGTCTGTAACACTTTCCAGGTGCGTTCCCCCAAGCCATCATAATTTTTGCATGGATCCTGTTGAAAAAAAAATGGGGTCAGAATATGATTACAATAAAGCTTTTACAAACATGGCTAGCAATCGGGTTTTATGTTTTGTGTAAAAAACTTACTAGCCTGGTTAAATACATCTTACCTTGTCTCTTTTACAGGACTGACTTAATTAATCAATTTATATGCAAAAATTGTGAATATTCCTTTTTTTGTTTCATATATTCCTTTTTGCAGAGTGAATATACAATAGTAAGGTTTCTCTTGTGTGTGCGTGCGTGCGTGTGGGTGCATGCATGTATGTTTTGTAAATACCTGTTATTGCACACTGAAGACCTTTCTATTGTCTTACCTTCGTTATACGTTTAAAATCGAGTCTATGAATCCGGCCTATCCTGCACTATATACCAAAAAAGAAAACCCATGGCGTTTTGAATGAGAATGAGTGACTTTGAGGCACAGTTTTGCCACTTTTCATTCATTGTCACAGGTAGTCATAGGTTTTTCATGGGAAAAATTTTGTGGAAATCCCAAAACACAGATTTGACACAAGAATCTGTGACAAGCTATGGCAAGAAATCCATTGTGTGAAAGTTTGTGAACTGACCCTTGGAAAAACACACCGGATGTTTTTAAAAAAAATATTAATATCTTTTCTCTAAGTTGGAATGTCACAGGTTTGCCACAGGTTAGAAACACACACTTTCACACTTAGTTACAGGGTGTCAGAGTTAAGAGGTATTCACAGGGAATATGCTAAAGACAATCACATGAGATTCTTTTAAGCTGACATTGACTCAGACTTTGAATCGTATATAGTCTTTGAAAGAAATACAGTGTTACCTCTTACAGATTTGATTTTGAATAAATGTGGTTCGTAATCATGAAACAACAAGGCTTTGTCGCTAACAGTTTTTGTTTTTTGGTTAATCTCTGTGAAAATGGAGTGATTCTCCACATATAACACAGTGTTAAATATCAAGATATAATAATAAATAGATAAAAAAAAACACCCAACCTGATGAAAGTCCTTTTGCACCGCATTTTCAATAATTCTGGTGGCTACTGGACCAGGGCACACGTTTGTGATTGCAATGTTGTGGTAATATACCTCTGTTCTGAGGGTGTCAAAGTAGCCCTGAGAAGAGAAAGACAACCAAACCATATAATGTGCACAATGTAAAGAATCCATTCACAAGTTACCAATATGACAATCAGGTGCAGATCCATGGCTGAGAGGATGTACAACCCCTCCCCCCCCCACACCCCTGCCCTTTTTTCAAAAAAACTTTTTTTAAAACTAGTTATAGCACAATCTTACGTGTTGACCTACTTAAAGCCCTAATTTATAGCCTAAATATGCCTCAGAATGAACCACTTCATGTCTAAAATGTTCATTTTTGTTTTTGGGGGGTGGGGTGGGGGTGGTGTGAGGGTGGGGGTGGTGTGGGAGTGGGGGTGGGGGAAGACCCACACACCACTGTGGTTGAAGTCGGCTTCAACTAACCCAGAGTCACAACCCCTCCTTTCTAAAATCCTGTATCTGCCCCTGACTATCTTACAAGTTGGGCCAAAGTGAGTATCGTACACTGTCCAGCATTTACCTATCACGGCATAAAACAACAATGCATGAATCTTCAACTACAAAAATATGAAACTTAAAAATGAATTCCAAAGAGTCATCAGTGCTGGCAGCAATTACATACCATTAATTACATGATCCATTAAAAATATTGGTTTGGCAAATTATTATTAATTCCTCATTTTGTCAGCCGCAATTGTATCACACATCTGGTTCAAAATTGCATTAAAATTAATGTGGCTAGAATGAAAACAAATAAATAGAGTGAAGTTAAGAGAAACATCTGTGTATGACATATAGTCACATTTGCCACATGAACAGTAATGTCATTTTGTGGCTTTGTTCATTGTGCAAGTGATGAGCTATGCTTTCTCATCAGTACACACACTAAAAAATTGGAATCCAATCCTGTTGCACTTGAGGAACACTGTGCACCAAATTTACGATCAAAAGGGTTGGACATACAATTTGACCGACAGCAAAAGAATATTACTACTGTATAGTGTCTAGTCTTCCCTGCATAATGAGGTGTAAGCACCCATTTATATCCCCTCATGTTTTCTTTGAGGCGTAAATGCTGAGGTGTCTTGGTACTTTAATAGCACATATATCCAGTTCTTTTTGTCTTTTATGGAAGCTAATACCATTAGTTATTGGTTTTAGAATATCACACTGCTTTGCAATGTACCGGATCATTAAATACATGTACATACTGGTATAATTATCTTTTTGTTTTTTTAATTCCAATTTACTCGAATCGCATTTCTCTGCCGTGATGTGACCTCAGTTCATGAATACAGACTTGTCTACTTTCCCATGAATTGCCTCGCATGACTGACTTTTGACGGTCCCATGTCCTGCATGATCTGGTTTTAGTGGTCATTAAGCATCGAATAATAACAGCTTCCATTTTCTTTCATTGCATCTCAGGTAGTGTCACTATTTTTAGGGGAAGACCCGTTAAGAAATCACATCCTTCATTTGTTTTCATTGCTAATAGACAGAAAGTACATTCTTTATTGCTGCACATCAAGTTTCTCTTTGCATGGTGCTCAATAATATTAGCACTGAAATACTATGCAGACAGTGCCCTTAACATGTTACAGTTACAGAGTTGTTGACAATTGACAGTTCATAATCATGGACGTTAAATATGAATGTAAGAGACTGACTTAGTTCAGCTTGCGGCTTTGATAAGCCAAAGAGGCTTCTTCGCGAGTTCCTGCTCTAAAATATATACAAATACATATAGTCTGTGCATGTACATCACGCCGAGCCGAGCAGTTTCTGTATCAGCTGACATATCACATGACACACAATAACGATTTTGATTAGCTCTTTACATACATACAACATGTAGGCATTCAGACAAATGCTCTGAACATGAAGGTACACAGACAGAGCCCCTAACATGATGGCATACCAACAGTGTGCCCTTAATATACTGGGGCTTGCAGACCACACCCTCTAATAGGGTATGTAGATGGTACCCACTTTATCAAGTCGCAAACTACAGGTAGTGGACTGTCGCATAAAACCCGACTCCGCGAAATATGGAGCTGCAGGTATAATCAGAGGTAACTGCTAAGGTTGGTTTAATAGATCACTTACATTCATCCCAAATTTGGAGGCACTATACGAGGTTGAACAAGGGGCGCAGAGTTTACCGGCCACGCTGCTGATGTTAACGATGTGGCCCTGCTTGTTCTCGATCATGTGAGGTAGGATACATTTAGTGATTGAGATGGAGCCCAGCAGATTAAGGTGAAGAATGAACTGGTCCGTAGAGAGTTCAGCTTCTATGGCTTCCGACCTCTGAGACCTTCCACTGTTATTCACTAAGATATCGATCTGCAACGAAAGACACGATCAAGCCATGTAAACGCTGCAGTTTGACTTGGGCTTATGTCGACCCAGTGTCACTAATAACAAAGCTGTGTAATGAATCTTTGCAAGGATAATCAAGTCATGTAAACGCTGCAGTTTGAATTGGGCTTATGTTGACCCAGTGTCACTAATAACAAAGCAGTGTAATCAATCTTAGCACAGCATTAGATGCCAATTGTCAAGCTATGCGATGTACGTTTATTACAATCATGTCGCAGCTCCTCATTAGCCGGGTATTAACCACATAGTCAGTTGTGTCCCACACATTTAATGTACAACTGCAAATATTTGTACTTTTTTTTTTTTTTTTTTCATTAATCCAGATGGCACGATTCTGGTAGAATGATATAAAACATTATGTTTTATGGCACCTTTGGCTGCCCTTTGAAAGAACTCAAATTTAGTTCCATTGAGAATGATTCCATTAACATAATGACGTTTTCTTTTCATATTTATCAGTTGTGCAATACTTTCTGCAATTTTGACCATGTTTTAAAAAGTTTCATAGTAAAATATTGTCTGTCTTGTCAGTAAACACTGTCAAGCTTTACCACTTGCAAAAATTACAAAAGTCAACTCTCTGAGAGTATGATTGAAATAATATTTCCTCAAAACAAAAAAGCATCCTTAACTTTGAAAAAAAAAAACTTCTACTGTTTCCAAATATGCAATATCCAATATGTTTTGAAAATAAACTTAAAATTTGATAGGTTGTAACAATTCTGGTACATTTTCACTTCACATATGTCGCATGATTATAAGATTACCCTTTTATGTCACTAACCTGGTAAAAAAAACTTATGTCATACTTTATCCATGCAACTCTCATATGCTTTCTAAGTGTTCTTAGGTTAGCTATAAAAGTAAAAAGAAAAATTGCAATTAGAATGACTAAACCAACCCAGCACTGCTAAGACGTGATTTGCAATTTACCACTTCACGAACATTAGTTAAAACAGCTCTGGATGGGCTAAACATTCAACTTTTGACAAAATCTTCTCAACTTTCAGTTTTACCGAAAAAGTCATTTAGGAGGCATAATAATCAAAACACTTCTTTACTTTCTTGAAATGTGCTAAAGCTTTGTCGACGCAGCCTTGATGGGAATCAAAATCAGTCCCGTCCATCGGCATCGTGAAGATATCCTCCGATCGGAGATGGCTTTCTTTCAGACATCTGGTTTTTACTCTCTCCAATTCGCTCTCCCGTCGGGCGGTCAGAATCAGCTTGGCGCCCTGTCGAGGAGAAAGCAAACATGGGTTTATAAATATGTCAAAGGAACAATTTTTCATTGAAAGAATTGTCAAGAGTACTGTCATTTCTCTGCAAATAACCCAAGAAAACACTCTTTAGCAACTTAAGCATAAATTTGCTTATCTGATTTGTGATCTGAAAAGCCTTGTTTATCCTTCACGAAATTTGGGAGGTTTTTGCTCATCAGATAAAGCAACTGTTTGATGGTGCCTTCTTGAGTATGTATACAAAGGTTCTTGTGAAGTGTATCTATGGATGGACAAGGAAACATGTAATTGTGTGGTAATTTTTTTTATTAAAGTTAAATAGGGCCATAGTGGTAGAGAAAACGTTACAAATTAGAAAACAGAATGAAAAATTAAAAGAGTAGATATCTAAAATAGTAATAAATTATATCACTGGAAAGTTGGTTTCAGTATAATGATGAAGAGCATTCATTAGTGGTAAAACCTAGAAAACCTCAAATCAACCTACAGTATAGCAACTGGTAGGACTCAAAACAACAAAGAACATCATATGTGTCCAAGAGTCGAGAATGTACATTCCATCTTCTTTTGCATGAAAATTGTGTTTTTTATGAAGTTTGATATTGACATGGTGTTTCTATTACACCTGAGGGGAGAGACAAAACCTTATCACCCTATTCCTTATCTGGCTGAAAGCTTTTCCAGTGAATCTAAAGAGCTTACAAATAGGTACATCCACAAAAACATAACTACACTGGTTTAGTTGTAACTCTACAGACTGGAATAGTAGGCTTCATATAAAGTGATATAAGTTCTAAATATACAGTACAAGCTCATGTGCCCATAGAGACCACAGACATTTCACATATTTTATTATTAGTTATTGGAACTTGCAGTATAACATGGAAACTGTAGGAAATGTTACAGATTTGCTTTACTGATTATAAATCACATTAATGAGCTCAGGAATATTTTGGCGCATAATATCCTCACCAGTTTTTGTTATGCATTGTTCCATAGTGAACAAGATATATATGCATAATGTGTAGGAGTGTTTGTAGTATGTATATTGTATGACATGGCCTGGGAAGGATAAAGACACACAATACATGATTTGTTCCCACAGATTAACTCATTGTTTGAAAAACATTTTGCAATGGAAAAAGAAACCTTCACTCAGTGTGTAATTTGATTCATAGTCATTTTGGCAATTAGGAAACTGATCATATTTAATTTCAACTTTCACTTCATTGAAATAAATTGTTGAACACGGAAGCTAGGTCTAATAAGTCTGTAATTCTAGCCCGTTGGAAACTAAAGACGTCGCAAACCTTCTTGGCCAGCACCACGGCTAACCCTTCTCCAAGGCCACCAGAGCCTCCCGTTATCCAGACCACTTTATCTTTCAGATGGTCTGCAAATGAATTGATGATGAAATGATATAAACCTTTGAAATCAGTTCTAACATGTATCCTATCAGGTTAGGTTATTATGTTGTATATAAAACACCTTATACTTTATTCACTTTTAAGAATACAAACCAATTCTGTAGTGAGTACTCTAAGTCTACCAGTTCAAGTCTGCAGTGTGAGTACTTTCAGTCCACCAATTCAAGTCTGCAGTGAATACTCTCAGTCTAACAATTCCAGTCTGCAGTGAATGCTCTCAGTCTACCAATTCAAGTCTGTAGTGAGTACTCCCAGTTTACCAATTCAAGTCTGCAGTGAATACTCTCAGTCTACCAAGTCCAGTCTGCAGTGAATGCTCCCAGTTTACCAATTCCAGTCTGCAGTGTGAGTACTCTCAGTCCACCAATTCAAGTCTGCAGTGAATACTCTCAGTCCACCAATTCCAGTCTGCAGTGAATGCTCTCAGTCTACCAGTTCAAGTCTGCAATGTGAGTACTCTCAGTCTACCAATTCAAGTCTGTAGTGAGTACTCTCAGTTTACTAATTCAAGTCTGCAGTGTGAGTACTCTCAGTCCACCAATTCAAGTCTGTAGTGAATACTCTCAGTCTACCATTTCAAGTCTGCAGTGAATACTCTCAGTCCACCAATTCCAGTCTGCAGTGAATGCTCTCAGTCTACCAGTTCAAGTCTGCAATGTGAGTACTCTCAGTCTACCAATTCAAGTCTGTAGTGAGTACTCTCAGTTTACTAATTCAAGTCTGCAGTGTGAGTACTCTCAGTCCACCAATTCAAGTCTGTAGTGAATACTCTCAGTCTACCATTTCAAGTCTGTAGTGAGTACTCTCAGTTTACCAATTCAAGTCTGTAGTGAGTACTCTCAGTTTACTAATTCAAGTCTGCAGTGTGAGTACTCTCAGTCCACCAATTCAAGTCTGCAGTGAATACTCTCAGTCTACCATTTCAAGTCTGTAGTGAGTACTCTCAGTCCACCAATTCAAGTCTGTAGTGAGTACTCTCAGTCCACCAATTCAAGTCTGCAGTGAATGCTCTCAGTCTACCATTTCAAGTCTGTAGTGAGTACTCTCAGTTTACCAATTCAAGTCTGTAGTGACTATACGAGCTTCCATTCTTTTAATTCAAGTCTGCAGTACTGAAGTACTCTGTCTAGTAACACAAGTCTTTAGTGGGTACTTCCAGACTAGCACTTCAAGTAATAGTGTTTTATCTCATTTCCTTGCACAACAGACGATTGCCCGCCAATGTAATTTTCCTTTTCCTTTTGTTTCTTTGGTTATTGTAAGTTAGATCTAATTTCAGTCTCTAAGAAAAATTAGAGTACCACCCGGGAGCAATGCACATTTGACCCCATACCTTTCATCGTCAAATGTACTAACATTGTTCTACATGGGCCCCATATTAACTATTAATGCTTATGTATTAGAATTTTACTACATATTATGCATCTTCACACCCAAACTGACGCAACCAGTTGGTAATTTTAAGTCCAATTACTCAATGCAAATAACAAACTCACACCCCAAATGTTTATACAAATTAATCTAGACTGAAAAGATGTTAGTAACTGCTATCAAAGCGAGATGTTACTGTAGGCCTAGACTAAACTGTAGATCCATAAATTTGTTTTTGAAAAGAACATCCGTCGTTGTTACAGTAAATACCACAATTACGATATTACTGGATAATTTACAAATATTTCATAGTGCTTTGCTGCTGTATGAAACAGATACAGTCGAGACTTGAGAATAAAAAAATTTAAAGGAAGAAGAAAGAAAGAAAGAAAGAAAAGAACACCATAAAAGCCAAATTTAGTTGTATTTTGGCAAAAAATGGATCATTGTCTACAGAGACCTTCAAGACATAATAAAAATATATTTACAAGAGATTTTCAAATGGAAATTATGAGCCTATTAGGTTTATTTTTATAACGGTACCTCCTTTGCTGCCGAACCTCTCGTAGTACATAAGCATGACATCCCCATCGGACAAAAAGATCAGGAAGGCATAACAGATCAGTACCAGCAGGTAAATTAAGGAGATCAGATGCAGAAAGGGGAATAAAACGAGACAAACTAAACCCAGCACCCCTAGGGCAGGAATTTTGTACATCTCCATCCTCTTGCGTGATTGAGAGGCTGAACGTTCTAGATGTCACCTCAAGGACCCTTGTAACAAAAGAAGAAGAAAAAGAAAAGGATGGTATTGAGATATAAAGAGTGTCTGAGTTTTTTGTTAAAATGAATCACAGGACAAACCTTTTTGGAAGTTATTGATATTGGTAATTTACTGACATACAAACATCATCATTACCTGCACTGACATGTACAAACATCATCACAACCAGTGTTATTTTCAAAATTATACCTTACAAAAGTGTAATTATTCGAAACAGCATCAAATGATAAATCGTCGATTCGCATTGTGATTGTACTGTGGAACAAAATTACGTGAAAATTCTGAAAGAAATTTCTGTTGCCTTTGAAAGAATATTTTAATGATGAGAGAAATACTTACTTAATTATAACAACAAACTAATTGTGTTATGAAAACTAGGAACCTGACATACCCTAGGTTTGAGATCGGGGGAGGGGACAGTCTCTGAGTTCTATGTATGTTTGGTGGTGACATTGCGGTATCACAACACCCATGTGAAAATCACAGCTTAACAAACATTATTGCAGCAAGGGGAAAAGAGTGGGGGGGGGGGAGAATTATAGAAAACCTTCCAGTGCTTATTTCTCAAACTAAGATGAAATCAAACAGTATTAGAAAACCTTCTGCAATTTTTTTTTTCAAAATTGGTGTGTTAAATCAATGATTCCACTCAAGCCTAAAAAATTAAATCATATTATCGAATTAAACTTGTTTTCAGTATTGGATATGAAAATTTGGTAATATCAAATTCTAGAACTGCACAGTTTTCTACACAGACAAGCAACAAAAACCGATTCCACAGAACTACAGTTGAAACTGCTATAAAATGAGACAACAAAATTCCTAAGTAAGGGTCACTGGATAAAATCTCTCTGACAATAAATATCTAAATTGTTCTTCCACAAAAGTACGTTTTGATCCAGTGAATTTGAACAATTCCCAGATACTAAGCCTGCTTAAAACTACCTCTGTGACGATTCAATTTATCAAGTAGCCTACGGCCCCATATACTGAATAATCTTTACAGTACAGTAAAGTAGTTTATATACCATCTAAGTATAACATGTATTTTGAGATGAATTTGTCACAATCTTATCTATCACTCCAGCCTCAAAATTCAGGCTGTCTACTGGCTTGATGCTAGTGAATATATGCCAAATGCCAGACAAACAAGTTATGTTTTTGCCAGGAGACATTATATATGAACATAAACACATGATAAATTGCCTAGTAATTGTTTACCACCCCCCACACTCCCCCCCACCCTAAAATGACATGATTTAAATGCCAAAGGGAACTTGATTGTATAGTTAGCAGATTGCTTTTCAGCAATCTTTTGTTAGCAAGTGGTTAGTATGGTGACATACATGATTCTAGGCCTGTAATATTAACTGTAGTTCTCCGTTAATGCAAGCAAAATGGTCAAGCATCTGTCGAAACAATTAGCAAATTGATACTCAGATATTAATATCCATCAATAACATTTTATCCATAACATTTTATAGATTTGCAGAATGATGAAACAATTAACCAACATTAACACTCAATGTGTGGGACACAAAATCCTGATATTGGATTAAATGGTGTAGTCTGTATCACATTTTGTAGAAGCCAGATGATAAGTGTTTTATTATGGTCACACTGGCTATCTCTTACAGTTGCTATGTACAGTAGATGGTAACAGTTTACTAGTTATGTAATATACTCAATTATGTAAGCGTGTACATTTATTTGGTTGGTAATTGTCAGTGCAACAAAAAGCAACAAAGAGTCAAAATCTTTAATCTATTTGAATTTATTGTTGAATTGATACAAATTTTTTTATAAGATATATATATTGCCATATAAAGTATGGATAGCATAAACGGTGAATAATCCTTGATGTCCGCCATGCAGGGATTACAATTAAGGCCAACACCAGCATGAAAGGTGAGCCCTTTGTCAACAGTATGATATTTATCATATAGTTCAAACTTGAATTTTACCCAAATAAAAGAATTCTGTAGAATTCTACACATTTTTCAACTATACACACCTGTATATATCTGTGCTTATACTTTGTCTGTGAATCTGTGCGTATTCCAAGAGCTAGTTTAATTTCCACAGCTATCGCTAGGATATCTGATTCTGTGAACTTAAGGGATAGAAATGAACGAAAAGATACAGGTACTGGTACCAGGGAGTTGTTCCATAACAACTCCCTGCTGGTACTACTTACAAAAACTTTAGATACAAGTGTTTGTCAGAATCCTCTTATTACTTAACCAGAGAAGTCCAATTACATAGCCAAAACAGTTTCAAGGTAGTCAGTATTGGCCCCAAATTAGCTAGAAGTTTTCAAAAAGTACTTTCCTGGAGGTCTTTACCCTCCAATTTGTTCTCAGACACTTTTAATGGACACACACAATGACTGAATGTCCAAGCAGGGAGTTGTCCATAATCTCTGGTCCAAGTGAGGATGATTTAATGGAAGGTTGTAACAAAAACAGTTAAAGAATTTTTGACCAAAGGTGACCATGTATTTAATTTTATCTAGCATATTTGGGCCAATACAGCATACCTTTGAGAAAATTCACCAAAGATAAGAGCCCGAAAAGGACACAAAAACAAAATAACAACTGGATAATTTACTCTTTAAGGACCTCATATATTCCCCTTACATTCTAAGCCAGTAACTCACTCATGCAAGATCTTTCACTACATGGAGAGGGTTTCAAAATGAATTTCTAGAAATCGCTACGACTCGCCTACCTGAGAAATGAGCTCACTTGTTGCACAGGACTCTCACATCAAAACAGCTTACTGCTACAGTTGTATAATTGTGTATGAAGAATCCCCAGCACACTTACCACTGCAAATGTTTGCAGTACTCTATGAATAGTCTAACACAAAAAGCAAAACGTACCTCCCAATAAACTCGCAAATCCAAGCCTTTGACAAAAGTAAACTCTTCAAGGTTAGAGGGTTGGCCGATGTGAATAGAACTAAATGAATACACCTCAGCTCAGGCTCGAAGGAGCGTACACACTATGGCTTTGTAGGATAATCACGAACAAACACAACTTTCAATGCCATGTGGTTGCCTGTGAAGCAAGACATAAACTCCAGCCAGAACAGTACCAGACCATTTCCGCCATGTAGCAACAATTCAATTTCGCATACTGTAATTATGTGCACGAATAAAGTTTCAGATTTTCCTTAAAACACACAAGTGCACCGTAGGCAGTGTTGTTTCCTAGTAAATGGAAAACGTCACATATAATACTGAGAATTCAGGCACAATTGTCATTGAAAGCAGGATGTAGAACAATATCATTGTATTCTTT
The DNA here is from genome assembly GCF_037975245.1 of Apostichopus japonicus. Taxonomy (NCBI): domain Eukaryota; kingdom Metazoa; phylum Echinodermata; class Holothuroidea; order Aspidochirotida; family Stichopodidae; genus Apostichopus; species Apostichopus japonicus. The sequence goes on from NC_092568.1 coordinate 20,277,905, forward strand.
CACTGTTAACCAACCATAGGAAGTAATCCAATCCTATCATTTGGAATTCACTGTCATTTTCCAGGTCAATGTGTATGTGGCAGTTAGACTGATAGTATACACGTTACATATAAAATAACAATTAAGGTTTAAATTGTGCGTTCTCAGGTTTATATTATATATAACACATATGGTAATACTTGGATGTACCTGCAACCTGTGGAGCCTATTGCATTGAAATCCAAGCTTCCTTTCATTTTATAGGTCCTACTGTATGCATAGTGTCCCATACATAGGCTGTAATGTAGGTCATCCTAGTACTCATCTCAATGTACAGTACGTCGTGAAACTTAAAACCTCCAATAAATATATGTACAGTATATTCATGACATTTTGTCAGATGAAATTAATTTTAACGTCAATGAAATTTCGTGGGACAGAAATTGCCCTCTAATCTCGATTATGCATGGAATTATATAGCAATATGGTACAGATTGTAAACCATAATCCATAGTCTTGTAATGGTCACTAATGTTCCACGAGACAGTCTACTGGTGTGGACCTCCTCAAACTCCCCGAACATGCAAACCTTGTTTAATACGACTGTCACGTAGATGAGATCATAGAATATCAGTGATGTCAGCTATCAATATATAGAGCAACATGCATGGTTGCACTTGACTTCCTCAGAAAGTGCAGGATTTTATCTCTCTCTCTCTCTTTTGTTGTTGATCAAATGAAGGTTCGTTCGTAATGATAAACAATAATAAACAAAATTACATTTATTATTGCTGTTTTGACATTTGTCTGTGTTAGATAACTACCTCAAACTTGGATCATTTAAACTGCAAGGTTTAAGCCAGTGATTTTGAACCCGATTTATAACGTAAAAATCTTCATCTGGGCATTGGATATAGATACTGCAGTATACAATTACATACGCTTTGCGAGCTCTAGCCTACCAAAGTATTCAAACCTTTTTTTACAGTTTAAAGAACAAGCCGAACAACTTACAGGGCTTTCATTTTGCACTATGTATAATAATGATCATAATTTCATCCAGTTTTGCATGTTAATTAACTACTATGAATATTCATGAATTCATGCGCATTTATATGATATTCATGACAGGTCCGCTTCTCTCTGACAACTTAAGCTTAAAACAACAGTATCCATGAGTATATAATACACAAAGTATTAATTTGCTTTACAAAGTTCAATTTTGGGGGGGGGGGGTTTCCATAATAAGCATCTAGTTCAGTTCCATGATGGTTTTTGATTTATAATTATCTTAACGGCACTTTACGGCACTGAATGTGTACACATGTATCTGTACATTGAGATTTTTGCAATTCCATGGTTTCATCGAATGGTTTGACCATGCAAAATATTACTATCAGATACTGTACGCAGGAGAAATGACTCCCAGAATATACAGCTACTATATATGTTTAAATGTGAATGCAGCTGCAGCAAGCATAGACAGTTCCTGGACCTTCAATATACCAGATAATGAGCTATTCATAGCTTTGATGACGACATCTTAACAGAAAGCAGCTGCTTAATACTGAGGTCCCGATCATTCAGTCACTTAACTGATCATGCAGGCTTACAGAAGTTATAATTTCCTGTCTGGAAGTAGGTCTTAAAGTTACACTTTAAATGTGGTCGGTTGCCATATTTGCTTGGTAATTCTGACCGAGTCGTTTTGGTTTAACCACGCGATTGTGGACCCTCGTTTCCAATCGAAGCAATAAACTTACAGTTTGTGTAGGTCTTGAGCTCTGTTACTAGTACCATTACTGGAAAACTGCAATATGATTTCCGTGTGCATATAATTCTGTTACTGTACAACTAGTGAATTATGCATACACACAGTACTTATTCATACAATATCTGTATTTCACAGATTATTGCATGCGTTGCGCTGTGTCGTTCATATTATTGATTTGCTGGTAGTGCAGTTTCTATATATTTATTAATACATGATTGATTTCCTTCCTATTTTACTTCAAAGTGCCTTGTCATTTCTACACTTGAGGTCTACATAGTTTATATACTATTAAACGTGGCAATGATAAACTATATGACACACTTAAAAATTCAACGTATCTTTGTTAGTCATGGATATTCCTAGCAAGGTACCGTAATATTCATATTAATTAAATTAATGGTCATTATTCAGTTCACCCCTGGCTATTAAAAAGCATCATGATACCTATAGCATCTAAAAATTCAACATTTCTTTGTTAGTCATGGATATCCCTAGCAAGGTACAGTAATATTCATATTAATTAAATTAATGGTCGTTATTCAGTCCACCCCTGGCTATAGTAAAGCATAATGATACCTATAGCATCTGGGAGAATAATGTGTTGGGGCCTTGATCAACTAAATTAAGGCAGATTTGTCATCCGGGAGAAATTTGATCGATTTGGTTTTCCCTATTGAAATGGTCTTTTAAATGGTTAAAAAAAAAGGCCAAAAAGGGCATAAATTATAGATATATAGATATAATCCCAATGTGGCATGTGGTTATAAGCCATTGTGCTTAACCCACTTGAACATGTGGGTACAATTTGTAGCTCATTATAGAGTCACTGCCTTCCTGTATTTTGTAATGATAGAGTGTTTACGAGCGGTTTTCATGTATATTGAGCATTTAAAAGGCAATCTTCCCTCCTATCAAGCCACGAAATTGCTTCACATGTACAGCACTTGTTGTAATCCTTTATTGAAGACAAGGTGGTTTTACTATAGCAAGTTCTACAGCAACACAATAAGTACTTGGTTGCCATGTGTCCCAGTAGCAATCTGACTATTTTGTATAGCACTGTACACTGGATATTCAGATCTAGGATAAATTATCCTGTGATATAATGCCCTAAAAAGAATTAACCACAAAATTAAAAAGATGACTGATGCAAGCACCATCAGTATCTCCATCTTAAAAGTAGATTTTAATGAGGTGCACTTCAGGCAAGGCATAAACAAATTTTTCAATAAGAAGCAGCTTTTTGTATTAATATTAAAGCAGCAAATACTGTAAGGATTTCATTCAGAACTTGAATCGCTGTATGGACCATTCACACCAACTGGGGCTGATGTCCAACAGAAATGTTATTGGTTAATCCGTCTCTCAAAATCACAGAGTTTTCAAACACTTAACAAGGACCAGTTAAGGCAATAAGACATTACAATATGAAAATAAAATTGATAATGTTAGTTGGGCCTCCCATCCAAAAGTCATTATTAAAACTTTAGGAGTTTATTATTTCCACAATTAAGGAAGAACAGCTGAGGTCAAATGATAGCATTAGGCCTGAATTCTTTTTGATCATGCTGTTTTGAATATAATTGAAAATAATTATTTGCATATAATACAACACAAATAATGAGAAAATATATATACAACAACTCGGCAATTTTTTTTTTAACATTTGAATATTTTACAAAAGTGGAGGAAACATGACTGAAGAAGCAATTCTTACAAAAGGGGCAAGCCATGTGAGCAAAAGAGAAACAACAAATAAAAGACACATGTACAGAATCTCTCATCCCAACCCCAGCACACCACCCTATTCCCCCCCCCCTCACCAAAAACAAGCCCTCCCCACCACAAAAAAAATGAATGGTATCTAGTATTTTACACAATTATGTAGTTTACGTCTACTTTTGAATTTGAGAAAGAGTGCAGAATGATGGCAATTTCAGTGACAATCAAATGCTATTGCTTTAAAAAGTTGTATATTAAAAATGACCATAAATCAGAGATTTCACTTTAAACGTCAAACACTGAAGCAGGCTGCAGCCAATTGTTACTGGTTGCAGTTGATTGCTTTGCTCCGGGATAAATACAGTTAACTGATATATTAAACTCCAGCTGCACGATGTTCGATTCGGGTCTGTTATTAATAAATCTTCCTTACTCGTATCATTGGTATTAACGTTATAAGTAAGTGATTATGACTGATCTTGCAGGCATCGTCATAAGCCCAGAACTGTATGATAACGAGGAACATGTATAGTGTACAGCGCTACAACGTTAATGCCACATAATCACAAAACTGTGGAGGGGGGGGTGGGGAAGGGGTGCTAGGTTCATTCAAGTCCACTGCATGTATATATCTACACCTTGTTTTCAAAACTTGATGTAACATATGAAAAGTTTTCTCCTGGTGATCCCAAAGTTACTTCCGACATTTGAGTCCTGCTGTGTTTAAAAATTAGAAAATTAAATGTTTCATTGTGCTCAGGAAGAAAGCCTTTTTGGAGGGTGCAAGGTAGTTAAGTTATAAATGAAGCTGGAAAATGACCATTTTGATAATAACCTTTTCTAGCATATTTGGCGCTAAGTACTGATGAAATTAACAGTGTTTTGAATACAGTGTAAGTCAGCAATTTTTTTGTGTACAGTGTATTTTGATATCCGTTTGAATCACTTCAGTCTACACAGATCATACTATAAAACCAAACAGAGATGCCTGAATGACCTTTTACTTTGAAATGTGTAATAAAACTCATTCATATCTTAATACAGTAGTTAGTGTACATACATACATACTACTATACATACATTGTAATACATGCAGCACCTACTGCACAAAGAGATATGTTCAACACCATGCAAAGATATAGGAAGTACAGCAATGCTTAACAATATAAACTGTTTTCCTAATAAAAAGGGATCATTGTTATAAAGGAAGGTGTTACATTCCCTCTGCTGATAGGCATTAATAGTTTCATTTCTTTTCACCATGCACAAACCAACTGACACAGAACAAAGGTATGATATGGGCTACAGTATTTTACTTCGGCTACACTTTTTATAACTATTTTTTTTGGTTATTTCTTGACACATATTACCATGAAGACCTTGTAATCTGTCCATTACATATTTGTCTTCACATATATGACTTTGGTGTTGTAGATAACATATATATTATGCAGTCATATGTACCGCATACAGTACCACGTACTACACTGTTAATAGTATATAATTGAAATTGTAGTGAGTTGGAAAATCAAGAATAGTGAAAAAACTTCCAGCCTCCACCGGAATTCAAACAAGGGCCTCCCGCTTTATATGCGGACACCCTAACCATATATATCAGCTACTTTTAGAACAATTTATATTACTTTAGGACTGCGATGTGATGGGAGACAAGCAACATGATAATGGCCGGGTTTTCTCCTAAACCGCTTATTGTTTGGTTGATGTGAGAGAGCTAGATAGTTAACTCAGCTGGAAAACCCAATTTTAATATCCTTTCAACTCTCAATTAGGAGTCATTCAGAAGCCATATATTAGAACAAGCTGGAATTTCCATTATTCATGCTCTTATTACTGCACACATGACTAGTTCTGTTGCACTTAAAACTCATTCAGAAAAGTGCATAGCCTGGGACTACAAGAACTAAACTTGTTTTTCTTTTGGAATTTTAATGATCAGTATGACCCCCTGCAGCTTGTACACACACATAACGATAGAGGTCATGTCAATGCATGTTAAGGATCACTTTAAGTTTCGGGGAAAATGGATATTTGCTGTCTGAAGGTGTTCTGAGTAAATTGATTGGTTGGTGAAGTTTGAATAACGTCCATACTTTACTTTGTTCAATTGATGTCTTTACATAGCACTTACAACAGGTCAAAAAGTGAATCAATTCATACAGTTTACAAAGTACATGCTGATCATAGACACTGAAAAACTGTGTTTTAATCCTGTTAGATGTTTTACATTGTTGCTATGTGAATTAATGATCGACATCCACTTACACTTCTCAGGGAGAAGGAAGGGTGGAGGGGTGGAGGGGGGAGGGGGGGTGGTAGAGGAGAGAAGATGATGGGAATGGCATAAGAGAGGAGTGTGGACACTAGGCATATAATATCATCAATGTGTTATGGTTTGATTGTTATAATTGAAAGTGCAGTCTCTCTCGTCAATAATAACCTTGTTTTGTACAGTTGCCCTATTCCAATTATATTGTTCTAACTTTTAAAAGTACTGGGATTTTGGAAAGTGTCTCTTATTATTTAATATCTTATCTCACGTTTTGCATATATAAACTTTCCTCTAACCTAGTTGATTTTCTGTTTCACTTCATGTGACCTGCAGTTGTAAGTTCACACATTTCAATTTTTAATTTCTATTGATTATCCTTTTTGGAACCTTAATGTATAAATGAGAAATGATGTGAGAGTGTCATTAATCGCAAACAAACAATATCTAATACAAAATGTTGCAATTCCTGTGAAGCAGTTTGAAGAGCTGTTTACATGTAACACATATTGGGATCATCTCTAGAGGCAAACATAGAAAGAGCTGATACATCCCTTCAAAAACAGTCAGAAATTCATTTACTCATAAAATGTAATCGTGATTGTAATTTACGATTACATGCCCAAGTAATCTTAATCATAATCGATTACTTATTAAGACTTTAAATGTAATCCTAGTCGTTAAATTTGAAGTTATCGTAATGGATTAAAATTTCACGTGTAATCGCCCCTAGTCTGCTTGTAATATTACATTCACAAAGGAATATTGTAATTCATGGGTGAACTATTATTTACTGTTGCCTATAACCTTCCGTCCACTTGCCACACAGGTTCAAAGAAGATTTTAAGAAGATGTCATTAAGTATAAGGTTGAAGCGAGAAGAAAGTCACATTTAATTGTTTTACTTCTAAATACCTGTCTGTGAACAATGGAGGTAAACAACTTTAAAAGAAGGTGTGACCACACCGCAAATAATGTTTACTGCTTAGTAAATATCAATCTTTACCTATGAATACTAATGTACCGTTTTTTCTTCACCTTTTCAGAATGAGAACTTTGTTACCGGCCTGTTTTGGATCTTACATTTTACTTAGAAATACACTTACAATCCTGGGATATGGAGTTTTTTTTTCTAGAATCAGTCACCATTTAGGACAGCTGATCAAACAAGATACCATGTATAATAGAAGTATGTATTAAGTACATTTTACTTTGTTCATCCAACAACTATAAGCTGGATAGCTCAATGCTGCAACTTATAAATGGAACTCCTAATGTTACATTTCTAAAACACAATCTACCACACTATGAAAGCAATTCTTTATCTTAAGTTGGCTGGTTGCCATTTATATGTGTCCTTTAGAATAGCTAAGATCCTAACGGTGCTTACAAAATTCTAACTTAAACAAAACATATAAGAATATATAGCTTAAGAATTTTAGTACTTAAGGCTGACAATTAACACTAGTAATGGGTCAGTAAGCATTTAAGCTTAGTCTTAAAGTTAAACTTTCGACGGACATTTTGTCTATAGTAACTCAAAAAGTACAAAGAAAACTATGTCGTAGCTAGTACTACTACAGTGGTTAGAACTTATTACTAGTAGACCTGCCACAGTTAGCCTATGTTTGGCTAAACCTAACTGAAGTGTAGGCTAGGCGCTAGTAAAGCATTAGTATTACTGTCCGTCTAACTTACAGCTTAAGTTGAAATTTTCGTATTCCCACAGAAAGTACCATAGGCCTAAATAGTAATGCAGTTTCGGCTAGCAACTTCTCTTTAGAGGATAAAATGCCTATGCCTAATTGTCAGGTCTTGAGAACTGCTTAGCGTTGATGCTGGTCCCTAGTTTACACCACTGGACGTAATCATTTGCATGGTCAGAGTGACAGACCTGTAATCATTTACGGTCCAAAACAACTTATTTAACATAGCCTAGCCTACCTGAACTGTTTTAATCTCCGTGAGTAAGACCACCAACTTAGAGTACGCAAGAAGGTGTTTTACCTCCATGGAGTACGAAAGTAGAGTGATATTTTTCTTTCGTGGTAATTATTACCTGTTATTTTGAACGGTTCACACAAGCTTGTTCTCCGCTTTCAGTGATCGTAGTCAACATTGATATCGCCGGGAATGCCTGCCCTGAGGCTTTGACGAGTTGCTGCGACTGGTATTAATATACATGTATAAGGCGGCAGTAGTGTTGTTTACGTTCTGCTGGCGAAAAAAATCCCCAGGTAGCTAAAAAAGGGCCCTGGGTGATTTTTGAAGGTGTGCACACACAATTATCATATCAGTACCCGTGATTTGGTTTGAAATATATTTACTTCCATTTATTGATTAAAGAGGTGGGACACTGAGGTGAGGTCCTTTTTAAAGCTGGTACCATTTATTTAATTACGAATTATGAATAGCCTATCAGACAAACATGACAAAGCTCTGCAAAGGACCGCCGTGTAAAATCATGAACTGACTGCGGGGAAAGGGGTCGGAATAAGCGGAACAATTGCTACTCGTTCATTCATTTGATGAAAACAATTTTTAAGAATAACTTCTGTTCCTGACTTGTATTACTGTCCAAGAAAATTGCTACGAAAGGGAAATAAAGTACGATGTATGTGAAAATCTTCGCAGGCTTCACTTCTAGCTGGGCTTTCCAGTACTGGGCCGACGCACTCAGTCCCGTCCAGCCTGTCCAGGGCGGATATTGGCCTACAGAATGAGAGCGACGGACGTTATAGTTTCATCGCCAAGTTCATGTACCAAAGGCTTCTTCTTTATCGCGAACGAGTGATATAGTTACCAAGGAGGAGGCAAAACGGCGACGCTTGTTTCGAGGCCCGCGGAGACGCCGGTTGGATCCGAAGTCGAGTATAGCATTTTCATGCCCCTGGCCGTCTCTTGATTCCCAGCTATAATGCCCCTAATCAGTAAAATGTATAGCGTAGCAAGCTAGCAACACGAACTAGGCATAAGGGCGTATAGTCAACCTAAAGTGAGCGTAGCTGGTTGGGCTCATATCGTTCCAATAAAAACTGTATATATTTCTCATCTAATTTAATTCGTTCGTTCTATTTGTGCTTTTCACGTTTTCAATATTAGGATTTCCAGAAATGACTTGTTTATAGTTTGCATGAAGCTGTAAAAGTCAATCTATTAACCCTGTGGATATTTGTGAAGCTGAAGGTGCATGAAATGATTATTCATTAAACTCACGTTACAAACAATATATATTTTAATATCGAATTCACTTTAGAAACAATAGCAATTTAAATATATACAAATGTTCATAAACCTCAAACAGTATATGATTTACAGCGGTGATGTAAAAAACGCACAAAAAAAAGCTGTTGATTAGGAGCAACAACAAAATTGTTGGTAATAATTTTCCTGATATTTCCAAAATGACGGTATTTGTATTTTATCTATATATATATTGTACCCTGGACAGTGGGCGCCACTTATTATCCATACAATTCTTGTTAAAAAAAGTTTTACAACACTGAAATAATTCTACAGAAAAAAGCTAAAATCGAAATACTTCCGTGCACTTTTTTCCCGAGACCATTTACAAGGCTATTTACCCTATCAGGGTTCTCAAGCGGGCCCCGTGTCGTATGCTTTAATGTTGTATGTACATGAGCAATGTCGGCTTTGTGAAAGTTAGCATTTTGCCTCCGACTAAGTTCCCTCCCCCCCCCCCCTCCCCTTCCGCCAATACAAAATTCCTTACATGCCATCTCTTGACTATGCTTTATAGACATATCTGCAGTAAACTTACTAGCTAGAACTAATCAGTATCACGGATAGTCTGGGTGTAGGAAATAAATATATATGGAATCTTTTGCTTGCCAGTTCTTTGGAAGACGGATTTTCTTCGTTCTCGATAACCACCGCACCTGTCGAGTACAAAGTCGAAGTTATGTCTTTCTTGATAAATATGAGTCTAATTTGTCGGGATATGAAGAGAAATGCCAACTCACTTCCAAACCACCCCCATCTTGTCTCCCACCCCCCACCCCCACCCCAAGTCGTTGAACCGAATTCACGCCATTGCGTACACAATACAGTGGTACGTCTTGTAATTCAATGTGATGAAACATGCAGAACCAGTTTAATTTAAATCCATGTTGCAATTAGGTGGTTTATTTATATTTTCTCACTGATATGCCACACATTTAGAATGATTGCTCAGCGAGAAGTAAAGCATCATTTGCATGTTGAAACAGGCTTCATGGAGTGAAAACGTGTTTCCTTTTAATTTTTGGCTTTGAGTCCGGTTAAGTGAGATGCAAGGTACATGTGTGAGTGGGAGATGGTATGTTTGTGTGTAGGTGAGGGTGTTTGTAATTGGGGGAGGGAACATGCTACGTGTCTGAGCGAGGGAAGGTGCAGGCCTTGTCACTCACTTGCTGAATCCAGACTTTCCTCATAATATTACACAAGGGCGTAGGAACCGGGGGGCTGGGGGGCACCAGCCCCCCAGTGAAAAATATGGGGGGGGGCGGAAGTATCATTCCGCCTCCCCGCTCCGCAAGTCAGAAAACCCCTTTTTGATTTCCAAATGAGAAAAAAATCTCATTTGGAGCACCAAATTGCATTTAAGGCCAGGTGAAAATGCAAAATTCTTTACAAAATGGAGTGGGAGTTAAAGTGTGCTATATTGCAACAAATTGCATCTGAGGCCACCTGGAAATGCAAAAAAATTCCAAAGGGGAGGGGGACACCCCCTCCCCTTAGACCCCTCCCCCTGGCCGGCCATCAGTCTTAAGCCCCCCCACTCAAAAGTACCTTCCTACGCCACTGATATTACAGCTATACATTTAACTATACAAATCTTGCCAATCTTATGTGTTAATTTGAAAGATTTATTAAAAAGATCGTTCTGATCACACAAGGACAAGCTCTTGAACGAGGCTAATTCAATTGGAAGCAAACGTACGGTAGTTTTGTAACTTACTATCCATGATGAAATAATAATTTCTTCGAGAACGTCTGAGTTTGATATTAAACTTTTCGAACCCAATAATTAGGATGCCATTTATATTAAAACCACGTAAATCATTCTGAAGAAAAATGACTACAAAATAAGAGACAGAAATGACAAAAGGATCCATTTGAACGGAAAATGTATTCATGTCATGTCTATATATGGACATACTCCTCAACCATTGAGCAATTTTAATCACAAAAGATACAAAACACGTGTCAAGGAAAAAGTAGCATTCTCATTAACATTCTCCGTTACTACATTTTCTTTCATATAAAACGAAACAACAATATACAATTCTAATGTTTATATCTCTGGCTATAAATAGAACCGCTGTTTTTACATCTTAAAAGCCTCTATTAAAAATGATGAAACACTGAAAATTGCCAATAATAAGTGCCTACTATAATTAATCTATTATTCCTACTTTATCAAGTGTGTACCCCTGTCGCTTGTCATTGAAATAAAGCTTTGCATGTTTGTGCAATCTTCAAGCCAATCATTTCAAATCAAGTAAAAGACAGTCCATGAGAATCACTTTTGACTTTGTGAGCATAAACGCACTCCAGTCCATTTATCTCTGTCATAGTGAAGAGCTTGCAACTACAGTGAGGGGTCCTGTCTTCCTGCAGGGAACTTGACAATAAATATACACAGAAACCTTAGAACTTAGCTTTTCATATTAAAAGCCAGTGGTGAAGTAACGTCTGCATTTAATCATATCACACATTTAATTATATTCAGTCATTTATTTATACTTTCTTTGAGGTAAACGATATGAATTTGTGGTGCTTTTTTTTCAACACTTTCTTGATACCCTCACTGATCATTTCTTTGTGTATCAGATAACATTCAGTTTGAACCTTGTTTAAAACCGTATAAGAAGCCCAGAATAGTAACAACATTAATGTTTCACTCGTTCTATGAAATCATAAATTTACATAAATAGCGTATATTAATTAGGATATTTGTTGCTGCTGAGAAGTCAGTTGGAAAACATGTCAGCTGCTTTCAGTGTACTTCTATAATTTATGTGATATGATAAAGCATTTCGGCATTTTTGTCTGCTTTCAAGTTAAGAGAAATAGCAAAGAGTTGTATAGCCATCAGTAATACCGTAGAGCCAATCATAGAGCCGACTATAGCATAGAGTCAATTATAGCATACATGCAATTATAGCATAGAGAAATTATAGCATAGACACACTTAGAGTAAGTTGTTTATAGTTTAAAATACTGATATGCTAAGTTAAGCACATATGAGTTTGACTGAGATAAACAAGTCTGAAATGAAAATAAGCACAATGCAATGAGGAGAGAACTTATGCAATTATGTGAAAATGACATGTTCACTCATTAAACAGGGATAGTATCCTTCAAAACTTGCTACTGGTTTTCTACCACTGTGCTAAATGGGTGTTGGTATATTTGACGGTGATGAACCGAGTCAACTCTCGGCAGCAAAATATGGGTTTTAATCTATGACAAAATCTCAAGAGACTGTAACATGCAGAAAACTTATCAACACAACATGTTGACATAGAAACGGAAATTTACTTGAAGAGACACCAACTTTCTCCTACAGGGTAACTGGTAGAACTGAGGATACACCCTGGATAAAGTGAACTGGTCTGCAGCAAATATGTCAGCCTGAAGAAAATGGACTTACTACATTCATGCAGTAAAGATCAATGATCAGATACAGAATAATGCTGCCATTTGATAATTTCAACTATCCCTAGACCTTCTGTAGTTGAGGAAAGTCTGGTTGTGTTGGTGACAACATGGGAACCTGCAATTACTAAATGTTATTATCTCTGCTTACTGACGGTGGTTACAGATAATGTAATGTGTGTCTCTTCCTACACTAAAAACTAATAAGTTGATATTAGATATACTAGCTTTAATACAAACTCAATGTGAGTTTGGTAAATGGCAGTCTACATTTAATTAAAACTAGAGAAAGGGGTCAATAAATATGCAAATGTAGTAGAACTATGCATAACAAAGTTTGTATTACATGTGCAAATAACACTAAAAGGATAGATAAATCAATTTGTATTAATCCATGTACACATTAAGGCATCACTGTGCAATCCAATGGATATGCTAAAGGGGGTCGAGAACTTGTTTGAAATTCAAAAAGTTTTCATATCACATGCCTACATGTCGTAAAGTTTGGCTGAATATTTGACACAGAGGAGTTTGCCATCTGATTTTTTCGCTTTTTTCCTTAACTATAATTTTGTGTTTGGGCATTTCATTTTGCTGATTTTCATACCTCACTTTATAGCATCAAATGTATCCTTGCCTTTTCAATTTCTTGTGGCCATATTCCATATTGAATGAAATTTTTGAAGTCAGCCTCTTGCTACTGAAGGTATACGAGTAAATAGTTGGAGTCATGCATGAAGAGCATTGTATTAAACAACAAATCAACACAACAACAAGTGCAATGGTACTGCATGTGCCCATCTACATATACATACACTAATAAACTTTTAAAAAGGCAGTACAACGGATACATTAAAAATCCATTTCTATGTTACATGAACAACTGAAACTAACATGGATAGGAATAGTGTACAAAAATAAAACAGCTTTCTAGAGCCTTAGACACAGTGCAAGTAAAATAATTTCTACCCAAATAAACAAAAGTGACTTAAATTTCAGAACCCTGAAGATAACATCACTCACATGAAAAAGACAAAATATACATAACAGCTTAGACGATAACAAATAGAAACAAAGAACATATGATGAAATGAAAGGAAAAGTCTTACTGGGACTATCGCACAGCATACATTCCAAAAACAAAATAAAGAGATAAAGGTATCGATATACATGTAAATTAGATTAATAGTTTATACACGACAACCCTGCAAAAGCATTGTTTGAAGAGTGTAAACAAAGTAGCAAAAGTTTGCAAGAAAAGCAACCAAATTGGAAATTCAGATACAGTGAAATAGGACAAAGTGCCATAATCACAAATAAGTCGGTGTTTGATTGGTACACGAAATCCTTCATTGACGAACACAGATCTCACTCAAAATGGATAACGGTTGAAGGTACAGAGTAGTTGGTGGTGTCCTTCAAACGACTATCATATACAGATGATAATGCAATCACAAACAGAGAACGTAACTAGAAAACTTTCATGCTGTTACTAGAAAACTTACATGTGTAACTAATGATTATTTCACTGTTTTGTTGCCTATAAATAAAATACTGAAATCTGTTCATTGCAAAATATCCACCACATCGACAAACGTTTAATTTTTTTTTACACAAACCACTAGCAGAATTACACGACTGAAAGCAAGGTATCGTTGATATATGGTGCATTATTTGACTAAAGATGGAAACTACGTGGTTTAATACAACATCTTTTATATACTCCAGGTGATGAAGTCATTACGACGTTAATCCATTCCGAAATACCGAGGCTACCAAATAGTTTTATGTAATTGACTCTCTTTAATTTGCAAAGTCCAATGAAGATGCCATCGTTATGTCACCTTGTGACAAGTGACAGGTAAAGTGACACGTCACGCATGCAGACCACCTATTAGTCTTTCCTTGAAGTGTTGAGTATGGTCCCAAATTAAAGCCCAAACAGAGAACAAACAAACAAACACAATTGTCTCGATAGATGAAAAAGCAATCTTTCAGCAGACTATATGCACAAAAGTAGTCTACTGGGTTTGCAGCTCTGCAGCAAGAAAATGAACGATTAGATTCTAGGAGTTGGCAGCACGTTTTACAGTTTTGTTATTATTATGATTACCAAGTTCATGACAAATTATGTAGATGAACTGTGTTTGAAAATATTTCTTTTGATTCTTTAAATTAATCCAGGTAGAATGAATGAGTAAACGAGCATGACGTCAGACAGTTGATTGAGATTAAGATGGAACAACCCTGTGCTTAAGCTCAGGGAAAACCCTGTAACTCCAAGATATCTTATTATTAAAAAAAGAAACACACAAAGAGACCCCAAATTCTCTACCGCTAAGATGTACAAACTCTCCCTCATCACGACTTTGACTCCAATAGAGCGTGCCAGCGACAGACTTGTTGCCCGTTCGATGATTGCATCTCATTCCAATGTGCCAGTTCTTCCTCGCTCGTGTTTGAAAGTCCCATCGAGAACCAGCCAATAGCGTTCTTTCTCTTGATGCCCTTCTTGTTGTACACGGTGAACATGAGGGTGACTTCGTTGAGCTGGAACTGGGCGATCTGGAGTCAGGACGGATGGAGCGAGCAAGCAAACAAAGAAAAAGATTTGGTTATTCTGCAGATGATTTTTGATGATGTGTTGCACAAAGATAAAGAGATATAAAGACAATGATCAAATTAAATCTGAAGGAATGATATACCCTTTTAGACTTCTTCTGGATTACAGTCAAAGGACCAATACACACCGGCCATATCACCTAAATATATATGTGTTAGTATGCTATCAATACTATTATGGGAATATGGTGCACGTGAATAATTAAAATAAAATATTAAAATTAACAAAGGCTTAAGATATCCAAAAGACAGTTCTTCTTCAAAGGGGGAAATTTTATTTGCCAGTAGGGCACATTTGCTATTTTGGAAAATAGTGGGGGCACATGCCCCCAGTGTCCCCCCGGCTCCTACCCCCCTGGTCACACGTAGGAAAGAGAGGAGATGGAAAGAATGAACGTTTACGACGACAGGTACCGGAATCTTAAGCAGAATCGGACTATTCCATTGATATATAAAAATAACCTGATGTATGTTCACCTGAAATATAAAGGTCTCCTTAAACGTTGGGTTAGGCTGTCCCCTCCGTACCGATGATTTACTCTTGGACATTTCATATCCACTTGATGACATCACCGCTACCTTCACATAAGAATCTAAAATTTAAACAAAAAAGTATTAGTTGAAAATATGAAATTGCGTGATAGAATACAAAAAACACTCCAAAAGAACAGCTAGTTACTTCAAGCTTATCTTCAGGATATTTTCCAAATGTACACAATTAGGAATGCAGTTACCCTTTTATCCCTTTCATATTAAATATGGTAACTTTGGTCATTGCTGCCTGCCCCTTCTGGTTATCATTTAATGATTATATATACCATCAAAGGCTCTTCCACTTAAAGAGCTTAAACTTATATCAAGTGGCATCCTTTAGTATCAAGTGTGAATGTTTTCTGCTGAACACAACCCTGTACAATTCTTCATTTCCTCAAAATCAGATGACAGGACAGTAAAACTACCCATATATCAGGATTAGGTATCACGCTGAGCTGAACCGTGTTGCCGGCAACTTTCTATGAAAGCTGGCAGTATTTCAATGCAGTAAAATGAAAGGGTAGGGCTGTTTGAAATGAATGGTGGTCATGGGTTCAGGATGCTATTTTGAGATAAAAACTAGGAGGCAAGGAGTAATAAGCTATTCTAGAAGTCAAGAGCTGTCAAAGTAGGTTCCTACGAAAACTGACCGTTGTGAAATTTTGTAGGGACGTTACTTCCATTAAAGGAGACACAAACACAACCATGATCTTTGTTTTAATGAATGGTGATCAAGGGTACAGGATGCTATTTTGAGATAAAACTAGGCGGCAAAGAGTGATAGGCTATAAAAGAAGTCAAGAGCTATCGAAGTAGTTTCCAAGAAAAATGACAGAGAGCTTTGTGAACAACAACTCACCCACCCAAACAGTTAAATTACAAAAGTGAATCTGCTTGGGAGATATTTTAGTTTAAAGTTCATGCCTGGGCACTGTCATTTTGCAAATCTGTATTGCTCATAGTGAAAATAGGATCTGAACACCTTTTACCTTCTCTTGGCTTTCTCCTTTAATATTTTCAATGTAGATTTTTTACAACATTGTTGACATCGGGGGAAAATGGCATAATTTGGTCAAGTTACCAGCTTCAATATTTTAGATTCAGCATTGTATACAAAACCCATTTCAATTACGAAATGAAACATTTGATTAAATAATGGGGGGGGGGGGAATATATATAGCACATTTGGCTGGATTATATCATATTTAGACTCGATTAAGTCTTCAGCTTTGTGTGTGCACTCAGGAACATTAAATCTGTGCTAATGCCATGGTAACTGGAAGAGTAGCTGTTTTTACAGTTATCTTTATCACACAGACTAATAGTGATGGTTGGGTTTGTGTCACTTTTCAAAAAAATCCCTCTTAGTAGGCAGTAAATTATGAGTGTTTGCATTATTTGAAGAAATGAAATGTTGCACATAATTGAGAGAACCCTTGAATAGATTGATTTATGAACAATTGACAGAAAATGGCCTTTTATTAAAATAATTATCTCTCATTAAAAGAAATGACACTTGGGAGTTTTTTTTATTTTTGACAAACTTTCCTTTACCGGATCATGTAATGGCCCGAGCAAATCTTTTCATTTTTGTTTCATGTCACCTCAAAAAGCAGGATTATATAAGCTTCAATATAAAACACTCAATTTAAACAAAATCAGTCTTCTTTTGTAAATGTTATCCTATCCTTAGTAAATTATTAGTTTGTATAATCTTGCTGCTAGTTTGACAAATAATCTTTTCAGAAAACTCCAGAGGTAAAGAGATATTTGGAGTGTGTGTGATCTCCTATGCAGAAAAGTAGGGTGGATGTAGGGGTAGGAAAATGGGTGGGGGGGGGTGGAGTATGCTGAATCTACCTACCTGGAGCCCTGCCAGCCGCAAGCTGCTTGAAGTGACTTCCTTTGATAATATCTACCGCCAATCTGCCCGTTGTTGTGTTATAAGTCAATCCAGTCAGGAGTTCAGGAAGGCCACCGCCATGCTGCAGAGACTGCAGTGAAGATGAGCTTTCACTCTGCGACAGGTCTGAAGTACTGGAATACGGGGTATCATCACCACCCTGGTTGGAAAGAAGAGGAGGAGAAAACGCTTAGATTAGAAACGAATATGAAACCTGGAAAGTTGTTGAACTACAAGTGGTTGTTTGTCACAAAATGTAAACCAGATCCAGAGATTTCTCTATTTTTCTGGAATGGCGTGAGTGTTGTCACAATAAAACATTTACAGAGAGGCTGACCATATTTTGACAATAGTTCTTCAAGAAAATAATTAAGAAACATTTCTAATTTGTTTCTTTCTGTCTAAGAACTTTTCACATTATATGAGACAATAGGACGATGGCAGCCACAAAAAGTGCAAAAGTTAAGACAAAGTATTTGGAAATATTGATCTGAAAATTCTCAAATTTTTTAAAACGCAATGATGAATGGCACCCATTACCAGTTCACTCTGAGGTTTGAGTCTAAGCCTGATGACTTGTTTCTTGGACACGTTCAGTGCCGAGAACTTCACGATCCCTTCCCCGATCAGTCTTTCCTTCCTCATTCGTTCGGCGCCGTACAGACGTATCCGGATGGAAGAGCTCACCAGCTCGTGCGGATAGATCCGGGAAAACCTGAAGAGTTCCTTGAATTCGGGCTTGTCTCCGTCCCTGATCCTCGTCTTGGCCCGTTGTCTCTTGGCGGGGTTCAGCACCAGACGTAGCCTGTAGCTGCCCGCGCCCCCCTTGTCCTTCGGAGGGAGATTGTGGCATTGTATGATGGTTATGTTCATCCGGCGGTTCTCCCCGCTGTACTGGAATGCGACCTCTACTTCCCCGACACTTGGTCCCATTTCCTGGGAAAGTGAAAAGACGAATATGAAAGCCGAATGTACAGACAAGTTGGGCCTACTCCCAAAGAACTTTTGTCGAAGTCACTTAGAGAAATATTTGTACCAGACTTGTCCAAGATGTTGGTGATATCATCTTCGATCAAAAGGGAGCCGGTGGGAATAACATTGTCCAAAAAATTTACATTTAATATATTTTGCTTTTAATTAAATATCCTGCTGTCTGTTCACACATTGTAATTTAATGACGGTTGTTATCCACACAATGAACTCTTACATACATAGTGAACATATATAGTATGAACTTGTAAACAGCTCACCTGTGTATGCAAACCATTATTGTAAAGACATCTCTTTAATGCAGATGACATTCATTTAGAATATTAAGAATTTCTGGTGTTTTTGTGTTTTTGTAATGATCTTTCCTCACTAGTTAGGACTGGGTGTAGTATCAGGTGAACAAAGGTCAAAAAGGTCAAAGGTTAAAAAGGAAAAATAGTTTCTACGAGATGATGTCCCAAACGAAACTGACTTATAAGGGACAATACGGCGTAAAGCACACATTGGTATGATGATCCGACATAGTGTTCTACCCCAACTTTTCAAATCTTCATTGACTTGTGCTGGTTTTAGCTTAAAAATTGTTGTTTTCAAATGATTCACATGGTCTTAACATTCTGGTCATGAAGAAAGGTTCCCATTCAATCGAGAGAGTCTGTTATCTTCATGAATTTGGGACACTACGGCAATATGAACATTGAAATATTGAAGTGGCATAATGCACTGCTGTACCCAAATATATATATTTTATTTTCAAATTGTTGATATTAAAACTTATTTTATGGAAGGTTTATCCATACTGCATGGCCATAACATCCATCTCTCCTGGAAGGATCATCTTTTTCAATGAAGAAAATTACAGCTGAAAGAATGTATCTATTCGTTTTGAGGTTAAGTGTCGCTTTCTAAAAGCAATTTAATGTGCCACATGGTGGATTTAACGGACTGCCAGTGTAACAAAATTGTCAGTTTTTATTTATGCCAGTAGACATTTGGATGACTGTAAATACGTGATATGTTGATTAACAATTGTCAATAGAAAAGTCCGCATGATCTCAGCACCAGATGTAGGCCAATATTACCAGCTTATCATCAGCAAATATTCTTGGGCTGCTCTCATAAGACTCTACAGTAACAGATGTGTGTTGCGATTCAGGAAAATGCCAGTTAGAATAAAGTTGGTTTTAGCCGGTGAATTTTCTTAAGCACTTGTCTCTTTTAGCAAGCTATAGTGGCTAAAATATTAAAATTCCAGGCCTGTTTGTATCTTCTATAAGGAAACAACAAAAAAATTGTTGGAAGATTATGAATACCATAATCATCCGTAAGTTACATTTTCTTTCCTCATACAGGTAAACGATACTGGTTTATTTAATTTCATAAACACTTGACCAACTCTTGTCACTTATTACTTGTACAGAAATGGGATGCAAATAGAGGGTTCGCCATCCCGGCCCATTTCTCTTACCTCTGGTCCAGCAACGCTGCCGTCCCCGCTTATTGCCAATGATTCTGCGGTATCCGTCGGCAACTGACTGTCGTCTAGGACCTCTCCTTCGATTCCCCTCTCCTCCTGGCTGCCGGCCGCTTGGTCCGAATCGGCCGCTGAAGCATCGTCGGACTTCGCAGCTGTAATACAAAAGGAAACAAAACATTCTGTGAAAATAGCGTTATATTGTGATGTATCATTTGTCTGCATGATGTGCAGGGGGAGTAGGAAGCTTCCAAAAAGTGCACAACATAAGAGGGGCACTTTCTCATTCCACAACCACCACTCGTTTAATATGCTATAAACCGATACACACCGGCCATATCACTTAAATATATATGATATGTTCAGGGTTCTGCCCAGGGTGGAATGAGTGCCGGCAGGCTATCTAAGCGGAGTGCCACCATCAGTTGGCGCGGAGCGTACAAGAAAATTTTGGGTTTTGGAAACCCCCCAGATGGCAGGAAACGGCCCTTCCCGAGTATTCTGAGCCACATGTAGATAGCTTTGAAATGAGATCTCATGTCTGGAATTTTTCATAATTAATGAAAAAAGTTAGGACAAATATCTGGAGCACCAGAGTACAGACCAGCCGGTGGTGCCTATTAAGTATACTAGAAAGCAGTAGCAATGCACCGTGCACGTGGCTGACTAGTTCGTGTAGCCGTCACGTATAGTCACTACGAGGCGGAGTGCGCTGGTCGTGCCTAATGCAATATGATGTAAATTCACCCGCTACGAAGGTTAACGGCCGTATGTGTACTAGCTAGCTGGATAGTGCCTGTGTCTCGCGCGATAAAAATAGATATAAATGAAACTATCAAAAGTACGATCGGGAGTTGGAAACGGAAAACAGTCATTGGTCTAGAATGCGGAACTCTGGTAATTTTTACTAAGTATGACACTGTGATGTGTTGGATATTTGAAATTTGAACAGTTATGAACTGGATTTCCCCTAGTCTCAAACAGATTGTTTCTGTACGTTCGACCCTCCGGCTATGGAGCTGTTTTTTGGAGTTCCTATCGAAAATAAGTGAGGGTCGGAAAAGTCACTCAGGCAGATTGTGGCGGTCGGTAATTCAGCGTGCTGGTCGGGCCCGACCGGCGCCGACCGGCAGCGGCAGAACCCTGTATGTTAGTATGCAATCAATACTATTTATTGAGACTGTTTATTGTTAACCGTGCTACAAAAAGATATGGGATGCCATTTTAATAATAGCATGTACAGACTCAAAATAAATAATGGAAATAAAATCTTAAAATTCACAAAGGCTTAAGATATCTAAAAGACAGTTGCTCATCAAAGGGGCACATTTTATTTGCCAGTAGGGCACATTTGCTATTTTGGAAAAAAGTGTGCGGGCACGTGCCCCCAGTGCCCCCTGCAGCTCCTACCCCCCTGATGACGTGGATATTACAATGTTGATGGAGTGATTGCCTTCATCATCAAAAGATCAGTCAAAGGTCAGCTGATCAGCCTTTCCCCCCCCCCTCCCCAAATATGTAAGAAAGAATTTTGACTACCAACTCCAGAGCATTTGTTCCTCTCTTAGATATCAGATTGTCAATTGTTAATGTCTCAGAATGAATTAAAATAGCAAAAGGACATCCAAGAGAGAACCTTTGAATACTTGTAGCATTTTTTAGCATGCTAAATTTGGGTACAGTAATAATGACCTTAAATTAATATGGTATTCTAGGTCCACTATCTCATCGTACTTGTACATGTATGTAACAGACTTGTTGTATATATATACTGTAGCTGGGCGAAAATGCTGTTTGCAATTGTCCATTGCATCATGTATACTATATGGCTTCTGACCTGAAATGTACGTTATTTTATTAGTCGCAAAAATAGGATATAGAACCATAAATACTTAAGATTCTGTATCCTTTGCAGTATATGCCATAGGATTATAAAATTTGCATATATGTAAAGATGCAGGTAGGTTCGTTTGTGCAAACCGAGGCTGGGTTGCTGTAGTACAGTACTGTAAATGACAATGTTATTAATGCGAAGTGTAAGATCAAGTGTGATTCCAACCATGTCTTCCTATGTGATAAGTCAGTTAACCCTCCGAAGGGTTAAAATACATATTTAATGGTGGTAGGGTCGTCGACTCATCTGTGCATATACTAGGTGTGTGTACATGATATAGTGTAGTAGTACATTTAAACATACATGATCAAATTCCAAACCAAGTCTGATATTGTTTGACAAAATTCTGTACATTGTGGTCAATTATTTTGGCTCTGTACATATTTAACGATGATTAAAGGGTGTGAAGACTCGCGCACAAAGAAACATCTCATGCCAGTAATCTGACCTAGTTTCGAATGAGGTGTAACAGAAGTGTTTAATAGACACCACCATCGATCCAAGAAAATACACACACAGCTTGCTACCCTCGGTAAGTAGACACTAGTGTACCAAGTCAATACATACAGCTACGGTCAATACCCACAACACAGTGTACATAGCAGCGTGGACATCTCAGGTTTAAATAAAAGATAACAAGGTATCACGTTTCATTACTGTCTGCATTTTGTAGCGACAAGAAGAAAACTTCACTTGCAAGCAACGGAAAGTTAACTTTTTCAGAGCACGGCACGCGGTTTGGGGCGAGTCTTCAATGCCTTTAAGTGGGTATATGTTCATATTGTCATATTTTTTAAGGGACTGTTTGCATACATGATAACACTGTTAAAGACAATCAAGATTAAAAAATATCAAGTAACATAATTAGGGGAGAAGGATGTCTATATTAATATAACTTTTGTATCCAGTTGCTAAAAGATCATTTCAAACAGAAACATGTAACTCTTCACTGTTGAACACTGATTACACAATCTACAAATAGCTTCTTCATGATTGTGGTTCTTTAAATTTGTTTATTTCCATTCTTCAATGGACTTACTAAACAAAGGGGCAGCAATATAAGTGTGTGTGAAATGTACATAGAAATCCCCACCATTTATATTCATAAGCTTTCTACAGAAAGACCTGTGGGTGTCATAGCAGTTCTGGAACTTGCTTAGAAAATGGAATGCAGTTTAAAGTTAATGATCCATGGAGCAAATATATATAGTGAGGTGTAAACACAAATATAATGCAATTCAGATTCACAGAAAAATAAATGAAGGGATATTTGGCCAGTTGGTATAATGAGGCCTTAGGGTTATCACAAATACTGTACTTTAAATATATATATGCCAGGTTTGTACAGTATGTGGCAAAGAAATCAATCAAAACCTCTCTTTGCTCACTCAATCTTCCTCCACCTTCATTTTACTGCAAAATATCTTGGAAGGTGAGGAGGAGAAATACTAAATACTACTTTCAACAAAACATATTCTTAATTTGTTATCCTGAAACAGCCATTTTGAAGCATTCGTTTGTAAAATCCAAACAATAATTAAAAATTTAAAATTGTCCATCGATAGTGCATTTTCTCACTGTGGTATAGGAATTATTTTGGCAGTGCTATATAGTACAGAAAATGGTGAATTTGATTGGAAATTAGTGACTAATAAAAGTGCAGAAACTATCTACGGATTTTACTGATTATTCTTCAACTGTCTCATTTCTGTCATGACAAGCTTTAACCTTAACCTTTTTTTTTCAATACCAATAAATAAAACTACTTAACTAATAGTGACACATGCAGTTTATATATATGTTTTGTGATCAAACATAAGCATGCTAAAACATAGAGAACATTATAAAGGCAAGCTTATGGTTGCACAGA
The DNA here is from genome assembly GCF_037975245.1 of Apostichopus japonicus. Lineage (NCBI taxonomy): Eukaryota > Metazoa > Echinodermata > Holothuroidea > Aspidochirotida > Stichopodidae > Apostichopus > Apostichopus japonicus. Next base: position 20,301,617 of record NC_092568.1, read on the forward strand.
TAATTGTAAAGGTTCTCCTTAACTGGAATGTCTTGTAACATTATCAAGAGAAACTTCCCTCAGAATTATTTATGTTAACATGTGCGCTGTTTTCATTAGACTGCCAGCACAGTGCTGAACCCTGCCATCTAGGTTAAATTTGTAATGTAAGCGCTCCTTGGGTTTCACCCAGTAACCTTCAATTTCCGTTGTTGTTTGTGCGTAATTTGACATTATGTATAGTAGCAGACATCAGTTTAAAGGTTTGCATATCACTTGCATAATTTATGATTTCGCATTAGTTTCTTGTAGTAGTTAGTAAGCCTGCACTTCCTGTTCAGTGATCCCGAACTTGAAGTCTGATACTCGGTACTGGGTCTAATGTGAAAAATGTAGCTAGGATTTCAAACTCAAGTTAATGCTGATTACAGAGCACAATTAGGTCTGATATGTAAATGCTGCCATAATCTGATAGTCTGGAAATACAGAAATAATTGGCAAGTTTTACTCCCAGGCTCACATTTGTCAACATGTCGATTACATAACAGACCCACCCGAGTGGGATTTATGCATATAATTAAACCCACTAATTACTAATTACGGTTTCTTCAATCTTGCTGCAAAATTAAGACAATTCCAACCAAATTGTTAAATTCAAATCTTTTTTGTTGTGTTCACATTTGTACAAACAAATAAAATGATGTAAATTCTAACAAATATTATGTCATGACAATCCAGCTGGCTCAAGCAAATTTCAATATAATCAATACAGTTTGCTGAATAAACCATACATTTTCACAACATATGTCCATATTCCTCTAGAAAGCTTGTTGAAGTTCCATTTTCAAGGAGAATTATCAACCAGAACATAGTCATATGACATGTTGACAAACAATTCAACACTTATAAATTAACATACATGAAGTTGAGTGGAAGTTCTTTTGAATATTACCAAGGGATAAGGATAATTTACAGCTACATCAGACAAACAAAAATAGGAATAAAATAAGACAGTTTGCAATTGCTTTCTTTGAATAGAAAATCATTTGCTTCCTGAGTAAACCTTTATCTAGAGGCTATACAGTAGCAAGTCAGTAAAATAAAATTATACGATCTTAGTCAAACTTCAAGTCCTTCAAAAACTAAGGTTAAGTAGCATTAAGTAGACTATTTATATTTTTTTTCTTTACCTGTTCGCGATTGGACGGGATTCTCTTCTGGCAATAAACCTAAAAATACTAGAACAGCAGTAGGGAAGTCATCACTTTTGCCAGCAACTTCATCCTTATGGGAGGAGGAGGAGGAGGATGGTACCTTACCATTTATGGCACTTCCATTTGGAATTTTCTCCTCCCCCTCCTCCTCCGGTTCCGAAGGAGTCATTCCAGCAGATTTGCGGATGTACGTAGGGGTTATATTGGACCCATGTGAAAACAAATGTAGCCATTGTAGAATCTGGATGCACATCTTCAACAATCTTTATATAAAGGCCTGTCCAACTTTGAAATACCAAAAATGTTCATTCCTCCTCTACAACATTCATATTTCAGCAGCAATTTACTGTATATAGCAACCAATTAATTGCTAGATTGTCATCCCGTGAGCAAAACAACAGAATACAAGAATGTCTATTATATCGAGAATTTGCTTGATTTCGCCGTGCAAATCTTTAGGACATTTGTTGACGAAAAACTGTCAATTAACAAAACCAGGCCAAGTTTACTTTTTTCAAGAGGGTTTGTAAGTAATCTCTGTCCAGGCAGCCATGAGAACGTTTCCTGTGTATGATGTAATTATAAAGCCGATAACATACTGCATGTTACTGTACACATGCCATTATTACTTGTTGTTCTGTTATAGTTAACAGTGCTGAATACTAAGAGAAGAACATTACGACAAAAATGTTCCCTGACTTCTGAGAGCTTGAGGAGGATTAAGGAAGATCATATCGTTAATCTAGTAGTCCTCATTCAACATCTCAGAGTCCTGATCCACAGACAAATTACTGAAGTATAGTATCCATGGCAACAAGCTTGAATATAATTCTCTCCATCTGTTTAGGAATTCATCGGGGCCCTCACCAGCCACCCGTCTCAGAGTTATTTTAGATCACGCTCTTAAACCGGTGGCTAAAATGCCCAAAGTTTCCTCAAAAATTTGTACATGTATACACAATGATTCAAAATGGCTTCAAAGTTGTTGGGTATTGTCAAATATGACACACCCGGTAAAAAAATAATATTTTGTTCACAGCTCTCCTTAAAAGCTCCGATGTATGAAAATATTCAATTAAATATCACACTATATTGTATTAAGCTGAGGTCTGGCCTACTCCTGGTACCCACAATGAACCTCCACAAGGAACACCACTCTGCTTCACCATAAGCAATTGTTTATACCATACATATGAATCCTTGTTGCGCCAAATCCTTTCATTGTCAAAAACTCTCCGGAGAAGAAAAAAAAAATGAACAAATGCAAAGTGACTTTAGTCCTTTACTGAGCAGGCATTTAAAATAGCATACAGTATTGATATACTTTTACTGCATGCTAACTCTTCTTGTTTTTTACAGGCTGCTATTATTTTCACAGATATACGATCCAACATGCACTGCTCTATACTGCCGACAATCTAGAAGAAGTAACCCTCAATTTCAATCTGGCAGGCCATGGTTTAGTGATTTTTATGAATAGTCAACCAGATGGTTGCTGAAGCATTCAGGGTACTAGGTTGTACAGTGTGGCTTACCACCATCCTTGAACTAAAACTAGTTGCTTGCATCAAATGGCTATATATAACTTTCTATCAATATGACTCGGTATAATTTCTAGAAGAGTCGGTGACAGAGACGTGCCTACAGCAGTTATTTACGGCACTTTCTTTGTGTCATATTATTAGCACTAATCTCATATTTTAGCTCTATTACATATTAACAGGAAGGGAAGGATTTGGAAGGATTAAAATTTAAAAATAACCTTAAGTATATACTAGAATACAAATATTACTATTTTTTTTAATCATCAATTTCATGATGAATAGCTCTGATTACATGAATTGAGAGTAATTAACCATGGCAATACTTCTACAATCATCACTTTTACATGTAGTATTTCAAGTTAATTGTAATCAAAGGGCTATTTAATGATGGTTTCTTTATGTAGAATTTGTACAGTGATAGAACCCCCCCCCCTCCCCCACCCCAAAGAAAAAGTACAGCAGGAAAAGTGCCTACTAAAGCAACTAAGGGTATCTGAAATGATCTAAAATCAGTTATAACCATACAATGGACAATAACATGTCATGATTACACACTCTATGCAGCATCCTGGCCACAAACTTTTCCCACTAGATCCGTTTGTCACGCAACCAACTCTTAACTCGGCCTCTCCAAGCCCTGCTCTTCTCCACTCCATCCTCCTCCCTCCCCCTCTCAGTCCATAAATTTATCAATTTTTTTATCAAATTTATAAATTTATCCACAGTCATGCACCTATTTGCCACAAGTCCCCTTCCTTATTTCAAAACCAAGAACACTAATTCAGTGCATTTGAAATGCAAGTGGGTATGATCTTCAAATGTGCCAACTTAACTTTGGAAATTGCTCATGCGAATGACACTAAATCTATTATGCTTTTCATTCTGTTCTTATTCGAAGGGCAAGCCTTTATTAACTTCAAATTGGACATTTTAGCAGTTGGCTTTTTGTGTCAAAAAACACATAAAAAAAAAAACAACTTGAAATTGAACTCTTAAGGGGTTAGGTGCAGTGCTCATCACACTACATCAGATATAGTTGGTATATTGGGTTGAAATATAGCTGTAGGTCCAAATATATAAAATTTTCATACCAATAAAATCTTACCCGAGATGTCAACTAAATGTGGCATTTCTTCACTACAATCATCAAGGTTGGTACTAATTCTGTTTAAACCTTTCTTGATTCACAGACGACTGTTGCTTACATGGCCCATCTTGCCCTCTCAAAATAACAAACACACACTGTCAGGTGTTTCTTACTATTGTCCATCCTATTGACCCGACATAATAACAATTAAAGATTCAAAGGGTTTCTCACACTCGGCTGATAATAGTTTCTGTTATCATTTATATGAAGTTGAGACGTTTTCCTCCCATCTCTTCGATAATTCCACTAAAATAATTGCCAAATAATTTTTTTTAAATGGTTGTTAATGACCACTTTTTTATATCAAATAATTTGTAATGTATCACCTTTTTTATAGCTGTTTATTTGACATTTGGTGAATCTATTTACAGACTCAGTAATGATTAGTACAGTTTTATATGTAACACCTGGGATGCAAGCCTTCTATATGATACTGTACAGTATAATACACACTCACACAGATAAGAACAGCACTGATCAAAATCAATCAATCAATAACCAGGGATCAATATTTTTGAACCCTCTGGACAATAAAATCTCATCCGATTTGAGGAAGAGTTTACTCTAAATAGTCACCGCCTGTGTGTTTAGGTATATTCACACAGTTATAAGCTGAAAGCAACCCACTTATGCAGTAATCTGCATTATATGGCTTGCCAATGACGATCACTGTTGGTTGTCCCTGTCTGGTCAACCAATTAGACAAATTCTTTCGATTTTATCCAAAACGACAAAGCTGGTTGTCAACAAAACTAACATACTGAAAGAAATCTATGACTAATTCTAGATGTGTTACAATTTATCGTTCTGACTTACTGTTTACTCATACGTGGAGCTACTGTCTGATATACATTGCCATGGTAACATTGCAAAATATTTTGTTTCTTGGTAAATTCCAACGTTCTGCCTCCTGTTTCAGCACTTTCTAAAGCTGCTCACAGCTGTTACAACCCCAAGGTCAGTGTTTAAACAGTGGGTAATATCAAAGTAAAATGCGGAGGGGAGGAGAGGGGAGAGAGGGTGGGTGGGGAAGGCATTACACTATCTGAAACCTGCCATATAAAGGACGGAGATTAAGTAGATGGTTTGACGTTGTAATCAAAGCAACGACGACAAAAGAATGCAGAAAAAACTCTGCATAAATTGGAAATGAAATTAGCCCTGTTAATCGATTCTTGAATTGTTAAGCGAGTTGCTATGAAAATGTGATCGCACAATGGCCACCGACAATTAAAGTTGTGTTGTCATGTGATAAAAAAAAAATATATGCCTCTCCATCATTTAGAAAGCAACAGCGATTATACCTCCGTCAAAATCCGTCTGACAAGACACATCAGAAAAGCTCGCACGGAGGAAAGAGATGCGAGATGGTCTTGATATATTATGAACTCTCACGACACCAGGACCATCGTCGGACTCGGACTCGTCCGAGGATATGATGTAGTATTCATCGTTATCCAACGACTCTGATTTGTCTGTCTTGACGCGATCCCCGATGCAAGAATTACCGCAAAGAAACAGATCAGCAAAACTGCCCATGTTACTGTTTGTGCTCAAGGTGCAAAAAATACAAAATCTGACAGCTAGGGGAACTTTATAAGACGAGTGGGTTCAAGATGGCTCCTTTGTAAATTCATAGCTTTTGCAAAACCCATAAAAAGAGACCTTTGTGTTTCTTGTACGGCCAGCAGTTTGTACTCTTTTGAGTGTCGAAGATGGTATTTCCTTCGACAACTCTGTTTACTCTAGCTGTATGAAACACAATGGAATATACCACTGTCTCAAAGGTGTTGTAGCATGGTCTCAAGACAATCTGACAACAGAGAACCGATATATAAAGGCCAATATCACAATAATGTTTCTATCTAAGAAAGTTTATGTTTTACTGGGTCTCGTCAATATCTCTTGAACGTGGCTGCTTTGTACTGAGTGAATCTTGGGGAGGGGGGGTACTAGGGTCCACTAGCAACTTCTTCCAAACTGTTCCATTAATTTTAATAACTAGCAACTCAAAATCCCCATTTAATTCCATTAACTATGTTCTGTAATTACAAATGCAACAGATCCAGATAGAAACTCTCAGAACTGGGACTAAAACAAAACTGAAAAATACATCACTTCACTTCTGTCAATGAATCCAACAACCAAAGGCAATCAAAATAGCTAGATCAAAAAGAGACAAGAAAAAAAAGGTGAACCATTCTTGTCAATGTTATACCTCAGGCCACCATCATCAAAGAAATCCATTCCTTAAGGAAAAAGTCAACTGGAAGCAACTATTTTATCAAATTTCCACTTGATTCAAGACCAGAAGTTGATCCTTTTACTGTAGTTTTAAACACTAAATACAGCAATAGAGGCCAGGTGTACTATTTTTGGATGATTATACCTTTCTGCACAGAGGTAATGTTTCCATAAATTTAGTCAAAATGGCCATACAAAACTGCACAAGTTTATATCCGCCACAGAAAAATATATGCTGGGCATATGAAACATGGTACTGTTAAATCGTGATATGAATATATATATATATATATATACATATATTACACCTAGTTATAACCTGCAAATGTAAGAGTTGATCAGATAAACGTCTTGTTAGCATCGACTCTTTTCGGTTACACAATAGGTTAACACGCACACCCATCTGCTCTATAGGAGCTAGGTTCCTCATGCAGACAACCAATAAGGATGTACAAGGGTTTAGTTCGTAGTCTAATCAGAGGATTTTTAACCATTCAAAGCTTCTGCCAGCAACAAAGATCTCAACCTTAGCATTTTTCTACTTGCCTTGGAAGGATGCTGGTTGCATCAACAACATGAAATTTTGCATCCACATGGTAGAGCAAACTGTTAGATATTTGCATATATACACAGGTGTCAATATGCAGATGATTTTTCTTTTCTCGTTCTTGCATCTGCGGACCTCAAACTAGCATGTCACAGCTGGTAGTAAACAGAAGAACTCTTAATTATTAGGTTAGGAATTTACATTAATTTAAATTTCTAGCTGTCTCGCGCTGTGAAGGAAGGGAGAGGGAGAGGGATGACATTGGAAGAGGTATACTGGGGTGGGGAGGGGGGTGTGGGAAGGACTGGAGGAACTCCTGAAAATGTTCTTGCCCCATTTAAATTTTTCAGGTATCATGCAAGAAAGAGTAGAGGCAAAAACAACTGCCTGATGATGATAACTGCAATAAAGTTGCATAGTTTGTGTATATTGCATTTAGATCTCCTCCCCCATCCCCTAAACCTCAAATTTCATACTTTCCCAGATCAAGCCTAATTACTATTGGATGCAAAAATCACCTACTGTTAACGATGCTAACACCAATATAAATCATTCCTAAACTTTTGAAAACTGACAGGGATAGACCTTCTGGTCACTAATTAGATGGCTTATATGTTTCCTACCATCATCGGAGAAGGCGCTTCCCTCGACATCTTCTTCGTCTTCGTATTCTTCTTCTTCCTCGTAATATTCCTCGTCCTCGTAATACTCCTCGTCCCCGGTGTAGACATCGTCATCGTAGTAATCGTCTTCGTCGTAGTAATTTTCGTCATCTTCGTGAATGGTCTCAAGGTTTGTCTCCACGGCAGATCCGTGGCTTCCATAGCTGGCCCGCAGGTTTCTCTTGGATACTCCGCTGGGGCCGGGCTGGTCTCTCTCATCATTGTCATCATCTTCATACTCTTCGCTATCGTCAGTTTTGAAAGCACCCATGATATTCGACAGCTGTCCCATGAAAAATCTCCCGGCTCCTAACGAGGACTCACCATCCTCCTCCTTATCATCGTCACCGTTGGAAAGGAATTTCTTCTCTAAATCAATGTTTCTTATTTTGCTTATTAAGGATAACATCCCACCTTCCTCCGAGCTGCTGCCTAGACTGTCTTCTCCGCCTTTGACAAGCTCATCCTTCTCCTCCGCCTCCTCCTCGTCGTAAATTTCGTCTTCGTAATAGTCGTCCCTTTCGTCTTCGTAATAACCATCCTCTTCGTCGTAATATTCATCGTCGTCGTAACCGTCCCCGTAATCGCTGCCCCCGTTTCCTCCCTCTAATAGTTCGGTACCTTCGTCTTTACCTTCATCGTTACCGCCACTGACCTCTTTTATTTTAGCTCTGAAGTCTGTCTCGAGATTCCTGAATTTTTCGATCAGAGAGGAGACTTTGAATTCCTCCTCCGGTTCGACGCTGTCCTCGTCCTTCTCCTCCTCGTTTGTGACCAGCTGTTCTTTCACGCTCTGCACCGTGTTGTCCACTTTCTGTAAAAGTTTCCCAAAGTAACCATTCGATGAATCCATGACGGATTATTTTTCAAATAGTTCCAGACCTCTAAAACCGAGAGGAAAAAACCTCACACACAACGAGGTAAAGGAGTAAAACCGCCTCTGATGGAAACATCCGGTTTCACTAGTATTAACCCTACCGTTAAAACTGCGTTGGCATCGACACTCCAGACAATTCTTCTAAACTCGAATCAAATGTCCCACCTTGAAAAAAGCTCATAATCTGATGCATCCATTGTCTTTAGTTCATGTAGCATGCAAATCTATGCCACGTTAAACAGAGCAAAAAGAAGGAAAAAAACTTCGGAAGCTCAAAACTGTATGCACCAATGTCCAAAGAGAAAACAAGCACCCGAGTGTATGTACTGCAGATGCTTGGCAGAAAACAAAAACAGGCCTGATGTAATATCTAAATCATTACATTTCATACTGATTGGTGTTTTTCTCTGAAAAGTACGTCAAAACTAAAATATGAGCACGCGATAGCAGTAGCTACACTGTACGAATACAAGGGCATTGCGGTGGAAACAATACAGACTTGTCAATATCTATTGTTCTCCGATGAAATGCTGTGTTTCACTTCACCTACAACATGTGTGTACATCATACAGACACAGCAGTGACTGGAATATGAAAATGTTGGGTGTTGTCTCTATAGGTCACACCTGTTGTGAATCTAATTTTTAAATGCAATGACCTTTAACATAGAGATATATGATTATTCAGATCATTTCACACTGTCCATCAATAAAAAGATATATATAAAGAAACCAACGGCTAAATTTGCATTTCACTTTGTGGACACAGTTCTATACATGCAATTGTTATTTTATCTAATAGATGGAAGCTGCACCACTGATGCATGAGGAGATACCAGGAAATAGCGAGTTCAATATTATACTTTCTCAGATAATTAGGTAAATAATTGTTGTGAACACCAATGAAATTCTAGTAGATAGAGCTTTGCACAATTTTAGAAGTAAATTATGTGCAACCTTAGATTTTACAAATTTAATTAACCTGATAAATTGGTAACATTCAATTTGCCAAGGAAATGGCAAAATGCCTCAACACTAACAGCTAAATTTGCATTTCAATTTGTGGACACAGTTCTATAATGCAATTGTTATTTTATTTAATAGATGGAAGCTGTACCACTGATGCATGAGGAGATACCAGGAAATTGCAAGTTCAAAACTATACTTTCTCAGAAAATTAGGTAAATAATTGTTGTGAACACCACTGAAATTCTAGTTGATAGAGCTTTGCACAATTTTAGAAGTAAATTATGTGCGACCATAATTGTATCAAATTTAATTAACCTGATAAATTGGTAACATTCAATTCGCCAAAGAAATGGCAGAATGGCTCAAGTCTGGAGGCAGAATGTTAATATATTCAGGAGGAAAATAATATTTCTAAAAAAAAAAAATTTCATTTTAATGAATTATCTAATATAAACAAACCACGACAGGTTAGCAATCATTCCAAACGTATTAGGTTACTAGGATAAATCAACAAGCAGATAATAATGGGTATATAAAGCTTGTGAAGACCAGTGTTACCTCACAGGCCACCTGCTGTGATCGGCTGCCCGGAAAAAAGGGTTTTAGCCAGTCAAACTAGGTTTTCTTAATATTATTGTTTATTATTCACCAGGAAAATAAGATTTCTAAAACAAAACTTCACTTTGATGAATTGCTAAATACAAAGAAGTATGACAGGTTAGCTAACATTCCAAATGTATCAGGTTTACTAGGATGAATCAACAATCAGATACTAATGGGAAAGTAAAGCTATTGACTACCATTTACCATCAGGCGCGTAGCCAGGGGGGCAAAGGGGGTGACTGCCCCCCCCTTGAGCATACTTTTGTTGTATGTTTTTATGATATCGCTAGTAATTTCAAGCTTAGATGCAACTTACAAGGCCTGGGAAGTGCCATTTCCAGCAATCTGGGAGGCATTTTCAGCCAAAATTTTCATTTACGCGTAGCGCCAACTCATGCTGGCGCTATGCTTATAAGATAGTTTTCAATGCAGAATCTACGGCTCTGATAATTTGCCTACAGGTTTGCCCCTCCCTTGGCAAATTCCTGACTATGCGCCTGTTTTCCATTATGACATCACAGGCCACCTTCTGAGAGCCACTGCCTGGAAAGAGGGTTTAAGCAAGTCAAAGTAGGCTTTCTTAATATTACTTGCTTATTCACCAGGAAAATAATATTTCTACATAATAAAAAATTTAAAAAAATCATTTTGATGAATTTTTAAATACAAAGAATCATGAAAGGTAAGCAAACAAATGTTTCCAGGTTTTCTAGGATGAATGATCGAACAAGCAGATTGTAAAAGGAAAGTAAAGCATTTGAAGACCAATTTTGCCATTATGACATCCCAGACCAGCCACTGTGGTCCACTGCCTTGAAGAGTACAGAGTTTTAGCCAGTCAAACTAGGTTACATACAATCAACCATGCCTTGAGTTATATATACAAGATGTTGGCAGGGGGGGTGGGGGTTTAACTACCAGTGTAGACTGTTGTTTTTCTTTCCCACATAAGTGTCACACATTGTCTACCACCCTAAAATTAACATATTCAAATAAGAGGGCAGCGTTAACAATATAGCAATAATCATTACTTGAGCTGCAGTCCTTCTCTATAGCTCTTACCCAAAGAAGGCCAAAGCACCACAAAAACATGTGTCTATTTAATAATTACAGATCAGATCAGACTAAACTCTGATGGAGGTCCTACTACAATAGAAGGAATATTTTTAATCAAACTTAAATGCCGAAAAGCCACCCAAAAATATTAATATATGTTCCGCCTCAGAGAATTTCTGTTTGGTACTTTTACGTGACTTTTGACCTTAATTCAGGGTTTTCTCCACCTCACCTTGTAGTAAACTTTCAAAGGTCAGTTATAAAACAAGGGTAATGATGAGACTGTGTATAGACACAATATCAAGGACAAAAAAACCATATATACATGTAAAAGTACAGTGTTGCAAAATCTATGAAGGCAATGAAAGTAAATGCTGGAGTGCTCCACAAAAACGATATATGCTCATCTTTGTCAATTCAAGACAAGGAACACACTTAACATGCTGGATGCATAGATCCACACATGCATGCAAGGCCAGGGACGTAGCCAAGGGGGAGCAATGGGAGGGATAGCTCTCCCCTCCCCCAACCCCTTTGAGTATCCCTTAAAATAAATTTTAACTAAAAGCAAGAAATATCATTAAAGCCCTCTACTCAGGTTGAAGGAAGCTAAGCGACCCATCCTCAATCTTTCCCCTGAAAGTTTTTCTGCTACGTACGGTGGCTTAATAGGGACATAGGAAAGGAAATAAAGTTCCCTCAAATCTCAAAATTTTGACTTTTTAGCTCAAAATTTTGACATTTTATCTCAAAATTGTGGACTTTTTTATCTCAAAAATGCAACGTGGGAGGCATTTTGGGCAAAATTTTCTTTGTATGTCATTGCGATCTGTTTAGTGTAATAATGCTCCCTTTGTGAGAAGTGCCACTTTTAAATTTCTGCTCCCCTCCCCCCCCCCCCCTTTCAAATTTCTGGCTACGTCCCTGTGCATGGCAAGTGGTATATGCAGTAGTATTAACCAGGCGAGTACTCAGGGCTAAGCCCCTAACAGAGAAGCACACAGAACAATGCTTAAAAGTGAAAGATGCTTGATTTCCATCATTAAGTACACCATAATTAGTCAGAGGCAACGCTTTCTAGCTGTCACACGTCTGAGTTCTGTTGTCGTGACACACATATAGTCTGGAGATGAGTACAGGTACAAGTACCACCTGATGGTAAATATCCAGGGCCAGGTAGACCCAACTGGGTTAACGAGCTAGCCCCTTTAAGAAGTCACCACTGACAATACTGAAGGTGACAGAGGACGATATATATACTTTTTTAAGAAAAGTCACCCAGGAAAGAACCTGGTCACGAAAACCAAACTATCGAACGATTGATCCGCTCTCAACCCCAGTAACCTTGATCAGGGCTGTGACTGTGTGATCATCTTCAGGTGTGCATCACCATTCCCCTCGAAAGGGAACAGATACTACACATGATCTTAGCCAAAGGCCAAAAGACAGAGGACGATATATGCAGGTTAACAACTTAAGTCATAAGGGTAAAATGTTTCTGAAACTTTTCTAGGAAGGTCTGCAATTTCCTGTCTGGCTATCGAGACTTACTGAGATAATAAGCCTTTAAAGCTCTAAACGATAAATCCCCACTGTCCATGAGTCACTTTTATAGGCTTGAGAGCACATATTGTTGTCATGTACTAAGCTATACCAGTAGTGTGTTATTTGGAGGAGGAAATGTAGTCTACCTATTGTCACCATTGTGCATTGCATTCCAGATCTATGTTACTCAGCTGAGCATATACCACAAGACAAGAGCCTCATTTTGTGCTTTCTGAGTTCTTGTCTGCAATAAGTCAATCCTGCTACCATTGGTTAATATTCAATAACAAAATACTTTAGCTCTTTAAGCTACTTCAGCTAGTAGAAATACTTTTAGCTCCTCTTTCGGCGATTATGAGTTAAATCTGTCCCCTAGCCTAACCCGAAGAATTTCAATGCAGTAAGTCAATCCTACTAGCATTAGCAAACATAAATAACAGAATACTTTTGTCATTTTAAGCTCCTCTTTTGATTCAGACTTAAAATTTGTCCCGGTTTAACCCCAAGAAATTTCAATACAGAGTTTATTGCTGCACAGCCATGAATTGGACTGTTATATCAGTTCACATACTACATTTATAACAATGCCTACATATACAAGCCTTTGATTGACTAAATTATTTACCAATTATACACATGTGTGAAAAGATACCATCCCAAAGAGCTGATTAGTACTCACGAGATGAAGTGAGTTGATCTGTTCCATCAACTAATTGGAGGTCCTGCAGACTCGGTACAACCGATGACGATTCGGTACCCTCACTTTCTGCCGGTTCCAAAAACGTGGGAAGCTCAGGACCACTCTGAAAAAACTCTGTCAACATACTTGTGATTTTTTCCTCCGGTAACCTACGTGACAGAGTGTACAGATTCCCATCAATGACCCTCTGAAATGTATGAAGTTTGCTCATCGGCCAGGAAGTGGGGCGATTCCTTACCTTGAGACCGATATTCACGGTCTGAGTGGATTTGCACTTCGATGTCGACTTCTCATAATATTTGCGAACTTGGAGGATGTTCTCCAGGGCTATCTGAACTTGTCTGGTGGGGATCAGGTTTGATTTCTGTGGGTTACCAAGGTACTTGCCTTTATGGCTACCCCTTGATGGAAAGTCTCTCCTAAATGTCTGAGTGGAAACATTCCTCTGGACTTCGTTGACTATCCCTAACGTATCTGTGACGACGATCCTGATGTCCATCTCACGAGGGTCGACTTCGTCTGTAGCTGAAATGTGGTTCCGACCTTTCGAATGAATTTTCTGTAACTTCGTACCAGATGTTCTGCTTGGACTTCCCCTGTGATTCCATGTCGGTGAATATCTGTACATTGACCCTCTGGTGGAGCTTGGTCCCTGCGAGTTGTTGTGGTTTGGTGACCCTCCGTCCCACTGCTCTTTGCTGAGTGTCTCCGCGATATGATTTCCAGCAGTCTTACTTGATATCTTGTACACCTTTCCATCAAAGACCCCGACCTGATACGGTCGTCTGTTCAGCCAACCCCCACGAGCATCCTTCCTTTTCGTATTTTTCAAACTGACTCTGAAGGGGCCAAATTTTGATTTCTTTACCTTGTTATGGATACCAATATTGAACATGAGAAGGTCTTTCCTAAGCCTCTCTCTAAGTTCTTCCATGGACAGTTCGTCATCGCCAGAAGGTGAGAAGCTACCGTTATCTTCACCAGTTTTGGCACTCCTATTAGCTTCCGTCTTTCTCAGCAGTCGAAGATAGAGGGCCCTTCCTCCTCTCACACTTCCTGCAGGTTGAGACCTCCGGGGTGGCTTTGGAGGTGCCCGTTTCCCTGTACTGCTACGTGAGCTGTAACTCTGTGCAATTGGGGAATTTCTCAACAGTTTAACATTGTCAGAGTCATGATCAACGTCTGATGATGAACCTTCAGATTTTGAAGACCTACCAAAATTTGTGATCTTCTGGAGCATCTTATCGTCTGCTTGGGACCTCAAGGAACCAACTTCCTCATATGGATGATCAGGAAGGAGAGGACCATGTGATGAAGATCTCTTTCTCCTTGCATCTGATTGTTCCTGTGATGAGTCACCAATTGCCTCACTCTGATGATGAACAACTGCGGTGGTAGTAAAAGTTGATTTTCCATGCTCGACGGCACTACCAACGTCATTCCTATCTAGATTCAAAGAACCTCCTTGGTTTCTTGAAGATTGTGCCTCGACAGCACTACCAACGTCATTCCTATCTAGAATCAAAGAATTTCGTTGCTTTCTGAAAGATTGTGCATTTGTTTCACTCTTTGTTCCATTTGCATATAACTTATTAGCACTCGACTTAAACTCTGAACCTTCATTAGTATGGTGGGCCATTGTATCGGTGTTATCCTTAATACTGTTTGAGGTCATACTGCCATGAAACCGATCACAAGGCGACGGACCAGCCGTGCGTAGCCCTTCATGGCCCCCATTTGTTCCCCTTTGCTTTGCCCCATGTCCTATAGTAACCCCTCTACCTTTACCATGTCTCTTTGCATCTAAATTGCTGTCGTTTCCTAAGTGAGTCCTCTCATCTGAAAATGTATTTCTTTTCCTGAACTCTTGCTGAATCAAAGTTTGAAATGAACCTGGCAAATTTACCTGGGGTGACTCTTGTTTCTTTCTCTCCATCTCAAAAGGCGGTCTTGCTGCTATCTGTCTTTCTAACTTCACATTCCTCCTTGTGTCATCAAGGTTGTCATATTTCATATCGTTCGAGACACCAGTTCTTTTCCCCTTATCCGTGCGATTTGTGTCAGAGTGATTATATTTGCTGGGTTCACCGTTGCCCTTAGAAATAGCTGCCGATGCAAACTCAACTTGCCTTGTCTCTCCTTCCTCCAACGACTTCTTCATGTTGGTTCCCTCGTCACTCTTCCTCACCACAGGAATGGATGTTGCCTCTTCCACACTTTGTTCTTTACCGACGATACTTGTTTGCTTATTTGACTTGTCTTGAGGTTGATGTAATGTTGCCTTTCTGTCAGTGGATTGAACTATGCCCTTAGGTTCCTCCCTTTGGGAATTACTGTGCAAAGTATCATCTTCAGCGATGTGTTCTTGTGAATCTTGGCCACCATTTTCTCGATTCATAGAGAACCTTCCATTGAAGGTCGTTTCCTCTTGGACAGGCACCACTTGATTTTCCATCTTTCTCTCCCAAATTCAATCAAAACTCTTCACAACTGCATTTGCAACTTTCACAACCATTTGGTTATCACCTGTCTGTGAGAGCCAGACATTCCCAAACATCCATCTTTCAAAGTTGAAAGACCAAAACTCATACATGTTACAAAAGATGCAGAGAGAACAACTCCCCAAAAATATGCTTCCCCATTAAAAAGAGTTACATGCCAAAAGAAGTAAGCAGTTTACAATGATCCAATTGCCAATATCTGATCCAATGATCCATTATCTGGTGGGGTGTAGTCCTCCAATCTTCCTCGGACTATCGATATCTATTAATCCATAATTGGATACTTCAGCGATGATTAATACATGGCTGCCGTTGGAAATGTTCCTCACGGCGATAATTAAAGTACACATTATCGTATACGTACATGGCATATGATGAATACCATGACAAACAGACAATTATAGCCATGGAAACTTTTAATCGGTGATCATGAGAAAGAATGGCCTTGGTGATTTAATTGATTTCTAAGAGCTGTCAGATTTGGCATCTCAGCAAAGGACAGCTTATATCAATGTTGATACAGTCGTCATAATAGAGGCTTCCTACGTAAAAACCTGAATGGAAATCATTAAATGATCAAAATGTGCTACTGCACTAAATACCGACTGTTCTGGAGGGTCAAAGGATATAACAGGGGATAATGAGAAACATCAGAATTCTCAGAAAAGACAAAAAAAAATTTTAAATAATATTACAATACATCTTCTCAGAAAGAAAATTTGTCCAGTCAAAGGATATAACAGGGGATGAGAAACATGAGAATTCTCAGAAAAGACAATTTTTTTATTGTTTTATCATATTACAATACATCTTCTCAGAAAGAAAAGTTGTCCAAGCAAAGGATATAACAGGGGATGAGAAACATGAGAATTCTCAGAAAAAACAATTTTTTAAATTTTTTTTCTATAATATTACAATACATCTTCTCTGAAAGAAAAGTTGTCCAGTCATTTAATCATGTACCTAGAATACACATTGATCATTCACACTTTCTGGAAACTGTATACACTAGTAACACTACTAAGTTGTAATTTGTGTAACTCCGAAAAAGACATGTTCTATTTTCACATAGTTAGATGCTGTCTCGATGTAGCTACTAAATGGACATATCGGTGATCAAAACAACATGGCTGCCACTAATATACAGCTTATTATCTGCGATACAAACAAAAACAAATTGAAACGTGATACTTCTATATGTCATTGACAAATTGCACAAAAGTGTGGTTTCCACTCAGGATACCCCTGTTCTGTTCCTCACCCCTCCCTCTCTTAATTCCCATTCTTCTTGTCTACCGTGATATTTACTGTGAGCCAGAAACTATACATGTTGTTGACAGAAATTTTAGACCGTACTTAATTACGGTACGTATCTGACTGGTAATAACTCTATAGCAGTGAAAGGTATTATTGTTGAGCGGCCCCTAGTTCAAAAAATAAACAAAATCTTTTTACAGTGGAGACAAAGGAACTAGATACCCAAATACCAAATTCAACCAGGCGTAACTAACAGGAAAGCGACTGATGGTTAGAACGATAATTTAGTGAAGGCTGCGTTGTCGCGAGGTGAACTTGAATAAACCATAAAATATTATATAAGTTATTCCAGTCCACAACTTACTCCAATATACAAAACTATTGCAAGTCATTTGTAGTGTAATGGCCAAATCAGAATATTTAGCTTACAGCCTGGAAACTTCATAAGTACCAAACATGGTATATAGGCCTATGGAAGTGTCTTATATTCTGAAAGTGTCCGGTGACAAAGTACCTAGGGGGAAAAGTTAGCTTTCAGAAATTAAAAATGGATCGGAGTACATATGAAAGGGAGGCAGTTGGAATGCACCTCAGAGACAATGGTTGCGGACAAATGTCCTCCACACCTCGACCATATGGATAGGCTATTCAATAATACTAGCAATCCAGTCCAAAGCATACACCTATAATATAGGTGTACTAAATGGTTGCTTACATATAGTCAAAGTAGGCCTTTAGCATTTGCTGTTACCTACCAGTAAATTACAAACAATGGGGAAACCATTATATATTTATGTTCATTAAAACTCTTTCAGTGGTCCTTTATCTGACAAAGAGCACCAACTGTTCGAGTTTTAGAGTCACAGCAAAAATTAAAACTATGTGAACATACAAGAATATCAATTTCCCTGATCAGTATAATATTGTAAAGTATTTTGCTTTTGGAATACAGAATAATTGACACTGTCATTATTGTGTACATGCTTCTAGTAGCATGGTTCTCCATGCTGATCCATTAATCCTGATTCCTGCTTTATAAGCTCTTATTACATGTTGAAAGCTCTTATTACATGATGAAAGCTCTTATTACATGATGAAAGCTCTCATTACATGATGAAAGCTCTTATTACATGATGAAAGCTCTTATTACATGATCAAAGCTCTCATTACATGATGAAAGCTCTCATTACATGATGAAAGCTCTTATTACATGATCAAAGCTCTCAAGGAGCGGTATTTGAGGGGTAGTTGTTGATAATCCTAATATTGAACCATTTTGGTCTCTGATTAGTCAAGAATTCTTTACTTTGACCAGACTGGTTTTTCCCTCCTTTGTCAGCTACGGACTGGTAAAAGGCTGAATGGTTCAAAAGCATGAGCTTAGTGTAAGGGCAAAGACAGTCTTTATTTTTTTCAACCATGCTCAGTCTGCAAATCAGTCTGATAGATATGTGTCTGTTTGTGTTGTCACAAACGGTGTGGAAGGGATGGCCAGAGGGCAGAACGTATAAATGGGGAAGCAACTGACATGATTCCAACCAATGCATCAATGCATGGAACAATACAAATCAGAACACAAGAACAGATTTTTGAAATTTTTAAGTCAAGGTAGAATTGAAAAGGAATATATACAACAATGATCCTTTGAGATTAGCAGATCATAAGACCAAAAATATCTTTCTGATTGTTGACAGCAAGCAGGATAAAACTTAGACTAAAAGTGAATCCTCTTGTGACATAAGACTCTAAGCAGAGAATTTCTTACTTACAAATTACTTGGTGTGTGTCTCATAGATACAAAAAAATAATTGATTTTTACTGCAAATATCAGATCTATCTTTAATACCATAGTAAATCTAATAAGAAGCAAAAGGCAACACAGCACTGCAAACACGGAAAACCTGATTGGAAGGAAGGGTAGTCAAGGAGAGAGACCATTATAGGACACTAGGAAGGATTCGTAATATCTTGAAATCAAAGAAAACCTTGAAGAACTGCACAAAAATCGGAAAAGGAGAATGGGGTGGTGAGGTTGCCAGAGTGTGATAGGACAGGTAGGAAGAAACAGATCATAGGAGTCGGGATTTTAACATCGTTTTAAAGGAATTAAAATGACAATGAAAATCCACAGCACGGTGCAAAATCTGGGAGAAAATTGGCAAATTGTGGCTTTCTCTGAGAGAGAATATTGTTCAAAGTAGACATTGCGGAAGTGGAGTTAGATACGTCACCACAGAATGCAAAACTTGTTGACACCAGTCGAATGGTCTTACCTTCTGTAGTATTCGCTTTACCCTCTTCCTCCTCCTCCTCTCCCTCCACTTTGCCTCTTTCCTTTCCCTCAATTTTAATCCCATCAATCCCATTTACAAATTCCCTTTTCATCAGAGGTTCGTCCTCATTGTCAAACAAGTCATCGTTACAATAATCTTCCAGAGATTCAAACTGGGGAATCTCCAACTGAATGTCAATTGGAGGAACCTCTCGCATGTTTGGGAATGGAGGGAGGGAGCCCTCGCTGTCAGAGGGTGCCAGCATTTCATCCTCGTCGATGTAATTAACATCGTGGACGATGTAACCGTCCTCATTCATCTCCCCTCCGTCGTGTTCCAATTCCTCTGTTTTTTTGTGGTAGGCATGCAGTAATCATAATGACAAATAATTATCACCTCCATGTTCGTTAATAAAAAAATGTTCAAACATGCAGAGTTAAGCCACCAACACATTCAAATATTTAATGAACTCAAAGGCGACGTTGCTTCGGCATCCACTTTGACACAGATACAACAGCTTTCAAAGAGAGCAGTTATGTTGGCTTTTGTAAGGTGTTTGAAAAATTTGTTTGCCATAGATGTGTAAATATACTTAAAAATTCTGTGTACTTAACCTGAAATGTTTCCTTTTGTGTTGAGCCAAGTTGACAAACTTGCTCGTACTATGGCAATGGCTTTGTGGTGAAATGGCAGGTTTATATTCAGTTTTGAAGGCAGATCTGAACTTTTCACCTTATAAAATACTACCCTTCGTGTGTGAAGAACTTGCGACACAACTTTGGACTAATATAGCAATTTGACCATTTTGTTTAATATTTTGTGATACATTGTGATACTGGAAAAATTATTCCACCGGGTTTATATTGTAATGGAACCATTTATGTGGGTCTCAAAAGCATGTTACAGAGATCGCAAAAACGTCAAATCGCAAAAACATAGCGAATAACAAAATTTCTATACATATCTTGCAAAATAAATCTGCAATTTGGATTGGAATGTAACATATTTAACGTCTGACCAAAACATTTAATAATTACACAAAATTTAGCCCTTAATTATTAAAGAGATCTATGCTATAATAACTCCTTTCAACATGTTCTATTGCACACTTTCAAATGTTAGATAACAGCTCAAACCTTTTAAACCTTGATACAGAATGTATTGCTTGTGTATGCTATTCAGCATATATATATAAATATGTACCTGAACAGCAGAACCTCTCATATTTCAAGTAGCCAAATAATAATTGCAAGGCATGGCGAGGCTTTGTTGTGAATGCTACACAAGTTAGTGCATTTTAAATAAATCTTCTTAAAATCTTGCTTTATTGAACACTCATAACAAAATCACAGCATAACTTACCTGCCGATGTATAAGAATTTCACTTAGACCTATTCTAAAAAGTACATCTCAGCATCTAGCGATTGACCATAGCAAACAAGGACATATTCGATAGTCTTGTTTTGAATATGTAGAAGTCACAGAAAATATTGAGGAAAGTCATTTCAGAATTATTAGAACATGCAAGGGGGACGGGTCATGAAGTCAAAGGATGGGTCTATTTGTTATGGTTTCCCTGCAGCTTTAAGATCTCTACTATTCCCCACTAATTAAGATCTTTCAAAAACATCAATGATTGTTAAAGATTAATTATGTCAGCAGATGAAACAACTGTAGGGAACTACCACATACAAGTTTGGAAAGGGGGGGGAAAATCCTGACAAGAGGGACAAGTCAGTCACACAAATAAAGTGTCCCATGATCCATCTTTGATTATAGCATGTATGAAATGGCACTAGCAGCTCCATATGAGTGCAGTTTAAGGGTTTTATAGAATCTACCGTAAATAATATACCCTGGGTGCACAGATTAAATGCAGAATAAAACACCCAATCCCCATTTTTTCCTCAAACATTTTCTAGCGTAAACATACTATCTATGTGAAACGGAGCTAGCAGCTCCATACAACTGCAATATAAGTGTTAATGGAATTTCATGAAAGACAAAGATGAACAGGTTACATGTGCACTACAATAAAATGAGGTTTGTAGGAGGACAATACTAGTAATTAGTTAATGTCATTAAAGCACAACAGCAGATCTACAACTAACTACATCCCCTTTTTAGCACTTTGTATTTAAACCAGCAGGCATTCGTTTGTTTTGCTTGCAAACAGAAATTGCATGCATTTCATCTTTTCTACTTTCAAATAATGTTTCAAACATTACATCTACAAGCAACTGAAAGATTTTGAAACCATTTTGCTTGGTTTTGGAAGTTAATTTTCTTACACTACAATGAAACTTTCTCTTCTAAAACTTTTTTTTTTCCATGCTTAATGCTATATAATTAATTGCATGTTTAAAAGCTGTATTTTGCATTGGTAGAAACTGTTCATAGTATTTTTGAAGTGTTATGACAATCAGTGAGCTAACTACACTAGTAATATGAAGTATTCATAAAATATTGTCAGCAAAAATTTAGGTCACAAAAACTTTGCTCTCCTTTGTAAACCTCGGAAATAAATGAAAATTTGTTGTCATTCCTGATACATGGTTTGTAGAATGACACACTTAATTAAAGTAACTAAACCTGACTGTGACAAAATTACTATGGTCATTGAGAGAGATATGGTATAGCCCCCTCTATTTGCTTTGACTTGCAGGGTATCGATAACTGTTGTTTGTTTTACTTCTCTGTTTTCTGTTTCTGTCCGTTTTTTTTGTTTGCTTCCTAATACATGGTTCGTAGAATGACACATCAATTAAAGTAATATAAACCTGACTGTGACAAAATACCTATAGGTCATTTAGAGAGATATGGTATAGCCCCCTCTATTTTGCTCTGACTTGCAGGGTATCGATAACTGTTTTTTTTTTTACTTCTCTGCTGTTTTCTGTTATGTCGTGATTGCTTCGTTGGTCTTGTTTAAGCATGCAAGTGTTCATCCCGAGAACCTTATCTTATCAAATTACAAGTTATATCAGTTTTATTTTCTAACAAGTGAAATGGTAGAATTGTCAGGCATTCATAGGAGTATATTAAAATGAAAATGAATTCAGGATGGAAATGGTTGGAAACCGAACATCAATTTTTTTGGGGCAAATTCTTTCAATGCCACAATTAAGCTATTCACACAGAGAGACAGATTGACAAACAGACATTCAAAATCTAGTCTAAAAGTCTAAAACAATACTTGTAAGAGTTTAATAGTGTGGGAAAGTAATCAAGAGACAGATGAAGGAATTTCAGCAAATAAAGTCAGAATGTAAAGACACCAGAGAGAGTGAGAGAGAAACTTTTCATTTTAAATTTGCACTTGAACCTACTTTCCTTGTGGCACTTCTTAATGGTTTTTCACCTCTTCATTTTCAATACAATTATTTTTTTTCCATTGGTTATCTTATCACAGTTGTTAGAATGTTATAAATGGAATTGTAAGTAGAAGTTTTCTAATTGGCAATAGAAATGGAGTTGTGAGCAACTTGAGAGAAAGAGAAGTTTGTGAGAAATTAATGAACTTTAAAATGGAAAGTTACCTAAGGTTTTCATTGGACCAGTTGAACCATACTTCGAACCTGAAAATTAATAAAATTGTGCTCCAAATATTGTATGTTACTTCTTCCACAGAATTTTTGAAAAGTAACTCTATACCTTTGAAGCATTCTCGAGACTGCGGAAAGTAAGACCTAAACTTTGTGAAGCAATATTGTCAGATATGCTAACATGTCCAAAAATTGCCACTTCTCATTTGCTTATTGATAAACTTTTATTATTTCCATTTGCTGTGCAATCAGATATAAACTGTGTGAAGCAATATTGTCAGAGAAGCCAACATGTCCAAATGTTGCCACTTCTCATTCGCTAAATGTTAAACTATTATTATTTCCTTTTGTTGTGCAATCAAATATAAACTGTGTGAAGCAATGTCAGATATGATGACATGTACAAAAATTTTCCTTTGCACCTCCACACCTCTCATTTGAAAAATTCTTCATCTGCCTGTAACCTGTCCATAAAGGATGTGTATTACCAATATTATCAGCAACTGCAGTGTATTTGGTATGAACACAAAACATGGATGCAGTAAATTAATCTTGTAAGTGTAACAATATATATATATAAGAATTGAATGTGTAGCAAGTGGTATGACAGATATATAGTAAATCAATAAAGAATAACACACCAGAAAAATTCCACTTCACGACCGGTTTCGTCATTTTGGGACTCATCAGGCGAAAGTAGGAATCAAACCCTGGATCTTCGTGTAAAGAATACCTTCGCCTGATGAGTCCCAAAAGGACGAAACCGGTCGTGAAGTGGAATTTTTCTGGTGTGTTATTCTTTATTGATTTACTATATATCTGTCATACCACTTGCTACACATTCAATTCTTATTTACGGCTTGGCTTGCCTATAAAGAGTGGTTATTCTGTGTAACATTGTGTAAAAAATTGTCAGACTCAAAGCGCCAGGGGTGCATTCTGTACAATCATAATACTTGTGTAATACGCCCTTAATGACAGTTAGTCAAAGCCAATTTATACGCTTTAACACATCAGTAGAATCACTGTGGTCGAGTGGTACAGGCTTAGGTTCGTGACACGAAGATCCAGGGTTCGATTCCTACCTTCGCCTGATGAGTCCCAAAAGGACGAAACCGGTCGTGAAGTGGAATTTTTCTGGTGTGTTATTCTTTATTGATTTACTGTATATATATATATATATATATATATATATATACACTTGTGGGTGATGGGTGCATCAGATCTAAACGTATTTATATATACTGTGCCAGTTTCTCAGCAGCTCCCTGATCATTGGGCAATAATGCAGATTCTAGTTTGATAAAAGCAATAACATTTTCATAGAAATCTCACATATACACACACACAAAAAAAATTAGAAACCTCCCACCCCAAGTATCTCTCCTCAATGATCTAATTAATGGTGTTAGTTGGACCCTCCACAATGTCTCAAACTACTTTGGAATAGGTGCTATATACAGATATATAGGGAATATTTGCATGCATTATTGGTGATGATGCATGATATATAAATATTACTCTGTGTAAAAAAGATGTTTTTGATTGATTAAATTATTTTCTTTGTTTTTTTTGGGGGGGAGGGATTCAAAACAAAAAATCCTGTTGTAGTATTTTAGATGTAAGAAGCCAACTATAACTTAGTTTAACTTCTGAGCAGGTTAATTATTCGATACAAAACCCAAACCTACTCTTGGCATGCTCTGATTGCCCCCTTCATGCTATAAGCAAAATAAATCAGCTGGAATATCAAACCTGTTAAAAACACTGACTGCAAAGCTTGATAGCCTAGAGTATGAAGTAATATGAAGAGTAGATGTCAAAGGTGTTGTATTACAATAAAGTAGCCATATTCCACTTAAATCTGACAAATACAGTTGTTATCATGTGCTAGCTTTTTATGTTAAGATCACAACAAAACCTAAGGAAGTCTACTACTTTTCAAATCCAACATCAACACCTGGCCTAGTGTTAAAGGCCCACAGCATAGTAGATGTAGAAAATTTACTAAAGATACTATTAGGCCTATTGCTAGTCTACCGTAGGGGCATATCATATATGCACCTAGCCTAGCTACAGGCCTACCGTGTAGTAGATTTTATACACCTAGCCTATATCTATAAGCATACTATGATAGTATATCTAGCCTAGCTATTGGTCTACTGAGTAGTAGATCATATGCACCTAGCCTACATCTATATGCCTACAGCATAGTATGGCAGTATACCTAGAATAGCTATAGGTCTACTCCATAATATGATAGTACAATACAGGCACCTAGCCGACAAATACTGTAGTTAGACCTACAGCCAAGGGGGAGCGGAAGAGGGTTTGGAGGGGCACAAGCATCTAGGGGCAGTGGGACATGTGACTTTGATTAAGTGGGTAATTAAATATTACATCAAAACTTTCGAACAAAATGAAATGTCTGTGCATTACATACCATAAAAGCCAGTATTTGAATTTTAATAACAATCATCCTTATTTTATCATAATTTTGAACAACTGAGCAGTTTCTATTATCATTTTTAATTTTCAACAAAAGAACCACTTTATAAATAACAAAAACTTTCACTTTAAAACAAAAATGGTAAAGGAAGAAACAGGATACTTTCTTACCAAAGAGAGGCATGTGTACATTTTTAAAATAGACATTTTTGAGGGTTTTTTACAGAACTAGGAGGGCATATGATCCCTGTTATAATCTAAATTAATCTAAAATATAGTGAAGAATAAAGAGCTGTTAAGTAACTTTGTCACTGTTTCATATTCCTACTTTTCTATAGTTTTTTATATATTTTTATTTGCTTCTTTCCAGCTTCTTCCGATTTAGATCATTCATGAAATTGCTCTTAAACTTGCACAAGTATTTGCTTCAGTTACAATCTCAATTCAGAGGTGTAGTCGGGTACTACTTAGAACTGATTGGAAACAGATTGTTATTAGGGGTTCAAGGGACGCCGAAGGTGGAAGAGGTCTGAGAGATACAGAATAGCTGCAACATCTGCAGACGTTTTCTGTTAATATATCAATCAATTGTATTTCACAACTGATCATGTGATGGCAGCCAATAGGAACTTAACAGATATAAATATGCAAGTGCTGGAAATGTTATCTAGAATTAACTTTCCTGTCACTGTCTTCCAAAGCCAGCGAGAATGTATCCAATCAATGTTCCCTCACACAAGTGAGAGCCTTCTTTCTTTCTTTTTTTCAGCTCCAAACTCTTGTAGAGTATTAAGTCAAATCCCAACTTTAAATGCCAAATTTTGGGAGGCGACCTGTCGATCTGACCTACATTATGATTGTCTTGTTCTTTGAAAAAAGCTGTAAATTCATCAGATGATCTTTAATTTTGTGAAAATGCACCTGACGGAACAAGCTGCTTTAATGATTCCAGCTGTGCTCCCGCTGTATTGCGGGAGGTTGCATGATACAGGCATGTATATGATCTTTGTACATGTGTGGTACAGCAGCCAGAGTGCTACTGTTATGAAGTGACAGGTACTTGGGAGGAAGGCAAGTATTTTTTTAATAACTTTGTACATGATACCATCAGTGGCGGAGCGTCCATACAGTGAGGGGGAGCGGATGCCCACCCTGACAGACTCAAATGGACTGCTGGTGCCCTTTGCAGCTTTTTGCCACTTTTTACTTATTCGCGATTATTTACTTTTTTATTGCGCTCTCATCTACCTATTGACATTTGTCACGTTTTGTTGGCGATGACACCTATTTATTCTTTGTTTATCTGCAAATTAGCAAGGCAAGGAGAGGGTCATTTCTGGCGTCTAGGAAGTATCTTTACTCAAACAAATTCTGTACGCTCCGCTTAGATAGTGTCGAAAGCGCCCCGACAGACCATTCTCGCCCCCTTGACCAATACCCCTAGCTCCGCCACTGGATACCATGTGCTGTGTAACTAGCCTGACATTGTTGCTCTCATGTTTTGTGTTTGCTACGAGCGATCTGCTCGACTTCACATCCAAAGTCATCTCGTCGATACGAAAGATGTGACACTTCATAAATTTGGAGAGAAAGAACAAGTTTGTAGAGCGATTGTAAAGGCATATGTATTCTAATCTAACCAAGGATTTTGTTGTCATAGCTCCTTCAGGGGGTTATTTCCAATAAGGTCAAGGGTCAGGCTTACCTCCATTACCGATCGATTTTGGCGGTCTCCTCATGATACTGGGTTGACGAGGAAGCTGAGGATGAAGAGACGCTTGGTATCTCAATATCAACTCGTCTTCACTGTCCGATGAGCTCTCATCGTCGTAGCCAAAACTCTGATCTTTAGGAATGATAGGTCAAGATTTTATTGGTTCATAAAAATAAGAAGAAAACCCCAAATGCATTTCATTTACAGATAATCAAAATTAATGAGTACCATATAATTGTATACATAGTATTGGTGCTTACAATGCTGATTTGAGATGTATATTAATCACTTACAACAGCAATGACAACACTCAACAATAACAACAACAACACAATCACAATGGATATAATTTGTTACAAAACTAACCATCAGTATTTCATGGATTTTCATTCATAGTAAATCTTGACACAAGGCCAGTGTCTAACAGTCACAAACTTCCACAGAATAGGAAATATGTAACAACTATCAGCATTGGCAGAAAATAAAATACAACATTCTAAGAAAATGGAACGAGTAATAGTCACAGTCATGTAAAAGCTTTCACTAAATCAAAATATTACAAGTTTTGAAGAAATGATATATTTACTGTGATTATTATTATTATTTTTTTGGTGGTAAATATTTTAATACATAACCTCCTGTTGAATGTGCCTTTGCATTGAGAAAAGTAGCTTTTAGCTATTGGCTACAGTATTAACAACTATAACATGAGAAATTGCTATGAAAAGACATTGTATGTATGTATATGTGATCTTCCCGCAAGCAGGAACTCGCGAAAGAAGCCATGGAGGCTTTTAGACTCGCAAGCTGACCGAAGCCAATCTCTCGGCACACATCCATTTAACGTCCATGTCGGGAAGTTGTTATTGAACAACACCCTTGCCAGACAACACACATTGCCGTCGGCTGGGAATCGAACCGGGGATCTAATGACTGGGAGACGCCGGCGTTAACCACTAGGCTATACACTCCGCCTAGGCTATACACTCCGCCTATTGAATACCCTAAACCACTCAGTTTTCCTAATGTTATGTCCTGAAGACCTGTTCATTTTTTTTTCTTCGGAAAATACACACAGAATAGTTTTAGATAGCCATTATAAGGCATTGGTACACCACGTAAACCCAGAAGGGCAACAGTTTCTTCTCTTGAAAGGTCGATCTTTGTGTTGGTCTTACCTAGCTTAGCCTTCTCCTTGTTCGCTACTGGTTTGTCACTCTCCAGACACGGAAAGCCACCGCAGTTTGCAAAACACATGGCTTTGTTGAGGTAGAGGAAGAATAGAACCAGGAGCAACAACAGGAAGAAGATGACGCCCATAAAAACAATGGCTTGGGCAGGAACTGTGCAGAATGATGGAAGTAAAGAATTAGCCACTTCAAAAACAATACAGCTATAATCAGAGACACTTTGGATGACCAGAATAATAATAATAATGTAACATTACACTTTATGTGGCACTATAATGACACTGAACAAAACTTAAACAGTGCCCTCATGAACTTGGGAGAAGAATTTGATGGAATATATTACAAAGTGTATGTTGTTCAAGTATGTGATAAATACTATATAATAATAAATAACATGCCACACTGACGGTTTTTTTCTTCTTCTTCTTAAATTTGATCAATGTATTTAAAAGGGTTTTCCTCTAATAACAAAATATATCTACACAGTATAAAGCACAATGCATGCTTATACTATCATAGTACCTCTCATTTTACCATAAGTCAAAAACACTTGTTCCTTTAGAAGATTTTTTCCTCTTTCTGTTTTGTTGCTCTTGTTATTTTGACAAAATTTTATCCTCAGAATGTTAAAAGACCTTGAATCACAAAGATTCATTTAAAGTTGATCTTACCCTGTGACATCATCTCCTGTTATTAATTATTGTGCATCCAGGTAACTAAATTTCCATTTTTTCCTTTTTAGCTCAGAAAAATATTAGCCATAAAATTATTCATTTGGGGAACTCAAACGCAATTACATATATTTATTTTGCAAGCACGCTCTGATGTGATAACCAAAATTGGAAAGATTTTGCTATTAAACCAGTTTATCAATTTTTGCTCATAATTTAATCAAAATTGTGGAGGTTGTGCCTTTTGGAGGTTACCTTAAATAATCAAAAATTCAAAACATAACGCAATCACTTCCCGTTTTCTGGCTCACTTTTTTTGTGCCTCTTAAGCAATGATACAATATTCAGTTATGTACAGACAGTGTATTGTGATGAAACAGTGTAGTAAATGTGTGGAGTAAACATGTGTGGCAGTGAGCACAGTGTCTTCTGAACTACAACTACAGATTCAGCCTCCTTTTTTTTAGAGTTGTTTACTGTTATCAGGTCCAGCTGGAAGTTTAAGGATTGGGAAATGAACATTAATCTTGTTTTCTTTTGTACCTTTACAATTGTTTTCAAATAAACCATAGCTGAATCATGAATTTCTTTGTATGTTGAGTTATCTTCAGTAGGTCCTTATATAAATTAATGCTAGTATTTTGTCTCAATGCAAAAGTTTCAAAACCTGTCTTCTAAAGCTAAAACTAATGTCATCATTAACAAAAATGATGAATATATTCTCTTCAAATAAAACGTAGCAGATTCCTTCAACACCTTTCCAACCCACCCACTCATCCCTTCCACATCCCATCCCATCTGACCCACCCACCCTCTCATTCCTTCCTCACCCAATCCAACACCACCCAACCCAACCCACTCATTCCTTTCACACGCCACGCCACCCAATCATTCTTTTCACATCCCACTCCGACCCACCCATTCATTCCACTTCCATCCCACCCCACTA